>NC_092594.1:9531071-9837500 GCF_047663525.1 Anas platyrhynchos | reverse complement strand
TGTGATCCCCAAGAAACACCAGGCACCTGTCCAAGCTCCTCTAACTTAGATCAGATTTGTGGAAGAGATGAATTCATGCAACTATGTTCCCACCCAAGATACTTCTTTACCCACCTGCACCTCAGATGTGTTTCCTTCTCCCCTGCATCAGAGACTGTCTTCATCTGCTGAAAGAAATTGTAGCAGAATTACGGATATACAAGTTGACTTTCATAAAACAGTTATTTGTGTGATAAATGTACATGCATGTGTCTCCACAGAACTGTTTATATTTGCATATACACATATATTTATGTTTATATGAACATATATGAATGTATATTCCATACCACAAAACTGAAAACAAATTTTTAGTAAGAGGAAAAATGCATCTACAAGTTGTGACAGTGACATAACACTGGTAGTGCTGTTTTGGCTTCTTCCAAGAGTTAGAGAAATGACAGGTCTTCAACAAATACATAGATGGTTTGATAAAGTACACCTTTCCTTTTTTTTTTTTTTTTTTTTTAATTATTTTTTAAATTGAATCTCTATTGTGGGATCGTACATTATTTTCTGTCTCAGACACCTGTTTACTCAGCATGACCTATGAAAGTTGCATTGTCATGACACATTCATTATTTCTGATATTTAGAACATTTTTCATTGTACACCGGTCAGAAAAGGTGCACGATGGTCTGTATTAGAAACTACAAGGAGGAACATCATTTTCTTATCAATATAATTAAGGTTGGTGCAATTTACCAAAAATAAAAAAATAATAAAAAAAAATCCTTCTGGCCCTAGTTGAATGCTAAAGATGGGGTGGTCACTAGCAAGATGTAAAATAAAACTAAGATCAATCTCTTGGGTCATTGCTTTGTTATGGAAATTTTAGTCTATTAATTTGACAATAGTTTAAACTGAAGCTTAGAAATGTCTGGGGAGAAACTTTCACTTTTCTACATGTTTGGTCTTTTTATCTTCATTGAATAAAAGTATCTAAAATAGGGATTCACCGTGTTTACCTGTAATGTGCTTTACAAGAGAGATTTTGAACTGGCACGTGTAGATGTCATTTCTTGGGAGATAAAGATCTATACCACATAGTATATATATACTTAGATTCTGTGCTGGCACTGGAGTTATCCTTTACAGAAGACCCATGGTGCTGGAAACTTGAAGATGTCATTCCTAATCTTACCAAAGAGGTAAAATGCCAACTAATAATAGCAGTTTAAGGCAAAAAAGCAGTCATGAATCTAAGAGCTGATAGAAAATTACTGACTTTGTACATCCTGAAAGATCATAAATTTTTTATGAAGTAGAAATGGAAGAGAGTACAGTTTTAAATACCATTGCTCAAAATAGCATATGCATCACTTTGTTTTATTTAGGGCAAATTTGATTCTTATTGGATAACTTAATGAATGACTTCTAGAAGATCACCTTACTTTAGTAGCCATGAGACCTTTTCGTAAATAATGGATGTCATAAGTTTGTTTACATGTTAGCATTAAATGTTTCTAGTGAACAAAAAGAATGGAGCTGAAGCTCTTTTGGATCAAAGCTTAACATCTGTTAAAGGATTACCTACAAGTGTGGGCAGGATTGGCTTCAAGGTACTGTCTCCTGGCCTTGTATTTTTAGTATTCTGTGAATAATTCAGTTTTGTCATTCTAACAATTTTAAAAAGCTCACCATCAAGCTTCAGTACATTTCCGTTCAAATACATCAGAATTAAGAAAGATATGTTATAAGCATTTAATTTTTAACAACTAAAATCTTTTATTTCTAATAGCTGGAAGTGTTTTACATTTTTTTTTTTCCTTTTTGTATTTATTTATGTATTTCAGTACATCTGAAATCCCTCAGTTCAGATTGCCATATGATGTAGTGAATTTTGAAGCTGAGCTTATGAAGGATCTTGGAGTGAAGGTAATGAAAAATATATCCTGCCTATGTATAGCTCAAAGAAAAAAAGAACAAGAACAGTGCCAAAGATTAACAGCAAAATGTCATGCACATTAGTAAAGAACAATTAAAAGCTACACTAGACAGAAGCAGGAAGATGCTTCCTCTTGCTCAGGGCATTTGTCTGTCTCCTGTCTGAATGCCACTAGTTTGGAAAAGGGCAATCAATAGTTTTCATCTGGCATGCCTGCATGTGATTAATTGTCTGTAAGAAACAAATTCCTAAATTGCTTTAGGGGTTCAATGTAGCTATTGGAATGATTTGATTTTTTTAATCGAGTTTTTTTCATGCAAGTCTGGCACTACTAAAGACATTCATATTTGATACTTCCCCCTTGTCTTCTGTTCCCTCTCCCTGAGTTTTTTCTTATTGTTTTATAATGGTCTTGCATCTGAGTTAATTTTATAATAAAATGCATAAAATTAATAAAGTGTTAACATGATCATCTGTTATAAACAATAGCAGTCATTCAACTACTTGGAAAGCAGTAGTTATGCATTATTCTGTTAAACGTGTGTTGTTTATAGATAATGGGAATGTTGCTTTATTGTTAAGTTAGGGACTGAGCTGAAACTTCAGATAGTATTTGCAACTGCTGCACATTTTAGATGTTATAAATGTAGAATGCATCACTGGATTAAATTTTTGAGTAGTCGTAGGGGTAATAACAATTTTAGCATGTTACTAAAGTAGTAAGTCAAGCAAGAAAATCTTGCAGGAATCTTACATGTTGATTCATACCATAAAAGCAGTATACTATTGTCACGAGACCCAAGTTAGAACCTCATCCTGTCCAGATTAAATGTAAGGCCAGGTCTACATGCCAGGCCCATTTTTTCACTCTTAAAGGATTACACTATCTTTAAAGACTGATGGAATGAATGTGCTGCTAGGGATGCAGCTAAAAATAGAGCAGTGAGCCTATTTTAGACAAAATTGCTGGGCGTAGACTCTTGGGAACCCTCTGCAAAACTCAGTTCCTGCGCACTTACAACCACATCTCCAGAAGGAGAGCCACCATGTCATCTTGACCTGCAAGTCCTTTGTTGTTTTGAAGTGCAACAGAGAATCTCAATGTAAATTTGCTTCCAAGCTCTGCCATTGGTTTGTAATTGACCCTTTGGCAAGCTGGTTAACTAAATCCTTTAGCTTTATACCTCTATAATCTGAAAATATTTTCTGTTGTTTACTTAAAGCATTTCAAATCTGTGGTGGAAAGTGCTGTATTGTCTACATGTTCAATACCGCTGTTTATTCAAGTAATTCTACTGAAATTAGTAAGAATTAGTCAGGTGAATAAGGATTACAGAGCTAGGCCCTGGGATTATTATGAATCCCCACATAAAACAGTATTGCCATTTAAATTCCTTCATTAGATTTTCATAACATATGTACACAATAGGATGAAAAAAAATGTGTAATGACAATTTATGGAATGCATTCTGTTGCCAGTGAGCTTGTAGTCTGTTTTCTTGAAAGGATTACAACTCTATGTGGCTTTTACAATTCTAACAGAAATTATACAAAATCTACCAAAGGAAAAAAAAAAAAAAAAAAGCCTGTGTTTTAGGTATTGTATGCTATATTTTACATCTGCTTTTTTTCAGCTGAGGTAAAAGTACATTTTCAAAAGTGTAGTAAATGGAATATAGATAGATTTGACAGCAAACAAGGTATGCAATGACATGAAGACTAGGCTGTGAAGTTCACAAAGCGTAGTGCTTACACAATTGAGCCTGGCGTTTTGTGAAGTGAATGCACAAGTGTTCTAACACAAATTGGGGGAAAACATGCAAGTTCAGAAAGTCTAAAACTGGGAGATAAAAAACACATGTGCCTGTGTCCAGAAGTAAAAAATATCAGAAGAGGAATCATATGCGCTTTATGTACTCAAAAGCCTTGGGGTTTGCAGAAATGAGCAAAAGGTGTGTGCATCTTCAATTGCATGACATCTGTACAGAACGCTACGGTAGCTGGTTTGCTGAACACGTAGGAAACGCTCCTCCCCTTCATTCTTAGAACAGCTGTAGTTGGTCAACCTGTGCTGTGGCTGCTCAAAGCCGGATTGCTGGTGGAACGTTACTGTATATACATTTTTCACCTTTTGTTTCTGGAAGTATTAGTTGCACTGTAACATTATAGATCATATATGCATTTTTCTTTTTTCTTACTGGGACTTTTTTTTTCCAGTTATACTGCACTGGTATTGTTGTTTGTCTAAATTAGAGTTAAACAATTGCAAGTTGACATCAAAATGGATGACATTTTTAATTTCGAAAATCTTTGTTAGTTTGCTGTGCAGAATGGTCTGCGTCATTACGAGTAAGTAGGGTACACAGAATGTTCTTCAGACTTGCTGCTATTTCTGTCCCAGTTTTTGCAGGTAGGATTTCTGAATCCACAAAACCACCATTGGCTTTACTAAGTGTTTTTTTGGCCTGAAGTTGTTCTAGCTAGTGGCCTCAGTGCAAAATTCAGTCTGTGAGTTAGAGGGTGAAGCACAAAAACACCATCCTTCCTTTGGGACTGATGTTGCATTCTGCAGAATGGCCAAGTGCCTGATACTATGCAGGAAAACATCACTTGGTTTTCTTTCAGAACCCCTGTTAATACAGGGTAGTGTTGTGTCTTTTATTTCCTTTATCTCTTTGTAAGAGCCTCATACTTTCACGGATGTTTCTGCAATACCCTAAATGGCTTGTTTTTTTTTTCAGTTGCTGTGTGGGGTGAATGTTCTGCTTAGCACACACATTTTCTAAACTAGGTTCTTGCTTCCACATCATGTTTCTTAAATTCTGATTTTCACTTGGGAATATTATCCTTTGTAGTCAGTACCGAATACAGTGCCATTTTCAGCTTTTCCTCAGTATTGTGTTCCATAGATGGGTTTTGTTTAGCTTGTTTCGTTAACTCCTTTAGCTTACAATAGAAACCAACCTAGACTATGGTGGCTGTGAAGATGATCTGAAAGTATTTTTTTACCCAGATCTAGTTTGGGTCACTTGCTTAAATCAGAGCCTACATGGTCTTTTAAGTGTGGCCTGAGGAAAAAAAAAAAAAAAGAGCAATTTGCTTTACTTGTTCGCTGGAAGGCCTACAAGGTGTCAGGATGGAGGACACAATAATAACGATTTTCACATTACCAAATTAAAAGCAATTAATCTTTAATTATTTCAGGTAATTTTTCGTAAAGGCCTTGCAATGGATGAAATGACACTTCGTACCTTGAAAGAAGATGGCTATAAAGCAGTTTTTATTGGAATAGGTAAGAATAGTTCATTCCTCATGTGTTTTGTCATCTTGAAATTGAATGACTGTCTAAGAATAAACTGGGACTTGTATCTGTGTTAATAACATGATGTGAGACAGCTTCAATCTGAAACATTAAGAAAATATGGAATGTGGTGATTTTTTTCTTTAAAAATAGGAAGACAAAGCTAGGGCTTTAATACAGCTATTGAAACAGCCATTTGTTACAATTTGTGTATGTATATGATTGATTTTTTAAGACAAGAAAAGTAGCTGAATAGCTTGCTTCTTTTTATTTATTTAAATAGTTCAAAAATAGATGAACTGAAAAATTATTTGTAATTAATTGCCATATTGGCTGAAGTGTGACATCAGGTTCAGTTTTCAATTTCTGTGAACAACTTACTCTACCCATATAATTACTGAGTCTATATGCATGCAAGTCAGTGATACCATGCTTGATTGCTTTTTGTTTCCTCTATATAAAATATGTAGCATCTTCCAGATAAGTTGTAGTGAAATGCAATTATTGGATGGGTTAACAAAATAACCTGACTTTGAGTTATACTAAAACTGGCATCATAGGTCTGTATTCTCTCACAGGCTAAAGTCCTGCACCTGCCTGCTATTTGGATTATTACTTCTTTTTAATGTTTGATTAGAATCATTATCCATTCACAAGTATTTTGAAGTACAGCTGGACCCATCACTACCATATGATAGGCATGTTGAGCAGGCATCGTCCACAGTTGGTATGAGGCTTAATGTTCTTTATTGATCTAGACGTTGCCTAAGTGAACATAATAGGAAACAAGTTGTCCAACTGTTCCTCCTTCCTATTATTGATTACAGAGATGTAATTCTTAGTACAGCGACAACTGTTGTTTACCATCTGGGTATGCAGTATAATAAGCTTTGCAGGTCTATTCTGTCATCATGTGATTATAGTACAGACCATCATGATTTATATAATCTTAAATTCTCACATTGTTGAAGACCTGTGTGGAGGAATTTCTGTTGTATCATATTTTGATGCAATTGTATGCAAGGCAGTGGACCAGCTTATCTTCTTTATTGTTTTAATCTGTCTTTTAAACTGCTTTCTGGAATCTCACCAATTAGGGATTGATGCATAAATAAACATTTGTTTTCTCAGTCTAGCATTTAGGAAATAAATATCAGTCATTTTTGGAATATCAGCACGATATCCCCATATTTCTGACTCAGACGTCTGAAGTAAATGTTCAGTTAAAGGTTAGCAAAAAAGACCACTGAGCACTTTGCACGTAGGATTGGACTGTTTGTATTGTATATGTGGGTTTATTTTCTGACCCTAATAAAGCTATCCTAATATACATTTCTAATCAAAAATGTTTCATATGGACAACATTCTGCCATACCATACAAACACTAGGCAAAGGGACAGAGCCAGAGCTTTCGTAAACAGGAGAATTTATCTGAAGCATAATTCTCCTGTAAACCATGTGTTCACTGAATGCATTAGGAAACAGAGGTCATAAATGCTAATGAAGGATTATGTGTTCCTACAAAGTTTTTTTTTTTACTGGTAGCTACCTTGCATTCGTGATGAGGTTGGTCCTTCTTTGTACCCCCAAGTCTGCCTGTCATCTCTTTTTCACAGAATTCTGTAGGGCACTTGTCAGTAACATGGCCTTGCATACTGGTAGTGAAAGATGGAGGACAAATCAAGGAGTTACAGATTTCTAATTTCAGATGTATTAATGCAATAGAGCATTTATAAACTATCAGTAACACCTGTTTTTCCGTAATGAGTCCATGCTGTATTTCCTTATTTGCTCTTTGTCTACTGAACAAACATATATTTAGCAAATTGCTACTGTGGACATTATGTTGAATCTTGGAAGTAACATAATTAAAGAATACTACTTACATAAAATAGAAGTGGTTTTTTTTGTTTGTTTTTAAGTTAGTTGGAAATTTGTTTCTGAATGAATGCATACCTTGATGGAAAATAAATACAGTAGTTTATGGTTTTCCATAATAGCGGAGGAGCAAAAAAAATGAATGGAAGTATAAAAGAAGATGAAGTCCCAGATGGGAAAAGGGAGTAATATATTTTGAAAGGATTTTTTCATATTAACATGATTTTTGAATTTATCAGTCAGGATTGTGCAGTCGTCCAGATGATTATTGAAGACTTGTAAATATAAAGCTATATGAGGGCACATAGAGACTCAAAGAGAACTTGGAAAGCTGTATTAACACAATTAGATATCAGGAAAAAGCTATCATTCTGAGGGAATGTTGCATGAGATAAGGGAAGTGCATTCCTCAACTGGATCTGTGGAAAGTAAAGCATGCAGCAGAGGTGACTGAGGCAAATGACCATATTGAGGAGAAATGAATAGCAAAGAATTTCTGTTGGAGTAGAAGTAATAGCTTAAGTTTTTCTAGCTATACTTATGTTTATGTACTGGCAGGAAAAAAAAAAAAAAAGACAACATCTCCCCAGAACTCTAGTTATGTTGTGTCCATCAAAATCCAAGAAAGTTAGTGAAAAAGAAAAAAGAAGAAAATATTTATTTATTTTTAGTGGAATATCAGCCACCTGACTAGCATGGTTTAAACTTTGAAGCATATGTTCCTACGAAATGCTTATTTCTTTCTGCTGTTAATGAATGCTGTTTGGAAAGGTATTAAAAGTGTGATGTAGTCGATGTATTTGCTCTTCTTCAGACCTGAAGGGCAAAGAATTCCCAAATTTTCAAAATGATACATAATCAGCCTTTCTCTAAAAAAATAAGTAGAAATAAGTAGTAATAAAAAATGATGCTTAGTTCCATGTCTTTGGTTATTGAGGCATTGAGATGGTGTTTATTGTAAGGTGAATGACACACTGCAGCCAGTAAGTCTGGTCACTATTTGAAACTCAGAAAAACACATTGTACTAGATCTGAAGATGAACAAATGGCCAGGGTATGCCACCAACCTTCCGTTGTCTTAGTTTAAGTTACACACTTTACCTCTGCGCTATTTTATTTTGCACCATTTTAAATTTTTTAGGCTGTGGTTTCATGTATAACGTGATAGAGACTAATATGGAGTTTGGGTTTACAAGGACAGATGACTAGCTGTGTGGAAAAGCTTTCATAGTTACTTGGTTAATGGTAATGAAGGAGATCAAGACTTAGCAATGGCACACTGGAAGCCAACACTGAGAACAGAAATGGTAGGAAATATCACAGTCACAGGATTATCTGTTGCCTTATTTAACTTTTCATAGTTCTTTCCTTCTGATATTGAAGGAAAGAACTATGAAAAGTTCTTTCTTTTTTTCCTGTTTTTTGGTTTTTTTTTTTGTTGTTTGTTTTTGCCTTATCTAAACAGTTTATCTGAAGTGTTTCATACAACTAGTTCTTAGTGCTGTACTGAATAACGCTAAATGTTTATTTCTCAAAGTTCAGTATATTAATTGCCTCTTCTCTGTCTGTCATATGCTCTTATGTCCTCTCAGTTTCTGCTCTACAAAGACATATTTTAGCAACATCTCACAGCAGACATTATCTTGTTTCACATAGAACGTAAGGAGAGTACATAGGACCTAAGGAGAGAGTACAGATTCTTCTGGTTTTCTCTAGCAGTCCTGATCTCAGGTTACAGCTAACATTAAAAAGTTATTAATTATATTACATTAAAGGACGGCCTATGAATCTCAATTTTTTTCATCAAAAATTAGGATAAAAAATAGTACATAATATATTTTCACAAGACAAAAAAGCAGCAGCAAAAACTAAAGAGGAACAATCTGTAAAATAGATTCTAGGAGTCTCTATTGTTTGATTCTTTCTTTTCATTTTCATTTAGTTGTGTGCAATTTCTAAACTTTGAGTGTTACTTCAATGAGCAATTAAAAATGCTAATTAAGAATTAGAGATGTAGAATAGAGTCCTTAAAATTATAATTTTAATACTCATTTCATCTTCCAGTTAGAAGTCTTTTGGTTTTATTTTGTTACTCATAAACAGTCATGAATAGGAATTAAGTATACCAATTGAATGTGGAAAGTTTTCAAAACTACTCATAAAAAACAGATATTTTCTTTTCCAGATTTGATTGTTTACATTCAACCTACTCTACCTTGAATCATCTCAGGTTTTAATAAGAAATCTTTTCTGAAGAATTTTTGATTGAATGGACAATTCAGAAAGTGTTGCTTTTTTAAAAAAAAAATCTCAAATGAGTTACAGCACTGTGTAGAGACTGAGGGCAAGTGCAAAGTTGTGCACTTAAAGTCAGGGTAAATCAATGATGAGGTGAGGAACTTGAGGAGAGAGCACATTGTCCTCAATGACAGAAAAGTAAGGCAGCAAAGGGTATCTTACGGAGAATAGGGTGGCCCGATCACTTTGTGTTACTGTGTCTCTTGATTGATTTCCAGGGTTAAATATTTTAAGATTTTTACAAAAAAAATCCATGTGTATGTACCTTACTTTGCTATCAGAGCAAATGCGGAAATGCTGGGCTTTTATTACTTCTTGAAGCTTAGCTACATTCTTTGCAAAACAGGGTTCTGTGGTTCTGTCCTTAAAGACTACACAAAGCATTTTGTAAAACCTTTTTGAAAGAGAAAATACAAACCAATTTTTATGCACCTATTTAATTGAATGACAGTGAATGACCTAAATAATTTAAAGTGCTTAAGAATGTCTGATGTGACATTCAAACAAATATATAGAAAGACTATTACCGTAAATGTATTCTCTACAGACTTTTACACAAACCTGTATATGTATTCTGTCTCATTTTGTCATAATTTAGGGGTTTTCTATAACATATATGTTCTCTTTTCATAAAGATCATGTAGAAATATGTCTTCAAATATATATATATATTTTTTAATTTGATAAAACACTGAAAAAAAAATTGTAAGCCATCATTCCCAGAAATTACTTAAGTACTTCAGCTGTCTGTAAGCTTATGGACCTTCCTAACTTTCAAATTAATTTCTTATTATAGTGCAAAATGCAGCTAGTAATGAGACTTTCTTGTTTCTTCCTCCATCTTGTGATTTTAAATTGCTGTAGAGTTTGTTTTATTGTGTTAGGGCATTCAGAGGTTCTTTTAAATACCGCAGAATTGTAGTTTATATGAACGTACGGAGGAAATCCAAGCAGAGATTGTTGCTTGGATGTATAATAAAGAGTATGTCCTTCTTGCAAAGGATTAAGACTATACATTGGAGGGAAAAAAAAAAAGAAATCCCCCATGGAAAGAACCTTTGTGATAATTGCAGTCATTCATAGTTAATTAACATAGCATTCAAACAATAATCTAATTATATTATTTCATTGATTGGAATGAAATTACCCTCCCAGCCCTCTCTCACCCCCCTCTCACCCCGCCAAAAAAAAAAAAAAAAAAAAAAAAAAAAAAGTCCAAGCATTGATGTACCTTGTTTTTAATAAAAATAAAAATAACAACAAAAATCTGAGAGATTGATTTACTGTCTCTTCCCCAAAAAGTAAGTAATCTCCTCATGCCTGTTATTATCTTCTGATTAACTATGCAGTGCCACCTGGTGTGCAGATGGGAAGAATATTACACATCAAGAGCTCTGTTCACACCCACCCACACAGATATAAACCTACGTGGCAAAAAGTGAACAGATGTTCATTTTGCTTGTGCTATAGGAAAAAATTGTGCTTCGTACTCCTGATTCATAAACTAAATTTGGAGGACATGAAATCTGCATATGGGGCCCGTAGGCCCATGGCCAACACAAACATTTATGGAAGAAATATGTTATATTCAAAATTGTTCTCATTTCAGGTTGTGAACAGATTCTTGTTTGTTTGTTTCTCTGATTTTGTTTTACCTTTTATTTCTAAGTCTTCTTTTTCTCATCATTTTTTTCAGTTATCACCTCCAAAGGGAAAAGTTTAAAGGCAGAGTCATTTGAAACTATATCCAGGATTTATTTGTTGATTGGTTGTATTTCAAAATTGTTTTTTATTTCATGGCAAGTAAGATGACCCCTAAAATTATGCTTTTAGGCCTCTTTGTAAAGACCTATTTGGATCAGCAGTAACGTAGCAAGTCATGTAAAATATAATGCATCTTGGTTAAAGATGGAACTGCAGTACAAAGCACTGCACAGCCTTAGTGTTCTAGGATCTTCAGTTCTATTATTAGAGGGTTATTTTCTGTTATTTTTTATTATTTTATAATGTCACCAGTATTTTGACACTTCACAGATGATACTGTTTTTACCACAAGAAAGCCAAACCACAAAGACCATATAAAACACAATAAGCAGAAGAAAAAAGTATGTTGGAGGCTGTGCAGGAAAGAATGGTGTAGTTAGAAACATAATCAGCTAGATACTCAAAATGACTGTGTGTGTAGCTTAGTTTCTGGGTTGTTTTTATTGTCACTTGTAGACAACTATTGTCACTGTCTCCGAATCTTGCAACAACAGCACTTGTCACACAGCATTTAAATGGTGAGAAAGTGGCTTTACAGGCCTCAGTATGCTTATGCAGTAAAAGATAATAAAGGCTGCAAAACTGGAGAGGACACTTGGAATTATGCTTCGTTGTGACTAAAACAAATATTCAAATCTATTTAGTTGCAAAAAGCTTTGAGACTGGTAATGCACATAAGAATGAAGTCATGAAGATGAGTTCCAAAGTCAAAGAGAGTACTTTGAGCAATTTGAAGAATAACAGTGACAGAGATAGCTATGGTGGGATTTGGACAAAGCCAATTCCAAATATTTCACTATTGCCACACAGTAAGAGAGAGAATAAATTCTCTCTCTCTCTCTCTCTCTCTCTCTCTCTCTCTCTCTCTTTATATATATATATATATATATATATATATATATATATATATATATATATATATATAAAGTGTTATTTTTTTTGTTTGTTTGCTTGTTTTTAACAAAGATCATGAGAAGGCTAGTGGTGTAATTTAGTGCAGAACAGAATCAAAACTGCACATTGAACTACAACAGCGTGAAACAAAGTCCTGAGAAAGAAGGTCCACAAAGGTCTGTGCAGTCAAGTATAGGACATCTTTATAGTCCACCTCTTGCAGAGCCTTAACTTGTGTCTCACAGCTTGGGGAATTAATGCACCCCTCTCTAATGCCACATTTCCTAGTGTTTTTTCATGTCTTATGGGAAGAGCATTATAAGCAAATTGCACCATAAATCAATTCTGATGCAAAGAGTGTTAGTCCTCAGTATTCATGTTAATCTCATCTAATGCATCTCTTTAATCTAAAAATATTGTTATTACAAATATAAAAGGAATAGAGTTATATTAGAAAAGGAAATCTGTGAAGGAACCTGTTCTTACATGCTTATAGCAGATGTTTGAACTTGCTTCTATTCCCAGTGCAGCATCTTTCCTGGAGACCAGTGATACACATACATCCAAGAATTTTTATGCTTGAGGCATCCTTTTCTACTATTGGCATTTGTAGTAATCTGTTCTTCCATTTCTGTGGTCTTTACTGCTGCTCTGGTTATTGGTGGAACATTCCTAATACACACTGGAAGCAGTAAGCAGTTGAAGGCTTTTAGGGCTCAGATGCACAAAACAGCTTATTTATTATTAATAATCTTAGGAAACTTTCAAAAAAATATACTAATAATCTGCCCTTGGGCATCCTTAATTTATTCACTTGCAAATTACACAGATTTTCATGCTCTTATTTACTTATCTTTCCTACCAAAAAACTACTTAGCATAACAATCTCTGCTGCACATGTTTTACAAAACTCTCTCCTGTCTCCTTCTAAGATGTTGGACCGTTTCCCTGAAGAAATGCTCATCTAAATATAATGACAAAATCAATTTGGTACCTATTGTTTTGAGTAGTTAACTTTTTTAATATATGAGAAGATTAATTACTCTAAGATTATGTAGTGTTTTGGGGGGAATTTAGTCAAGCAGCTATTTTAAAGCGTTTTGATGTTTAAGAAACATGTAAGAAAGGAAAATATTGAAGAAAATAGTGATGTTAGATATTGCAGTTTTGTATTCTTGATGTTACACCTTTTGGTGCTCTACACATAAAAAAAAAGAGTTTTGCTCACATGCTTGTTATTTCCAAAAGTTCATTCCACGTGAGCCACACAATTACTTCTATTGTTTAGATATACAAGTATTAGTTATGCTGCCATCTTTTTGCTTCTGCATGCTTCTTCCAGACAAAGAATTACAACCAATCAGACAAGGAATTAACAGCCAAAATAAAGTCCAGATATCAATTGGTACATAACCCTTTAGTTCAGTTCTCTTTCTTTGTAAGGAGTGTGTGTATCGTCCAATACAAATTTAATGCAATCACACACTTTTCAAAAAGGTTTTCTACATTGTACCGTATGAGGACTGATACAATAGAAAATTTAAACAATGGGTTTAGAAATTCTTTACGTTCCATCACTTTGCTTAGACTAGTTAAATCCTGGGCTTGTTGCATTTATTTTAAGATTGTACAGAAGTAGGTTGTATATAAAAATCGCACTTGTTTAGTGCCAATTATTGGTGAGAAAATGACAAGCACTTTTAGATGTTAATGAATAAAGTTTTAAGCAATCTTCCTGTACACAATAATGCTTCAAATAAAATCTTTCTGAATTCACATTCCCTTCACTGCCCACTCAACAAGTGATCTATCTGCTTGTTGGATTAAATTGACAAGCTACGGCAAAACCTGAATTTGTGAGGTGGATTTGTAGTGTTTGTTGATGGACTTTCAGAGTTCGCTGTGGGAAACGTTCTTCCTCTGCCAGTTGGTTCCAGGAATCCACTGCTGGGCCAGGCAAGGCACACCATTTCCATCTGACCTGGTTATTGCCTTATGCTTCTCATTCATCTGCTTCTCTTGCCATCCTCACTTGGTAGTCAACCCTTTGTTGACACAGGATGAGATTGGTATAATTAAGGGCAGCTATCTTGTTTCAGGGGAGTCTCCTGACACCTGGGTATTCCTGAAGATGGTTTTGGTCCTTCATATAACTTGGGGAATGCTCTAGTGATCCTTTTAGTCTGGGTGGGATTCATAGTTCAGGGCCTCCTGTAACCTGCTGGCCTTACTTGCTGTCGGTTTGTGCCAGAGGGAATCCATCAATCCTTCCAGCTCAACACATTAATTGAAAAGCTTTCCTATTCCATTCGTATATGTATTTTCTTATCCAATGGTGTTTCAGTGGCGCTACCATGAAATAGCTCCTGCCACTGCGGGAAAGGATGTCTATTGCCTTCCAGCATTGTGTGTCAGTGATCTCTAGTTTTAACAGGACGGTAGTTGTTAATGGCAGCCAATGTCTGGAAAACAAACAAACAAACAAAAACATTTTGGATGTTCACTGTAGTAAGTAATCTTAAGTGAAGCTATGTAAATATTTTTGTTGCAGTCTTTTGAATTTTGAGTGGATAGATATTGTCCAAGGTTTCTAACCACTTGCCATGATCTTGATACTTGAAAAGTGATCTTTACTATTCTAATCTCTACTTTTCAGAGATGGTAGTCATGTAATTGTTTCCACTGTGAAATTAAAAGACAATATGTTAATGTATATGTTAATAATGAATATTAATATTATGTGTATAACTAGAGTAGTGCCTATAAGTATTATAATAAGTGTATATTAAGAGTTACCTGGCAAGTATTTTATGAGAAAAAAGTTTAATGTATACAAATATTCCTCTGGGCTTGTGTAGCACAGTGGGGTATTCTGTAGGCTTGAGACCAAATTTGACATTCCTTGTGCATGAGTCATACATATATTCCTCTGTGCACATATTGTAGTATCAAGTCCTACTCAAAATTTGGCTCTTTCTTGGAATAAGAGTGATGTCATAAGGTGTGGAGTTTATACACTAATTAAGATTCACTGTTTGTGCTGTTACTGCTTTCACTGTGTTAATGTTAAATTTGCTGTAAATTGTACTTATAAAACAATGTTTACAAGATTAGAAGGCAGAAATAAGCATAGTAAGTATTCAGAGTGTTTAGATAATAGTAATACAAATTACATGTTTATCTAACAAAGGAAAATATTTTCCAAACATTGTCCTTGACAGTGTTTTCATTCACAGGAAATCCTTTGGCTATTGTTCATTCATTTGTGCTAAAAATATAACAAGCTGAACATGAACCATTAGAGAATGTGAAAATGCATTTCAACAGTTAGTATGATGGCTCAACATTCCCTCTAATGATCTTTGGTGATTATTTTCATAGGAAGAAAAAAAATAATGAGAACTTAGAGAGCAACAGGTTTCAGTGAATTCATCTTTAACGTTAATACTGCAATTATGCTGAAATTACCAGTTACTTAGAATGTAGGAACTTTCAGAGCATTACAACATTTCTAAGAATTGTCAAAGCTTTGCATTTGTTATTGTTTAATTGATGTAATGGAAAACAGTATAATTCATTGCAAATTTCTTAAAGTTTTCTTGTTAAGAATAATTCATTGTTGCTTTGTGACTAATGGTAAGAGATGGTTGTTTACTTGAGCATGATGTGTATTTTTAAATAATTCTAACCATTTAGTAGATAGTAAAAATATAAGAACCTGGTTGTTGTTTAAGTTTAAATGACATCATTAAATGACATCATCAAAGACAATTTCTCAATAGTACAGTATTCCTAGCTTTTTTCTCAAATTACTGAATTTTTTGAATGTGAACAGAGCATATCTTCTAAAAGAAAAAGTTATGATTTTATAGTTTATATATTGTTTATCAGTTAGACATTGTGAATCATTACAATTTATTATTCCAATTTACAATTGACTTAGGAATGATTACTTTTCTGTCTGCTGTGACACACAGGCTTGATTCCCTCCCCTACTCTGTCCCAATAAATTATTTTAGTTTATTTTATTTTTGTAGAAGAAAAATAATAGCTAAATTTTTGATCTGGGAAAAGATTTCATAACCTTTAGATAGCTTGGTAAGGATTGCCTTGAAAACAAAGCAAATGAAACGTTTACATAATTGGACAACAAAAGAACAGCTGTTTATATTTTCATGTTGCATGTACCTCCTTAGTCTGGTGTTCTGCAGCTGTGCTGTAGAATAAACTCTTGGTGGCTAAGGAGAAAGGAAGAGTCCAAAATGTGAAGCACTGTGATGCTTGTTCTGAGTTTTAGGCAGTTACGGTGATTTCACCCATCCCCCAGGTGAGGTGGCTATCCCTCAAGTGCTTCATGCATGACTCAGGACAGCCTCTTCCAGCTCAGGCGCCCCGTCCCAGTGGCTGCCTCTGCAGCTTCAGCACAGGAGCTCACGGCATTGTGCACTATGCCAGGGGTCAGTGTGGGGAACTTGAGTTCATGACTACTACTGAACCAGAAGTTTATGGGACTTTAAGTTGCCTGTTCATCTCCTTATATCCAAAGTGTGAGTTCTTGGTTGTAGGAAGGAGTTTGCAGGGCTTGCGCAGTGACCGTTCTGCACAGGAAGCAGGAGGTACTCAGTTGCAGTGTCTGTACTAATCACTAGGATAAAGTTCCTGCCTGTTTTGTTGCTCTTGTAGCTACTTGATAATAACACTTGGAGTTAATTTGCATTTAAAAAAAAACTGATTTCCTTCCTCCAGTACGTAGAATCTAAAGAAATCACCCCTGATTGTTACCAGCCTTGCCTTCTTTGTGCACAGCTTTTTCTGGAAAGCCCAATAAAATTAAGTAAAGGAAATTTTGAAATCTTAGCACTTTTTAAATCATAGGGACATGAGAGTCTTAATACACCCACTACACTGGCAAGTTGGTTCCTTATTTTTCAAATGCAAATATGGGGCTTTGCATGTGCTGAATGTGCCCTTTATTGTATTGAAGCATAGAAAATACACATTGTAGCTCTGTCACTTCTGTAGACCTGCCATGCTTGCAAGAATGGAATGTGTTTAATCAGCCTTGCAGAGTGAATAATCATAGATACAAGTGTGGCGTTCAGTGTTCATTCAGAAAGCTATAGAATATGCAAACAAAATGTTTAGTTAAAGTAGAATTGCGTGAATTGCAGCTGTGGAAGCCAATGGTAGTTGGCTTTAACTGGAAGCCACCATTATTGCCTTTAATTTTTCACTTGGTTAATAACAAAAACATAAATCATGCACCCCAGTGGATCACCGGAGGGGAAGTAGTGTGGTCTGGTGCTCTGCTGAGTATGAGACATAGGCTCTGGCTGTTGGCCTTAAGTTTCCTTGTCAGCTGTGGGATTCCTGGCTGTGTCTCTTCTTCATTCTTCTCTGCTATCAAATGGGAATGGTGAGACTTAACACTGAAAGTGCTATAGAAGTGCTCAGCACCATAAAAGCACTGTCAAGAAGCTTGACTATATTCTTGCCATCCAAACATTCAAACCATAACTTGGAGCTACAGAAATCTTTATTCTTAACTACCTCCAGTGGAGTGCTGCTCCCCCAAATTGCATTGCTCTTCCAGTATCTTGAAAAAGATGTGAAACAACCAAAATACCAAATTAGTTAATGTAAACTTTATTTGATAAAGGAAGCAATTGGCACAAAAATTGGCACAAATCTGGCAATCTGTGAATAATCACAAGAAAGTCTTTTTTTTTTTTTTACCAGATAACTTCTTACTCACTTTGCACAATTTTCATTGTTTTCCCTCACAGCATTATGCTGTTAAAGATGTATTGTCTAACTTGCTGTTTTCTGAAATGAAATTTTAATAATTTATCAAAAACAAAGCATATCTTGCCTAATATAGATTTATTTCAAAGTTTCAAATATGAAAAGATCTAGCCCAGAAATAGTTTGCTTACATGGTAACATTTTACTTACATGTTGGAAAAGAGCACTGAAGTCAATATGATTGCATTTATATCACCAATTTGCAAAGCAGCTTGACTTTATTTCCTCTAGTTCTCAAACAATATGCCACCTCTTGTATAAAACTCTTTCTAAAATTCCTTGTAGTAAAATCTACTGTGCAATAGGGGGTTCCATATTTCTAATAAGCATACAGTAGTGTAAGGGTCAGGGACTAACCACTGAATAAAAGTCAAAACTTGAAATGAGGTGCCTTTCCAGTTTAGCAGTGGGCAGTGATAGATACTGATAATGTTTGATTAATGAGCAGCAGCCTTGCAGTGGGTGAAAACATCTGTAAGAAATGATTTATTATTTCAAAGGTATTGGAAGCTTACCATATCTTGTAGATTTAACTGTGTGTGCCTGAATAAAATAAATGAGATGCAACATGTGAAAAATGAAAACACATTAGTTGTAAGGAATGTGTCACAAGCAGGGTATTTTTGTTCAAGTACACTTTGTCATGGGGATTTTTAATGTTGCTCCGAATACAAATCATTTAACCGGTTCATAAAATCAACCTAGCTGGAATTCTTACATCTATCATCCAAGACAGAAATGAGGGTTAAACTTAATATGCTGGAACTTCCCTTAAATGTTTGCATTTTGCATCATATACAGCTGTTGCAACTGCATGAATAAACAGAAAGGATTCTCTCTTAGAAATACAATAGAAATGAAAAACTGTATTGATGGAATTTTAACACTGAAATCAGGAAAATGCATTTAATTAATTTGTAATGTTATTAGAAGAAAATATCATTAAAAGGAAATATCGTTAATGTTTTCTAAATTTGCTATAAATACAGTTCTAAGAACAAGGGTGTAATTCTCTTCTCCCTGCATAAGTTGCACATCTCAAACTGAACAATGACTTGTAAATGGAGATTTTACTTCGCCACAATTTGAGGTTGTCTTGCAGATGCTTGCTTTCTAAAGTGACGTTGCTGTTTCTGTGGTATGTTTCTGTATCTGTCGATCTGGTGCCAGGTTCCCTGGTTCTGTTCAGACCTTCTACGGAGTTTAGGTCACACAGAGCTAATTAATGACAGTGCAGACTCACCTCCATGAAACTGCAACATGTGTTCAGACAAGCTGGAGTGCCCTGAGTCCCATGTTGCAGAAAACTACCTTTCCTCCAGTTTGGGAAATAAGTGAGGTGAGCCAGAGGGAAGATATATCCTGCTTTCCCATTTTCTCATCTTCTGTGAGATCAGTGACTACTGACTAATTTTTTTTTTCCAATGGGGAATATTTGGAAATATGCTATTGGTCTGTTCTATGCTATTCCATAAACCTACACCTAATATTTGTGTTAGTCTTACCCACTTCCTTACTTTTCTGTTCAGTCCAATTCAATAAGCATCTAAAGTACTTTTCTTTGGGTTTTGTCACAGTTTAGATACTAAGGATCATCATTGTTTATCAAAAGTTTTGTTTAAGATCCTGTTAGATTCTATTCATATCATTTACTTTCTTCAAACGGAACCTTTTCTGCTCTGTTCTTCATCTTGTTTTGATCTTACAGGCTCGTCTATAGTGGGAGTTAGTAAAAAAAAAAAAAAAAATGCTTCTTTATCTTCAATTCTCTTTTCATAGTATCTCTGAAAGAAGAGGAAATTAATCTTGTCCTCAGACCATAAATTCAGCCAGTTCTCTAGGGTCCTTGAGTAATGTCATAGCTTTGAGTTAGAAGGTTCTCTTGTTCATGTAGAGGTTGGCTCATCCTCTCATCAGGCCCTAGAAGTTATTTTTGTAAGATGTACTAGACTGATAAAGCGATTATGAAAGTAGAAGGCATCTGGTTTACTGTCACTGGTTTTCATGAAAGAGAGCTCCAGAAACAACTCCCTTTCTTTAATGTGGAAGCCACAAACTGACTACATTGAAGGGGTGACCTTTCAACCTACAAATTGAGTGGAATTAGAGCAGCTTGCCAACTATGAGATCTTGGGTTGTATCCCTGCAGCAGGTGTTGGTCTGGAGAACATGGAAGAACAGCTGGACGTAAAGTCTTCTGAACTCTTTCAGGATCCTGACCCATATACATTTATAGGGATATTGAGGGAGGAGATTGGCAAAGAAGAAAGAAAGAAACCTAAATAATTAGGTAATCATAATTTATAGTAATGCTACATGGATGTTCCAGTGATTTAGACTAACAGCCAAGTTGAACCTTCAGAAGCAAACGCTGACAGAAGCACTATATATCAGATAATTTCTGCACAGAAGGATCTGGATTCAAATTCCTTGGTCAGACATCTAAATCTATAATCTATCCGGTATAGAAAAAGACAGACATGCTCCAAAATGATTTTGAAAATTTCATATGTAAAGAAGACATGCAGAAAGCCAAACAGTTTTTCACTGTCCCTTGTTATCCACAGTGAGGAAGGTGATACTGGGAACAAGACCTAGAAGAACTTGCAGTTCAGTCTGTTATGATTCCTAAAGTAGAGTACAAGAGAGCAAGAAATGGTAGTCTTGAGGTATCTCCTTCCTGAGGGTTTAACACTGTCCATGCCAAAAAATGCACATCCAGAGCTCCGGTTTGGAGCAAAGAAATACTCTTTGTAGTCTGGAGGGAAAAGAAAAGAGAAAGATCTCAATAATAATCTTTTGCCCCACTTTTCAAATGGAGCATGCTTTTAATACTTGGTCTGTAATAGTAAGAATTGTGAATTTGAAGTAAGAATATTATATTTTATAACCAGTTTTACACCTCAATCACAATGTCTGTTCATTTTTCGGTATTTTAAAATATTTTGCATTGGCTAAGCTGGTTCACATATATGAGAATGTGTACTTAGTTTTTATTTTAAGGTGCCTCTTGAAGCTTCTACAGCTTTAGATGTATTTTTTTATCGACGTTTTTAAAATCTGAAAACAGATTCAGGACTTAGAGCTCCAAGTGTGTGTGGAAATGAAGGACTAATTATGAGTATTGTTATTGGAGTCTGGAGTAATTCCCAAAGCAAGTAGCATTCATAGATGTTGGAATTCCTACTGCCAGCATTTTAGTTGCTGTATACATCCCAGAGGCATGCAAAAGTCCCATATTCCAGATAAAGTTATTTTGAAAATAGATTGATTTGAGGTCCTTTTACTGTCATCAGTTTCTCAACACAGTGAAACTTGGATAATATACTACAATAAGCAGGAATTATGAACTAATGCTTCAAGATAAAGTTCATTATGTCATTGTGTGCTTTTGAAATCCTATGCTTTTTTGCCTGTGTTCTTCAGTGGGGATGGAAGTATATCTGTAACAGTATGACTAATTATCTTTACATGCATTTATCACTAAATAAACTTCACACAAGACAGCAAGATTGTTTACTTAAGCAGTATAGTACTGGGAATGGAAGATAGCTCTAGAACACAGGATTACATTGCCAGAATGGCACTATTTATTAAGCTATGATAACGCTAATGTTCCTCTTTGATGTATAGCATGTGCGACTTCAGCTGAACTTGTAGAGAGCCTTAAGGATGTTTCATTGAACATTTAGTATGGCAGCAAGCCAGAATACATTTAGCCTAAACCCAGATGACAGGTTGGTAATGAGGTAGTGATTGATGACCACTGCTTCCATATGAAAACCTGCTTGATATGCTGGGGGGGAAATGCATTGCTAGCTTTTTCACTTCACTCCCTCTGTATTAGTTATTCTTACTGTAGAGGAGTAGCATTGGCTGCTGGTTATTCAATTCTGGTTTCACTTTTAGATGAGAATCGAGTACTCAGCAGAGATTTTAGAAGCACAGCCCTATGGCTACTTTTATGTGTAACTCAAATCCAAATTTCAATTGATTTTTATTATCAAAAATAACTGCAATTATATCACCTATAAAACACCATATAATATTCTTATTACCTGCCTTCTGTAATTTTCAAAGTCCTGCGATACAACTCCTGTGCCAGCTAAAAGGCATTGCTTTCCATTCTAATGTAAGATGAAACTTGGCCCTAAAGTTGTATAACATTGCTCAGGCAAACAAGCCTGAACAAAAGACATGTTTATTTTGCTTAGTCCTCTTGAATGCTTCACTGTAAAGACACATTGCACATTGCACTGCCTATTCAGATGATGGACAAACTGTTGTTCGCACTCCTAGAAGGATATTTAAGCTTTGTCCTTCAGCCAGATTCCAGTCTGATGTCTGAATTAGCACTAAGAAAAGTTAAGAGGAGGCACCAGAGAACCGTAAGGTTTATATCTGTAGCTGTACTCACTCAGGCAGGGTGTGTGTTAGATGTTCCCAAAGCTGCAGGATAACTAATGGGATCACATTAAGTCCTGGTTAGAAATCACCAGAGATGCAGCAAAGGGCACTAGGGCCACATAAATATCCAGCGTCAAAAGAAGCTCGTTGTTAGTGTTTTCCCAGGCAGAAGGATCTCTTGGTCAGGAATGGGTGAGAAAGCTTGTCACCCTAACCAGACTGATATTACATGCTCTCAGAGCAAAAATATGAGCAAGAAAAATTAAGATCAGCAGAAGAATCAAGAGCTAAAATGAGAAGATGATGGGGCCAGGAGCAGTTTCCATGTTTCTCCTGCAGATCCCGAGGAAATGAGGGAAGTGGTCATGCACTATGGGGAGTAACTGGCTTTTTGGCAAGGAACCAGTATGATACTATAAAAGCAGGTGTTCAGATCTGTGGTGTGTTTATGACCATTTGTTGGACCAAAAGAGGCAGCTTGTGGCCAAAGGATTTACTATGGACCTTAATGGCAAGACAGGTTCTGACTGGATCAAGTTGCTTGTCTATGAGGCCAACTGAGGTCATTCTGGTACTGCTTAACTACCAGGTAACAGACAGCTTTAACAACCATTGTACATTTGGGCTGTTAACAATCACTTTGTGCAATGCCAGAAGTGCTTCCAGCATGACTAAAGGGGCAAAAGGGGTGGACAAGGCAGGAAACAACTGGACTTCCATTGACATATGAGCTGGTGGTGACTACATGTACAAGCAATTTGATTGGTTCATCAGGAAATGGATATAAATTCCTTTTTTTTTTTTTTTTTTTTTTTTTTGGTTGACACTGGGGGAACGCTTTTATCTGCTTGGGAACCTGTCCAGGAGTGCACTGAGTAAGAGCTAAGATAATCAGTAGTGCTTCTTGATGACAAGTCCACTGCTGGTAAAGAGGATCCCAGTGGAATTACAGCAGTCTCTGAAGGAGAAACAAAGGAGTGGGATAGTCTCCTGTTGGGTACAGGGAAAGGAGAAGGTCAGTGCTGGGTACAGATATGCATTGCTAAAGTTTAACTCGATATCCACAAACCAAAATGATGAGGACAGGAATCATGACCCAGTCTATTCAGGTCATTTAGCTCCCACAGAAGCACCAGTGACATTGTTGTTTCCTTATTAAACCACACCTCTTTGGTGCTTTCTTTCTTCACATAGCTTCCACCTTTCATCTCACAACCTTTTTGAGTACCTCTGTTCATTGTATAGTAAGCTCCCGAGGCAACACTGGTCTACTTTTTGTTCGGAAGGTACCTATGTCACACATGTTTAATACCAAAATAATGCTACGTAAATTAATAGCTTTTAACCTAGATATACCCTTCATCCAGTAAAAACTTAGGTTTTATAAATTTCTTTGTATGGTTGTGGCATCTCCAGGGCAGGTGTCCTGAATGCTGCAGAATTTGTCAGCTTATGTTCCATTTAAACGTTTTCTTATAAATATTTTGATTTTGTGTGTCAAGTATTCACAGTTATAAAGTGTGCCTAATTGAGATGACCACACTTTGTTGTTCACCAGCCAGCGACAAGATGGAGCCAGGTCCATTGATTTTTTTTCTCTGTTCCTGGAAAGACCTTAATTTTAACAGGTGGCATATAAGGACATAGTCTTTGGGTGGAGATTAAAGGCCATATGGTGTTGTTGCTTATACACTGGAAAGCCTAGTTATTTACTGTAAAATCTGACTCAAAATTCTATACGCAAAGCACAGACTCCTACTTGGTTTGTTTCCATAACAACATACAAAACAACATCAATCACTTATAGTAGATCTCCACACTCCATAATTAGGGATGCAGTTTTAAGAAGTGTGGGAGGAGTCGTGTAAAATGTTTTTATGTAAAAACAATGTTAGGCCTTGTTCTCTCAAAAGCTTATGCATACACTTCACTTTATACAGTGCAAGTAATTCCTTTGACATTGATGGTTATGTCTACATAGCATTGATACAACATCTGGAGTGGTTGTACTCATGATGTGCTGTGTTCTGTTTGAATGACTGCTGTGTGAACAGGGTTTGCTTCACAGGGGGGAGCCTGCCTTCTATATTGGGAGTAAGAGGTTGGTCTTGAGTCGGGGTGTACCTCAACAGACACTGTCAATACAGCAATTAAGCTTACAGCATGTGGACTTCAGTATGAGTGTAAATGTTTGCAATAACCTATGTTATTGCAGAAAAGTGGTAGAAAGATAAAACTGCTCAAAGAATTTGCTTTATGAAAAGAAAAATTAAATAGCTGTGTATCTTTTTTTTTTTTTTAATGTAGAATTTTAAGCCAGTGGGACACCTGCCAACAGCATATATGACATTTTTCACTGGTATCAAGTATGTTCATTCCATCTCCACACTTCCTACAGTATAGCACTCAATGATAGATACCACCATATGCAGCTATTACAGCATTGTAACTTCTTCACTGAGCCAGTTCCACAGTCCCATTAAGCGCCTGTAGTGATCCACAGATTGGGAAAGTTCAAAATCACCACACATGATATTACTGCTCTGCTAGACTTACTACTTTGCTAGTAAAAAGCTTCTTGGTGGTGGTCGTGTTTTTTTTGTTTGTTTGTTTGTTTTGTTTTGTTTTTGTTTTTTGTTTCTTGTTTTTAATATATGTTATCTATGTTGCAAAGTACCAACCTGAAATGCTTTCAGATTTACTGGATTTTTTTAAGGCAGTTATATAAATAAGGAATAAGAAAGCACATTTGCCAAAGCATCTTTCAGCTAACAAACCCCTGAGCCCCCAGGCAAGCGGTGTTTTAGTCTTGTTAGTTTTGGGCTGCTCCAGAGACAATGCTGGTGGTGTGAGTCTGGAAAGAAAAGGCTGAAGGGGAAAAGCATGAAGAGAATGAGGGAGAGCTGGAAAACAAGTGTAGATAAGAGGAAAGCAAACAAGAAAACCATATCCACAAGGAAATAGGACTGAGAAAAGTAAGGATTTATAAAGGAAGAAAAAAAAATATAATAAAATGCATGAGCTAAAAAAAAAAAAAAAAGCAAATGGAAGAAATAAAAGCTAAAAGACGTGAGCAATATCCGTAGAAGTAATAAAATTGGAAATATTAAAATAAAGCAAAAAGTTGCTTTAGCATTTTCAACTATTTCCTGTTTCAACAAATCTATTTTTTCTTTAAAGAACAGATGAATGAAGTAGGTGTATTTTGTTGAATTTGTATCGTATCTGTTCTTTTTGAAATGTTCATCACATGTATAAAGTAACATCTAAAGTTAAAAAAGAATACATTTATAATAAATACCTCTCCTTCAGCCATAATAAGTTGAAAAATGGGGAAATACGTGCATTTTAAGGATCTTTACATAGGTTTTAATTACATTACTTTGTCAGCTCGAAGAATAACCACATTATTGTGCCAGCTGCTATATAGTTTATTTCAAAACAATTAAATCACAGCTAAGGTTGCTAAGTGACAGGTAAGAGAAGATGTATAATTAAACATGTCAAAAAAAAAAAGAAGTCATAGTGAGAACTAGTAATCATGAAGGAAGGTTACCATTCTCTGCGCTGACACCAAATGACCATTGCATTCAAATGTAGTGTTCATTAAATGAACCTCCAGCTCTGCTTCTGCTGCTGAGCTCCTAGTACTCTGTGTGGAGTCGGTGGAAATAGGAGGACTTTTAATTAGGTGCTAATTTTGATTTGCTCTCTGAAGAACTCTTTGACAGCATATTATTCTTATGTTTTTAACATTAGCACTCACATGTTTCCCAAAGACAGACACTGGGGCTGCCCCTCGATATGTGTGAGTCTTTCTGCCTGTGTCCTCTGTGTGTAGATTACTGGCAAATGACCTGTGTTGTGGTATGGCCTGCAGATATGATTCCTTAAAACAAGGAAGGTTTCAAAAATCAGAATTTAACAATAATTATTAGTAAGACGTTGAACTAGGAAAATGTGATTGCTTGCTGAATAAGGCAGGTGACTTAGTGCTCCAGTTACCCATGAAGTTTGGCTTTTTTGTTTTGTAAAACACCTGTTTAAGCAGTTGCGCAATGCAGCCATCCTTCAGACCTTTCTTTCTCCAGTTGTTGGGGACCTCACCCCGCTCTGTGGCCTTTCAAAGATCATAGACAGTGGCCTTTCAAGGACATTGCCCACTTCTCAGCACCTTCATTCCTGCATAGACCACAGGTGGTCTAGTTGCCTCCAGAACTCCAAATGCAAGGAGGTAACTTTTAAGGCAACATTCAGTCTATCACTGTAGCAGGGAGTAAAAAGTCTGCATGCTTCTCTGACTTTAGAGGTTCTGGTTATAAAAGATCTATTGGTCTAGCATATTTAAATCCTATTGTGTGAATGCCCAAGAACCATCACAACCTTGCTAATGTATGGTCCAAAGTAAATCACATAAATTTTTATCCATCTTTAAAGAACAGGGAAAATTTTTTATCTATTATCTGGATTTTGAGGACTGAGTGTTAGTGTAGCACCTTGAAAACAGAAAGCACTACAAGCAGTAAGTGCTGTTTGTTACTATTGGTTTCGAAATAACTCAGGCAGCCAAGCCTAGAGTATAGCTTGCTGTCTGCCTAACTGATTTGCATTTGTACATGCAATGAAAATGAGAAGGTAGTGCTGTAATATCACCACCTTCATTTTGTAAATGTTATGGCTTTGCAGTACAGCCAGGAATTCTGCATGCTGAATTTGTTACACATTTAATTGCAAGGCTTCAGAAACTTTGAATATTCTGTTTCTTCCTTTCTTCTTCAGTGTCACAGTAACATTGCATTTATGGTATCTTTTGATGTCTCCATTTGTTGGGTGTATCATTCTGTTAATTTCTTTCCAGATTTTTAAGTAATCTTATTTGGACTTATCAATTACCTCCCATTAATTAGTATTCCTCTACTTTGTAAAATCTATGTAATTGGGAATGTTGGTTTCAGCATAGTATTATAAACTGTTTGTGTAAATGATCAAGTGAGTAAGTATGAAAATAGACATGTCCCTGAAACTTCCTCTGTGGTGCCTCAATAGTAATCTCTTTATGTTAGAAAGAATGCATTTAGAAACAGTTCAGTTCCTTGCCTTTCCAACAGTTTATTCATTCAAATATTCTGAAATTTAGCTTAATTTGTTCTTGGGTTACGCGTCTTTGAAAATGGCTTTTTATTTTATCTTAAATTGATTATAGAGATGACCATCAGCAAAGTGACTGATTTATAAATATTTGCTGAGCATCCCTCCCTTCAAAAATATGAGGGTATGAGCTCTTGGAAAGATCTGTACTTACAGGAAGGGAGCTGAATCTGTGCATATACTTGTTGATCTGATTGTCAGTGCGGGGTTATCAAGCTGATAACTTTCAGTGCACATGCTCTGCCTTTAACATACAGAGCTGATTTTGCATTTGAGTACATAAGTGAATTCTTGTTTTCTACTTACATGTGTCCTTTAATCAGAAATAAAGTGGCAGTTACCAGAAGGCAGAGGTGGGATTGTTGTGCTGCTTTGTTTTGGTTTTAATAGAGGATTCTGTTTATCCCAGTCTCTTCATTCTCATACAGCTGTTGTTGCTAAGGTTAACTAAAGTCAACTATGTACAGTAACTATGTAAAGTAACTATGGCAAGTGTTCAAACAGGCATAGTCTGATTTTATATGTGGAGCAAAACTAATAAAAATTATCCTTAAAGCACCAGTATGAAAAGCTTGGTTTGGTACAACAGAGCTGATGAATTTCTGAAAGACAGTTTTGTCAGTAGGACAATAAATGGGCAATGTAGGATTTTCCATCTGCATGGTGAGAATTTTACAAGGACTTTATGGAAGCTCCAGTATCAAGCAATATCACTTGGTACTTGTTAGAAAATGATATTGGAGGGATAGTCAGATTTACATTGAGAATTACTGTTCTTACATGTTGTAAACGTCAATGACAATAGGTAACAAAATTTCAGAATATACTTTTAAATACTAATAACTTAAATCATCTGAGAATGGAATTATAAACAGTTTTTGATTTAATGTCTTTGGCCATTTCATACACTCCTGTCTCAAAAGATTAGTGAGTGTTTTTGTTGAATAAGGCAAAGCCTTATCTTAACTCCATCAGCTACTGGGAAGGGTACTGTGAGTGGCAAGATGTGATTTCTGCAAGCAAGCCTGTATGGTACTAAATGGAAGCATGGAAGGGTATTTGGAATGAAAAAGTTTTAAAAATAAACTTTCCAGAATTGTGTGAGAGTTTTACTTTCTAGCTTACCATCCCTGAGCTTTGTTTCTTTGTAGCAGGAGTAGAAGAAAGGGTCTGGTATGCTGCCACTGGCTACAGGATCTCTGTAATTGGTAGAAACATATAAGGCCTGTGGAAAAAATGCTTGTACATACCTGTGAATTTCTCTTAATTTTCTGTGAATGTCTGGCACATATTCCCTGGTAGGGAATACTTTTGTTTTACTTAAGCGTAGTAGTGGATTTTTCCAATCCCAGATAAAAATTTCAGAAATCTTTCCATGGCTTAAGACCTCAGCAGGGAGTATTTCACAGAATCATGAATAGTTGAGATTGGAAGGGACCTTTGGAGATCATTGAGTCTAACCCTGCAGCTAAGAGCAGGGTCAGCTAGAGCAGGTTGCCTAGGACCATATCCAGTCAGGTTTTGAACATCCTTGAATACATAAGAAGCCTTGCTCTGAAAATCTCCTCACGCTCCTGAGGTTCTTTGCCTCCAAGGCAGTGTTTCTGCTGAGTAGCATGTCAGTAATCTAAATCCAAACAGATCTTTTGGTAGGCAAATTATGGACTCCCAAAGATACTTAAGCATACTTAAGCCCAAAACAGGTATCAAGGTGCATGCTCAGGAAGGAGTTTGTTTCAAGTGGTGTATATAGTTTGGTCCATAATATGCTTAACTGTTTTACAGTTAACATTCTATCTTCAGGGAAAGTTTCTTCAAACTTAATTTAGTTTTGAATGTTTTCACAAATGTATCTGACTTTCAGTACCCAACTTGCCTAAATATCCCAGCTGGATTCTTTTTCTGGCACACAGGTACTGCCAAAAACCTGCCAAGCATGTTTCTGAACAAGCTGCCATGTTCAAAGTTTTGTGTATTAGCTATGCAAGTGATTATGTTTATTATCATTTAATTTTCAGATATTTTTAAATCTAAAAAATGTTATCAATTTCATAGTTATGTAATGTATTTTATAGTTACATAAAGTTTATAATATCATTAACCATTGCCCCTTGTGAAACAAGCTTGTTTAAAAAAAAAAAAAAAGAAAGAAAACAAATTGTTTTACTATTATAGTACTACCCTGAATAATTGGTTGTGATCAGTCCGTCTTCATGATGTGCACAGGCAATATTCATGCTAAAAAAGACATAGAATGCAGCAGCTTTTTTAGCATAAAGGAATTTAAAATCTCTGTGCTTTCCTGATTTATCGACTAGCCTGAGAAAGCCTGGTAGCTTGTAGGGTTTCCAAAAAAAATATTCAATGGCAAGTTGGTGTTGACATGAGTGAAGTTGGCTGCATTAATTTCTCCTTTGTGCTACAGAAATCAACACATATTTATACTGACTTTGGTCTGTGTTTGATCCAAAGCATAGTGAAGGGTCTAATTTGACAGCTTGGCCTTTTTTAGATCTTGGCCAGTACATCAAACATCTAATACTGGACAGAGCAAAAGGTATCTTGACAATGCATAGAGATTACCTTCTATAAAAAGACAGAATATTTAAAATTAGCTTAGTTGGAATTTACTTAAAATTAACTTACTTGTTGGAATTATAGTCTATCCTCAAAGCCCTTGATGGTTTTGAACCAAGTTCTCTTTTAGCTCAAAATAGAACAGTGATATAATGAGATACAGTAGATCCCCAAATTGCCTTTATTTCAATGAGGCTGATTTTGGGACCCCACAGAAAGCTATCTTGAGTTTACCTCCTGAGAATTAGTAGAAAACTAGAACTTTATTTATTTACTATATTTACTAGAACTGCCAATTTGTACAATTGATAACAGGTCTGTTTTAAAAAGAAAGAATAACTCAAATGGCTTCTTAAATTTATGCTAGTGGCATTGGATTTAGGCACTTGAAATCAATTTCAGGAGCAGATTTACATACAACGGAAACCTGTAAGCAAATTGAAAGTGCTGTTTAGGATTCATAGAGGAACAAAATGCATACTCCATCTCTGACATAATTTGTCTTGAGGTTTATGAAATAATTTTTCATTGGATTATAATATTTAAAGTAATTAAAGATGCAATTTTCTATTTAATAAACAACGTATTTTGTAACTTCATTAGGGATGCTGCCTTTCTTAATTGTAATGGTCCAAAAGGTTGTCAGTGAACTGTACATTAACTGCAGAGATAATAATGATTTTATATGCTAATAATTTTTAAATGAATAACTCATGTAGTTTTTCAGCCACACGGGGAAAATAATTTACATTCCTAAAGCTTACTTGGTATTAACCCCTTTACTTGGGGAGAGTGGATATCCTTGTATAAAATGTTCATTTGTTTTACATTAGCACTAATGCAAGCATGTAGGACCCACTGGTGTGAAAGGATTAAAAACAGCACCATTAGACAAGCATGAACATTTCAGAAAGAAGTCCTTGTTAGAGGGACCTATGGGGACCATGTAAGTTGATTTTCTATTTATTGATCAGATGCTTCTTGTTTTTGTTACCACTTGAAACTCCACTGGGAGAGAATATTCCTGCTGTAGTATTGCAAACACAAAAACATGTACCAAGAAGGGCTCATGCTTGCTCCTTGATACAGAATCACAGAATTGAAAGGGTTGGAAGGGACCTCGAAAGATCATCGGGTCCAACCCCCCTGCCAAAGCAGGTTAAATACGTTTGTGTGCCTGGCCTAACATTAGCATGGGTCAACTGCCCATATCAGTGGAAGCATGCACTCTCTTGGGAGTACTCACAGCATTGCCTGCAGGCTGTTTTAAGCATCTAGTTTTAACTTTCTTTAACAGTAACCTCTCTGGATCTGGCCACCTAGCCAGATAGCCACATAGCCTAAAATAGGACATGCCTCATGTCTCATGCCTCTTTGGTGCTTCAAGTATCACAAAAATTAGTTGCTTAATATAAGAAATATAGATTTACCATTTTCAAGTTTTTACTTAGTCACAGAAAGAATGAGTTGAAGAGGAAGGTACTTGTGTGCATGCCTGTGCAGAGTTCTGCACTGACAAGGCAAGTACCTGATCTGTCATCTTTGGTGTGACAAAGTTTCACTTCATGTTCTTTCTTGTTGGGCACTGAGGAGACATTTGGAGATATTTTTTATTTCTCTGTTTGTTTTCCAGATGGTAACCTAACAGCATCTAGGATTCAACAGCATTATGTTTTCTGGCTCAAAGCTTTGGATTTAGTGCTCTGTCAGCAGTGTGTGAAACACCAAGGAAAATATAGGCACTTGACCAGAGTGGTGTAATTAGCTAATAAAGACTGTCTTGTATTCTAGGTGCAATTTTGTTCTAAGATATGCTGTTGTTGGGGAAGGATTTCAGATTTAGTTAATGGTGGTTTTTTTTTGTTTGTTTTTTTTTAGAAAAGCACACCCTTGCTTACTTATTTCCAATATAAGAGCACAGGTCTACTTATATAGTTGGCTAATGATTCTCAGATGATCTTCTTGCATAGGAGAATGTCATGTTAAAACTCCCTGCTACAGCTGCTTTTAAAAGGAAAGGCAGATACATATATACTTAATGATAAGGACATTGATGTGAAGTGGGTTAGTGACCTGAGTGAGAAAGCTCATTGACCCTCCAGCCTGTTAAAAGAATGTCATATTTGTACGTACTGATACACAGCATGTGACAATCTGAGAAGATAAAGCCTCTGACAACGCATACTTACTATTCACCTGCAATTATGAAACTGTATGCTATTTTTCTTAATTGATAGTGAATGCTAGAACATAATAACGTTGAAAGTGTCTCTTCAGATAGTTGCTTTAAAGAAATGAGTAAGAAAGTCTTCTCAAATGTTTTGATAGATGATTCATTGCATTGGAGCTGCTGTCAAGGAGCCAATGTAGCCAAGCCTATAAATATGCAGTTACGAGAACTCTGGAAATGTATTCTGATAGTGTGACAGATTCAAAAAGCACTTTTTCTACTGCAGTAGCTTTCTAAAGCTGCTTTTTTCCTGTTCTGCATTCAGATACATTTGTCTAATTAGACTAATTGGTTGGCGAATTTTCCTCCTTTTAAATAAAATTAGTTTGGAGGTGAGAGAACAAATATCATCAGAAACCTGAATTGCTCTTTCTTTCCATAGTAATTGTTTCTTTTTAACAGAGCAGAACTAGGCTTTATTACTTCTAGGAGGTTTCTGTTTAATTTACTCTATACAACAATTATCCAGAAGGAAAGACTATTGATAGTTTATAAATAAACTTTAACCAAAGTAATCATAATGGAATCACCTTACCCGCAGTGGCAATAATGGATACAGCTGCAACAAATATCTGTTACCTGGTGGCATTTTAACACAGAGCTTTCTTTAAGTCATTGCACGTGTATTTTCTGTTTTGTATTGTCGTCTGAAGACACAAAATAAACTGAGGATAGTGAGAATGAGTGATAGCTTAGATGTGTTTTTTCCTTGAACTGCTGATTGTATTAAACCCACTACTCCAGTCCAGACCTACAAATCTATAACATCCTTTTCAGATGAATTTGGAAACAAGGGGCTGCATTCTTTTATTCCTGGTCCAGAGATTAAAATTGATCACGCGAGACACGAGGGAGCAGATTGTAGTATCACAGCTCAATGTGGTTAACTAGGATAGTGCATGGCTTCTGTTCTACTTAACTGTGCGCATACAGGTTACAAATATTATTGATTGCAAGGGTCAGTGAAGGCTGGAGGGAGGTTGTGTTGCTTGATGCTATTCAGTAATTTTTAAAGGACAAGAGATATGAACCCTCATAGCAGCTGGGACAGGTACAGTTTAAATCTGACAAATGGAGATTTATGTTTGTGTGAGCTGGCAAAGCCCTTCAGGTAAAAATAATAAATGGAAATTTGATAGGTTGTTTTATCATAGGTCAAATAATGTGCTGTGGAAGAGGAAAAAAAAAAGATTTAATTATTACCTTTTCATCAGAATGCACTGATGATAGGTTTTCAGTTGTAGATCTGTGCTGCGGAAAAATGAATAGTGTTTAGAAGTCCCTTTACAAGGCATCATTTTAAAATATATGTAGAGATGGTTTACCTGAAGTGATTCAAAAATGCAGCGTAGGTGGAACGATATGGGAGTAATTACTGAATAAGCTTTATAGCATCTTTTTGTTCTTCCATGTGGAAAAAACACTGTATTAATATTCTGAGATTTAAGGTAAGACAATATAATATATTAAAAAAGAGCTAGGAAACAATATTTGTTTCCTATATTGAAATTTCAGATAGAGTACTAAATATTCAGTAGCATTTGGAAGACATTGATGTTTTACAGTGAAGACAAGTTCATTAAAAGAGAAAAAAAAAACTTTGGATGAATCCTTATTTCATTTTTAATAAGAATAACCAGAAAGTCCTATATTTTAAAACTGATGTTTTGCATGTGGGATTTTCTGCCCATATAAGTAGAATTTCACAAGTATTTCATATAGATGTAGTTACTACATAGGGTACAAAGCTGTAATTGATCCAGCCTATTGTTTCATAGTCACTACATTCACATAGTGTGGATGCTATGGAAGTAGCATGCAATAAAGTAATAGTAGAGAAATAACTTTTTTTTTTTTTTTTTTTTTTTTTAAGAGAAATAACCATAGTTAGATATTTCTGTGATTCTTACCTGCTCTATTTTTTCAGCTTCAGGAAACAATGTTATAGAAATCAGTCTTTATATTTGTAACACTTCAAGACCGATTGGCTGTTATATTAGCATTATATCAAAAGTAGAGGACAAGATTTTATCTAGTACATGTCGGTGTTGTCTCCCTCAACTCACTGCAACTTCTTTGCTGTATAGTGTCTGAGATCCGACCAAAGGTGTTACTCCAAGTTATTAATGTGACTTAATTATTGCTCATATATTTCCAAAGTATTACTGTGCTGCCTATGACGGATTTTCAACTGTTGCTTTGCATGGAGGCCTAGTATTTATTTTTCTTTCTGATGCCAACTAAGCATTTGTGGCTTTTTCTTTGTGAATATTTTCCATCAGATTTGTTCTCATTTTACCCTTTCCCTGCATACTTACCATATGTAGCTTCTACTGATTTGGCTTTTCAAGATCTTTTTTCAGTTTTATTTATTTTTTTAATCAAAACTTAACATGAAGAATACTTTTCTATCTAACATTTGATTTTTCCCTTTGTAAATTTGCTTTGCATTTGATTATGAATCCAATGTCCCAGCATGATTGCTTGTAAACCTGACATGTTATGTGAATTTGCATGGGGAAAAATACAATTTGTATTACCAAAAGCTATTGTAATATTTTCCATTTTCTTTAATTTTTAGGAGTCTGATGTTCCCAAATCCTTTTTTCCATCCATTTTGTTTTGCTTTCACTTGTACATCTACATGTTTTCTATACTGTGCAAAAATGCCTTTACTGTGACACATGGTTTCTGAAATAGTTGTCTTTTTTGTATCCTTCAAGTTTACTGATAGTCCCCAAGGAGGTGAGCTTCTTGCTTCTCTTCAGCATCATTTACTGAACAAGAGGAACCTTTGGGGCCAGTTTCTTTTTTTTTTTTTCTTTCTTTTTTTTTTTTTTCTTTCTGTGTGGTGCAGCGTATCACATTGACAAATAGTATCTGGCTGATGGCTGGAGGAAACACAGCCCCCTGTGTCTTTCCTTTGGCATGTTAGTGCTAGGAACATGCTTGTAGAAGGAAGAGAGAAAGGAACTGACAACATTAGCATGTCAAATCTCAAATTTCAGCATCCATGCTATGCCAGTTCAAGGATGCTCCTGAATAGTGACAGCTTGTGCCAGTGGCGTGAAGTGACCAAATTCCAGTTGGGTCTAAAAATCAAATTCAGCTATATTGTAAGCAGACTGGAGTAAGCTCTTTTCCTGAGTGGAATGGCACATTCTTATGTTAGAGATGGATTTGACTGAGACTACTAAATGCATTTTAGCTAGTGACCTTTTCAGATTTGTGGCTGCTATAATAAATGTTACCAGGATGACATAACGAAAGGTTTTCAGCAATATTCCACTTTATTTTTTTTACAGCAGATGTTTCTTCAGTTACTTTGTATTACAATTTACAGAACTCTTATGTTCTGTAAATCAAGATTCATAGCAAACTGTTTCAGTGCTTTAAGTCCTGCTATAAACAATATCAGGCAGAACAGAACCAGAGGGCAGGTAAGCAGACTTCTGCATTTGTCCTTCTCTGTGATGAGGCTTACTTCATAATAATCTTCACATTTCATCAAGTCCTTTCACCAGGACTACCATTTAACTTGCTAGCATCCTCAGAGTGACTATTATTTCAAATACAGGCAATATTAAATATCAGTTTCCAACCTGAGAAGAAATGCTACAATTACCATTTGTTCCTTAATTTAGAAAACTGTATATCGTTGTCCAACTTACTGTCACTTCTTCTAGAGTGTCCTTTAAAGAATTATGTTTTAAAAACACTTAACGGTACTGAATGCTTCAGTTCTGAGGTATGCATTTAAAGGAATGCTTTTAGAGGATAAGTGCTCCAGTCAAACTAAGTTGAAAATCTCTGTGATACTTAGCCAGATATTGATGATTGCAAAATCATCACGTCATTTTTTTTTAGGTCTTTGTTTAATCGTCTGGAAACATTATTGATTTTCACTAGAATACATTAACACTTCAGTGTTGCCCCAATAATATTCCAAGTGCATGTACATAATAATATTAAGAAGAGCAATTAAGACGGGAAGCAGGCTGTGGAAGATGGGCTAAAGCCTTGAGAAAAGCTGGGCTGCTGAAGATAAAAACTGAATTAGGGGTAGACTTTATATCTGATGGGGCTAAAGTGTTATGAATCACCTTTGAACATTTGTTTCATGTTAGGTGTCAGTCTATTCTAATCATAGGACTCCTAAATGCTGTGAGGGCAGACCATGAGGCTGCAGTGTATTGTAATCAAAGCTCAGACATACGACACTGATTGCACGGTCATAATTCTAGTTTCCATCACTCACGTGGATTGATTCTAGACTTTGTCTGCTTTTCCTGTATGCAGTTTTTGATACCTAGGTCTTGTGAAATTCTGGCTACGTCTAACTGAGACAGGACAACTGACTTCAAAGACAAATTAGATTATAAGAACAGGTTTGGTTCTTGCTGGACTGGCTAGTTCATTCTTGTATTTTCAGTACTGCTTGCTAGAGCTCATATCTCTGTCTCTGTGTCTAATCTAGCAATAAAATGAGGTATGAGACCTATAGACTGCATTACTTGCAGGTTCAGCTACTTATTCATTTATGTATTTGTAGAAGATATTGTGGTGTGGACATTGCTGTTCAACTTAGAATGCACTGCATTGATTGTATAGGGCTCTTTCTGATAGATGTGAAGGGTCTTCTTTCACGTTTACTGTATGCAGTGCTCATTCTAACTTGAGCGTAAGAAAACAATAACTCAAGTGTCTTGTAGTCTTGTAGTTCCTCTCCCCTCCCTCCCCCCATGAACAAGGCCTTTACCCATTATTAGGGAATTACTCTTACTGACCTTGCAAGTGTACCTATTCCAAAGCAAAGAAATCATTACTAATAATAAAAATAAAAAATAATAATTAAAACAAAAACAAAACAAAACAAAAAAAACAGTAAAAAGGAGCAGTTATATTAGAAAATAAATCTACCAGGCTTACAAGGAAAACAAATTTGAAAGAGCCACCTGCTGTGGAGATGAGGCAGTAATCTCAGCAGCAGGAAATAAACTGAGAGAGAAAGAAACTACAAAAGCATAGACATTAAAAAAGTAATTAAAACACTTATCTCCATCAACATACATAGCAAACAAAAAAAATCAACCACCTAGAAAACATACTCTATTGAATCTCACAATAGGAAGTAACAAAGCCACCACCATAAAAAAAAATAAATAAATAAAATAAAAATAAAAAATCTGTCATCAAAATGAGAGAGATCCTTTAAAAATACAAGCCTTGAACGTATTTACTGATGTGTTAATCACTAATGGACTGACCTTGAGAGAAGCTGAGCACCTGCAGAGCATTTGCAACTTTACTCGTTGTTTAGTCTTTCAGAATAAAACATTTAAAAATGTACAGAGTAGCTCTTTAGATACCAATGGCTTTCTGTTCCATTTCTGATCAATGTTATAGCATGAATTTTAATGGTGCATTTAATATAATCAGGTACGTGGCATAGCTTAAGTACCGTGTTTGTATAGTGTCTTCATCTAAATTATTGTTTAATATTGATCCATGGACAGAAATGTTAAAATGTTATCAATATTGGTATGAATGCATGTGACTTCTTATAAACAAATAGGTAGAGTGTATAGCACTGGATATGAATAGGTTCTATCGTGTGATGGCAGAATTGTGAATTTGACAATTCTGTGAATCTATCGTTTCAATATTATCTTTCAAAAAAAAAAAAAAAAACACAAACAAAACCAAAACAAAACAATGCACACTTCAATGTACTTAAAACTCCTGGTTCAATTTATACAATTCACATATTGTGGGACATAAAATAAAACTGCTTTACATACATGATTTTGATCTCCATTTCCCCAGATCACAAATCAGACTAGTTGAAGAAGAACAGAGCATTCAGAAGTGTAAATGGATGCTTATCTGCTTGGAATTTACAGTGTGTTCTTCTCCATTGTGCATCTTTGTAGTCTTACTCTGACCCTGATACCTGTAGCTGCAAGTCTCGGGACAAGTGTGAAATGATGTCAGAAGTGTTACACCTAGAATAGTTTTATATGGGAACAGAAGGAGCAAGTTGGAATGCTCAGTGCATGAAAGGGCAGGGAGATGGGATAAAATGTGTACCTAAGACTTTATTGTTAATTAAAAAAGGTCTTTTTCAGAAGAGAAATTGTGATTTAGAAATTTACCTTCATAGAGCGCTTGTTAGGCTTGTATCTACTTTAGTGCATCTTTTAAAGAATATAACAAAAATATGTAAACAGCTGTATCAGACTTATCAGACCATGTTAGTTCTTTCCTTTGTATCAGTCTCTCTCAAGCAGCATTCCATAGCTCCTTTTCCTAGCCCACATGAGTGGGCACTACTTATTCCTATTTCTGTCTGCCAAAGGTGAGCTATTATTGTTGTAGAACCTGTGATGCCTCGTTACTGGGCTGTGTTCTAGTTTCTTGTGCTGATTAACAGGCTCGGTTTCAGTGTGTCTAGGCTTGGCCTCTGAGATATTATTTCAGCAGACTTGCATCTCCACTACAGCAGATGCACGATTTATTATTTGTTTCTTCTGCCTGCATCTAGTTTCTTATACAATTCACGTATTTTTGTCCTCATGCTCAGATTCCTCATGCCCAGCTCTCCGATGAGTCCTAGGATCTCCTGGGCCCCTCTTCCTCAGCAGATCCCTGTTGTGGAGGGTGGGAAGGACAGAACATGGGTAGTGAAGAGGAATCTTTGTTATTTTTTGATCTTTTTTTCTGTCTAGCAGAGTCTTCCTTGTAAATGTGAATTCTCAAAATTGTATTTAACTCTGAAACACACGAGCAGCTTTTCATACATATGGCAAAAGGTGGAAAAACCTCCCTCCCTAATCCTATAAATTTCTATCTAATGCTCCATATTTGTATGATATGAAGACACTTAGAAAGAAGTTATATAAGTTGGTGAATGGGGTTTGATTATGTTTTTGCTTTGCTATTTTAAAAAAGAAGAAAAAGGGATATGCATAGCAAGTGAAACTTATTTTCTTTGTGTTCTTTCACATTTGTTAGATAAATTTGTAAATGTAATGCCCTTTGAAAAGTGGAAAGTTTCATTATAAAAAAGTTAAAATTGAGAGAAATTGAGAGTCTTGCATTTAAAAAAAAAAATGTTTTTAGTATATTCCAACACAAATTGCTTTAGCCAAACTGAATTTACATTTTATCAGTTTGGTAAAAACAAGCCACCTCTCTAATTGAAAACTCTCTACTCTCAAGATAGTAACAGCTAAGAATGCAAAGAGGGGGAATATTGCTTGAAAGATCTCAGCTGCTCATTTGTTTACCTATTTCAGCTTAAATTTTTCCAGAATGCTGTATTAACACAACTGAAAATGGGCAAATGAAACTTTTTGGTGTCTGGTGTGGGGAAAAAAAAAAAAAAGCCTCACAATGCTCTAGTAAGTTTTCTCCCCTCCTAGGCTTCGGTATACACTTCATCAGCTCTTTTTTTTTTTTTTCCCCCCCTTTTGGAGATTTGTTTTCAGTCAGCTGCCAATGAAAACTACATTTGACCCTTACCAAGGAACAGGGCTTATTTTGTACATCAGTTATTAAGACTGGCTGAGAAGTTCATATGAAACTGCAAATCTGCCCAAACTTGTCAGATTTAAGTAATTCAAGCAATGATTTCAGGTTCAGAAGGCATTCCTGTTTCGGGGGAGAGGAGATTTGATCAAAATAGGAAAGAGATGCATGCTGTGCTGCTACTCCCACTTCAGTTTTCCTTTCCAGACCAGGCTAATAGTTACAGTAATAGCATCAGTATATATTTTCTGACTTAGCTGATTGATGTGTTGACATGCCTTGATTTATTTGGTGCAGCAACCAGGTGGACTAGCTGCATTGCTCTGCGTGCCAATCCATTACATTGTGTATGCATCACTCTTCTATATTGCCAGGTATATCTAACAGATTGACTCTAATTGTTTTGCAATTCATATTTCATTTGTACTAGGGGATTGTAAGAGGATCTACAAGAGTATCTCTTTAAACAGAGATGATGAACTTGATACCTCCAGTTAAGAAAATTAACATGTATCGGTATTATGAGGATGAAGAGTAAGGGATAGGAAGCAGATGTTTCTTCTAATACGTATTTTAATGTTTATATGTATGCACATATATAAAGGATTAAAAATAAATAAATAAATAAATAAATATATATAAAGGAGGTTAAAGCTTGTGTTTTCCAAAGCCAGTAGTATAACTTTGGAAAGTATATAATAAGCCAGACTTGAGAGACTCGTACTGAGGTATGGTTCACTGGAGAAAGGATTGTGGTGATCCAAGGAAGGAAAGAAAGAGGGAGGTTTTCATACTAAGAGTGTGATGCTTTCTGGGAGAGCTGGAGCATCTGGAAACAAAAGGCAGGACCTAGAAAACCAGAGGGCCAGGAATGGAGATGAGTTGCTTTCTGTTCTGTACCTGACCCAGTCTGGGACTATCTATATTAGCTTTTGCAGAGTTAAACTAGATCTGTCTCGCAAGCTGTTGCTTTCACAGTATTTCTGCTTTCTCTGTTCTCAGTATGTGCCATTGTCCTCCAGCCTGTGTGGGGTTTGGTATCAGTCGCTTCAGAAGCTGCTTCCCTGGAATCAGCATCTAAAGGGACTGAGGCACCAGGAGGTCCAGGGTTTCGGCTGCAGAAGGCTGGTAGCCGGGCAGTAGCCCACTGCTTGACTACATTTGCAGAGTCCATCCAGCAACACCAGCAGTGGAATTGTATTTCTAGACTGCCTCCATTTGGTTGCCCAAAAGTCGTTCTTTAGTGCTAGTGAAGGAAATGATTGTTATCACTAGATTTTGGTATAAGTTAGGAGACATAGAATAGTGAAAAATTATTTTAGGACGAGTAAAATCAAGTAATAAATAAAGAAATCAATAATAAATACATAAATCAAGTAATAAATAAATAAATAAAGATGGCTAGCAGGTGGATTTGGAGAGCAGAGAATTTTAGCCTGAAACCTAGGGGAAAGACCTCATGTTTTTGTAAGCATATAGATAGATCGTTTTTAAGGTGGCTCCTGGCTAATCTGTATTAGTGTGTGAACTCCCTTTTGCTAAAGGTTCTCTCTGATTCTTCTTCAAAGGGTATTTCTCTTGGTTCACTATTTTGACCTAAATTATAGGTCCATATATAATTGTTTTTTGTTATTGCTTTTTAATTTATTTCTTTTTCTTAAACTGTACAAAACTGAATTTTTCCTCTGTAGCTGTACTTCAACAAATCCTCTCTCTCCTGAGAGGCTGTTGGCTGTTTATCAATATTTGATCTATCTGTAAAGCATACTTCTGTAGGGTGGCTGTTTATTAGGAAAGTTATTTCTCTAAAGTGGATCTTATCAATTCTTGATCTCTTTGTCTGTCTCTCTGCCTCTTAGCTACCTTAGTGGCTTTAAGAAGTACTTAATATTTTTATTTTAACAGAACTAAATGCAGTCATTATAAGGGCAAATACTAAACAGTGAAGGGAGAAACATCAGCATCCAGTATATCTTCCAGTGGGTGCTTAGTAAAGAGAGTGAAATTGTGCCAGGTACGTATAGGAAGAAGACGAATTTTCCCTACGTTTCCTATAAATATTGCAAAATTGATTTTCATGGAGTTTTCAGCAAAATGAAAGTAGTATAAGAAAATAGCAGAAAATGCCATGTTTACTGACTACGTCTTAAACTTTTTTTTGGTCATACTTGCCAGAGCAAACAATATTGGATACAATGTCTTTGTAATATAAATCCTTTGTTTTCAGTGGCAGTGAGCCTATGATGAACCTGAACCATGAACATTACAACAGTCCCTTAATTCTGCTCTCTCTTCAACCAGTGAGAGCTAAATTACTGGTTCTTAGAGATGGAATCATTTTCATCAGTAGATGATAGAAATGTCAAAAAAAAAAAAAATTTTTTTGGTGATGGTTTTCTCTTTGTTTTTGAACAGGGATAGCCATAAAATAGAAAGGAAATTATCTTTAATTCATCTTGCACCTGTCAATAATGGCAAAAGTGTTTGTCCCAAGAATAAACTGAGGCCTCTGAGCTGGTCTATGTTTATGTCAACTGAAATAGGTACAGTGCTGTTCTGTGCCTGTAAGCAGTCATGGAGAGCTTTTGTCAAGGCATTCTTGTCATAGATAATTTAGCAATATATAGATACTTAGAGGAAGACCTATGCAGTTTTTAAGTATAATTTTGCATGTATATTATACATATGTATATGCATATACGTACACACGCATTTTGCATATTATATTTTCAATAGTTTCAATAGTACCAAGTATTTCTGGCAGAGTCTTAAAATATCCATTATTCATTCTTTATTAGCTGATATTCCAGTCTACCCTGGAATTACAGCAAAGGTCTTGAATTTCAGCATGTGCTAGTATTTTCTAACCTTATTTTTCTCAATATCTAGCTATTGATCAGAAGTGTTTTGATAGTCAGGTGTTCAGCAATTGATTCATTGTTTTGTTTATTAATAGAGATCACGAAAAGTGCTCAAATACTGTGAGATATTTGAAATTCAAATATTTCAGCGTTTTTTTCATTTGCTTTTTTGCTTTGTAAGCCTTTTCAATTCACTGAGGCCTGCTTTCCTTTTCTTCACTGAAGCTATTGAAACTAAAGATACTTTTTTTTTTTTTTTTTTCTCCTTTTCTTCTTCTCTTACAGTAACTTCATTCAGGGCTGTAGAGGTTTGAGAAGCTTCCCCCATATCAGGTGACTCATGAGAAAATCTGAAGGGTTCTATGACTGAGTCCTGATACTCTGATGTAATGAGGCAATGTTGTGCTGCTTCAGTAATACAAAAAGGCCTTAAACCTTTCCTACTTGGAATAGCACTCCTCAAAGTGCAGTCCTGCTTTGTTGTTGATGCTAACACAATACTGTTGGGGTTTTCCACCTGCAACTCTCAAAGAGGTGAAAAGTCATTCTGCTACCATCCATGCCTGGGAATGGAGGGAACACATAACTTTTTCCAATTCTGCTTACATGATCTAAGGACTCCTTGGATGCAGCGTGTTTTCTTAGAAAAAATGTTGACATTAATTCCACTTCAGTATGCAATTATTAATTTGCATACTTTCATGATAATATGGTGTGTTTTTTTTTTTAGATTAATTATGAAAGTTGAGGCCCTGTTGAAAATGCCCTGATAGATTATTTCATTTGCATGACAAAAATGTTTAAACTTCTATGCTGGCTAGACCTTCTGTGCTGTCCAAATGTATGAACAGCAATGTGAAGATAGTTTTTAATAACAGGAAGATGCCTTTTGCCTTTTTTTAATTGAAAGGTATTTGTTGCTATTGTTGGTTGCGAAGCCTATTTGTATCCCATGGCTTCTCTATAAATTTGTGCTATTAATAACTATAAATTACTGTGAGCCAATAAGGTTTTCAAGATTTTGAGAAAACAGTCAGGAACACATAAAAGTGATGACATACAAGGACTCACAAATAAGACACATTAACAGCATTGCCACTCATGTCCCACTCCTCATCAGTTAAGCTGTTCATTTGTGTTACCTGCAAACTAGATGTCTTGAAAAATGCCTCAAAACAAAGGGAAAAAAATAGTTCACAGCAGTAAGAGTTACATGTGTGTGAAAGGAAAGTGATACAGGAAAAGCTTACCAGAGTTAACCCATCCCCAGTAGCTTTTCTGCTTCTGCACCCCATATATCCTATTCTCTCTAACCCTCTTCTCTGCATTTATTTTGTTATGAGTTAATCTGAGTGCACAGGCTATCCAACAAACTCCGTTTTCAAGTGCCAGTACTATTAACAGATCACCCATTAAGTAAGTTACTGACTACGAACATGAAACTACAGTCATTTTTGATGTTTTAGGGAACATCTGAGGTTTTGTTAGAATGCTTGTGTTGTCGATGTTTTTGAGAATGTACATGTAAAATAAAATATATATTTGTCATTGAAATTTCCCTTGCAGTTCTGATCTGCCTTACAATGTCTATTTCAGGTTTACCAGAACCAAACAGAGACAGTATATTCCAAGGGCTGAGAATGGATCAAGGATTTTACACATCTAAAGACTTCCTACCTTTGGTAGCAATGGCAAGTAAACCAGGTGGGTGATACTGTGTTTTTGCTATAACCATGTTCAGTAGTAAATCATTAGCAGTTCTTGAGATATCAAAATACACAGATGGTGTAAAATACAGCATCACATCCAGTTATGAAGCACCTCCTAAGGAAACGGTGTGGGCCAAAGTTTTTTTTGGTGAGCTGCAACTTCAGGACTGTGCATTGAGGAAAGTTGGTCGTGGAGATTGTAAAGCAAATAGTCATATATAAAAAATAAGTACATGGCAATTTATTACCCACAAAAACTTGTTTGTTATATTGAATTATATTAAAAAGATATCACAAGGTTCTCAATATATATTATCTTGATATAAATAACAGCAAATATAAGATGAAAATCTTATATAAGATTCTTTAATATAAGATGAAATATAAGATGAAAATCTTGAAATGACCTGATATTATTTTGCTGGCCCGTATGAACAGCTGCTTTGTATGTTGTTGATAATTGGTTTTACTTGTAGCACTGTGATCCCAAGTCAGTTGTGTGCTGAATGTTTTATAGGCACATTTAAGGGAGCACTAGTTCCTTCCTCAAAAACTTCAGGACGACAGTAGTATGCCTGAAGTAAGTCAGTGATGCCAGTTCATAGACATCAAATTCAGCCTTGTTTTATGCTTTTACATATTTGTTTTGAATGCAGAATTGGCTGTTTGCTACCCAGGGATTATAGATGCTTTCAGGGGCCTTGAATGTGATGTCATAAACTCTAGATGAGTGGATGACATGAAACTTGTGATTTATATGCCATGTTCACTCACAGTCTAGATTCCCCAATGCATTGATTAAAAATAAAAAAAAAATCCATATACTATTTTCTGAGCATATACTTAGCGCACTGTGTGGTCTTGTATGCACGACTACATGTTTAACCACTTTAATCTACAAACCTTTTTTCTTCTGTCCATTCAGAAACTTCTTTTAGCATCAAATAGGGTTGCCTGCTAATTTAGTAGACTTTTCATAAACCATGAGTTAAAGAATATGTCTCTGGAGGCAAATTATTCTGCATATAAAAGTGAAGTTTATTACCCCATTTTACGCAAAATATTTAGGAAAGGCAACTCAGCATCCCATCTGTCCCATCTCTCTGCTGTTTTGATCAAATGTTTATTTCTGTGTATTTTCTTAAGCTTAGGGAGCTCAAATGAGTTAGGAGAAAAGGGTTGATTTTGTTTTGGTTTTAAAGAAAGAGATGTTTTAAAATGAAACAGATTGAGAATATACACTGCAGAACATTTATTGATTAACAAAGGAAAAGCAAATCTTGCAAAACAATCTCTCTTTGTAATAATTTGACTAAAAATACTGTATAGAATTCTGTACAAACACATAGATAATTGTGTACTATAAGGGACTAACTTTGAGAAACTATTATACAACTTTATCAACAACTGGAAAGTATTCTTTAGAAAAACACTAAGTATTACTCTTTATAATCTGTTACAATGGTGGTTTTTTTGGTGTCTTTGTTTGTTTGTTTAACTGTGAGGATAATGAATCTGATAAGTGAGAAACTTATTTTTTTTTAATAAAAAGATCTTACAATGCTAGTTTTTACCCAACAGGACTCATGAAACTAGAAACGTGTTGTCGTTTGTATCCTTTCAAGACAGAAGGGTTCTGTTGCTTACAGTATTGACTATGAAATTATGTATATGAGCATATCTTAAAAATGGGAATAAAACTGTCTTTTAGTGAAGCAGAATAATTTGATAGTGACACTCCATGCTTAGAAACTGTAAGATGCAATTTTACAGTGCTTTGAGTACAAGTACCTTTTGAGCTGTCATGCAGAAATGGTTTCTCTACTTGAAAATGGGGTTTTTCCTTTCATCTTTTCAGGGATGTGTGCCTGTCACTCTCCATTGCCATCAATACATGGAACTGTGATTGTACTTGGGGCAGGAGACACTGCTTTTGACTGTGCAACATCTGCTTTACGCTGTGGAGCTCGTCGTGTATTTGTGGTCTTCAGGAAGGGATTCACTAATATCAGGGCGGTCCCAGAAGAGGTAAAATTGAATAATAGCATTTATGAGAAGGAATATGGGTTGTTATTATTGTTGTTACCTGTATAGGGCCTAAAATTGTGCAGTAGGTACATTAAAAACATCTACTAAAGGCTTGGTTTATAACAATTATCTTAAAATGTATAAAAGTTTATTAATGATCTGAGGTTTGATTTGCATAGTCTCCATATAAGTCATTTTCCTCTGTTGTATCAATTTCCTGTAAAGTCTGAGAGAGATGTCTTTGCATAAAAGGGGTAGAATTTCCTCTTAATTAGAAAATACTGTAAAATTCTTAAAATCTTGGAAGCACCCCAGAGATAAAACAGGTATTTGAGTATTGTAGGTGACTCTTCAGGTCCAAGAATTATGCTTTCTGGCTTCTGTCTGATGAATCTCAGTGATCCTGACATAGCGTTGGGAGTCTATAAATTCTTGTAAGGAAATTACTTACTGTGATTTTCATTTTGAATCACTGCCAATGGCAATAGAATGATGTCATTCATCACAGATTTCAGTGTTCAATTTGATTTTTAGTTTGGCTTTGCACTTTGGCATTTATCAGGGCATCTGCACATTTTGAAACTGACTCTGCCTTCTCAATTTATTTGTGTTACATGAGGATTTTTTCAAGTTGGGTTTTCTTATTTTGGTCTTTTTTCCATTATAATTTATTTGGTACATACTTTAGATACTTACATGCTTTAGATTAATTGTACACCTAATGCATGTCTTATCAAGGGAATTATGGGAATTTGGTCATTTTTTTGGTGAGCAGCTTAGAGATCCTGTAGAAAGGGAATGGAGGTGGGGGAAAAAAAAAAAAAAAAAAAGGGAATGGAGGTTCCAAAACATAATTTACTTCTGTTTCTGTTGCACTTCAGATAAGGATTTTAGACACAATGAGATTAGAGAGGCCATTGTAGCTAAGAGACTCATACTATTCAGACTCTTGCTAATTAAGAATTAGAAGTCACTCTCAACCCAAATCTTTGTTAGCAGCCTGGGTCAATTCCTAAAAGTTGTCAAGGTTCATCAAATCGTGCAGTGGATTTGAAAAAAAAAAAAAAAAAAAAAAAAAGGGGGGGGGGGTGAGGGGAAGTACAATAAAAATAGTTTTAGCTACTAATAGCCATGATAGAATGAGGTCAGGTTAGACATTTCATAAGATAGTACACATACAAGATAGTTACATGTACATTATTTGTCAAGTAAATGTAGACAATCAAATTCTGAAGTCTCTACTAAGATGCGCTGTTTGACTTGAGTAATGTTATCACAACAGAGAATCAGGAGATCTTAAGTCTGGGATGTCACACAGAAAACTGTTATTTGGACATAGTATTCAGTACTTTAAAATAAACACTTAAAGTCATAGAAAACACAATTCAGTTCATGTGCTTAATTAATACTAGGCCTCTTAAAAAACAGGTAGTTGCATAAAGTAGCTCTTTTGCCCTCAGAGGAGTTATTCAGTGACAGGGAACAATAAGAAAATGCATCAGAAAAATATCTGCATTGCAAATCTACTATGTGCCACTGTCTAGAACTGATTGATTTAAGACAGTAGAAGCTCTGAAGATGACTATCTGTATACAATACACCAGTGCCTTCTACTAAAGAAGAATATGTGGTAGCATCTTGAGTCAACTTTTCACAAAGCTTTTCATGTTTATTTTATTGCTTTTACTCTACAGATGGAGCTTGCAAAAGAAGAGAAGTGTGAATTTCTACCTTTCCTCTCCCCCCGGAAGGTTGTGCTTAGAGGTGGACATATTGTTGCAATGGAGTTCATTCGAACTGAACAAGACAATGATGGAAACTGGAAAGAAGATGAGGATCAGGTTGTCCGTCTGAAAGCTGATGTGGTGATCAGTGCCTTTGGTTCCATTTTGGGTGACACTAAAGGTAACCCTGACAACTGTATTCTCTAAATGCTGCTTGTTATTTTAGCTGCAGCAATTTAGTGCCCTTTCACAGTTCTGTGAGGTGGGTCTTCTGGAGGTTACATAGCTTGTGACTTGGTTCTTTTCACAGAAGTTTATTTGTCCTTTAGATATACGTGTACCTCTTAGATGAAAACTAAGGGTATGAATAACAAGCAGTTTTCTGTATGTCATTGTCTAGAGCAGGTATCAATATTAGAGGTACAATTGCTTTCCTCTCAATGCAAATGGGTAACAGAATACTCATGGAGATTTCTTTTGGTCTCAGTAACTAACTTTAGAGAAACTTACGCTACAACTTTGAACTGAACTGATCTGATCTGTGAAACTTTTTTTTTTTTTTTAACTATTGAATTAAGCAAGAATTAAGATAGATTCATTATTCTGGTTTAGCCACTCTGGGTATCACTTATTTCTTATACATATGCAAGAGGACTGTGGCTTCTCTCATATGTACAGGATTTGTTAAATTCACCTGCACTTTTCTCAGCATGTCTCACTATTTACTTGCACTTTACAAACTTTGGCCTTAAAAATTAACACTTACTTTAATAGTCAATATACAGAGATGGCATTCCAGACACTGAACTTATTTTCTGAATATATAACAAAGAGAAGAAGAATATGACTTAAACTAACAAATGAGAATTGAGCAGAGCTCAGACTGTATTCTCCTCCTCTTACACTAGGTTAGATTTAAAGAGTTCAGGTACATGCATCAAAGGTGCTTTGAAAGTAAAAAATAAACAAGAACCCCACTGACTCAGCAGAAGATAGTTTAGTAAAATGAATAGATGCTCATCAAGATTAGGAGGTTCTGAAAGCCTTAGTGAGTGATCAATGTGCGTGCTTCTCCAAGGCACAGTCATGCCAACCAATTATTCCATGACATGTTGTCATACTCCTTTGGGCATAAATGGTCTTACAAAGGACTGGGAGAGTTAGTGACTCAGACTGCATGTCAATGGAAAATTTGGTGATCAGATATTAGTCCTGTCCTGCCTGTGCAAAGGGAATTTCAAACTTTTTTTTTAACATGGTTTTGTGAATCTTTTCAATCAAGGAAGACAGTAAATCTAAAATAATCTAAGTTAAGTGTAGTAATGTTTGTGAACATATATCAGGCACTTATAAAATGTGTAACTTCTCACATCTGCATTTTCTGTATATGCATTGCTACTCTACTACAATTAAAAAGAAGGATCAACTTTCTACCTTGAAAAATAATATGTATAGTTCATTTCAGGTGTATTCCTGTCTTGTGTATATTGCTAGTGCTTTGGGACAGGTTAATGAAGCCTAGGCTGTTATCTAGCTGGCAACTGTACCCAGGTACTCACACTGCTACTTCCTCAGGGCTGCCTTCTGCTGTGCGCTTGCTGCTGCTTTAATGGGTAGGCAGAGGAGCAGCAACTGGGACTCCACATATCCCACATGGAGATGGAATCTGTATAAAGAACTTGGCACCTATGTTATTCATGTTTGTGGTTCACTCATAACCCACAGGAAGCACAGAGAAGAGATACATATATACATATATATTTTAAATCTTTAAGAGGTTCATTCCACCTACTCTGTTGATGGAATTGACTTGAATTGAATTTTGGAAAATTTTGTTGTTTTTAAAATTTTGTTGTTTTCAAAAACCCTCTGTTTAGGTCTTTTGGGAGGTGTTCTAGAACCTCATGTGATAAATACTAGCATATGCAATCATTTTCACAGAATCACAGAATTGTCTAGGTTGGAAGAGACCTTAAGATCATTGAGTCCAACCTCTGACCTAACACTGACAAGTCCTCCACTAAACCATATCACTAGGTTCAGCATCTAAACTTCTTTTAAAGACCTCCCGGGATGGTGACTCTACCACTATTTTGTTGTGATTCAGACCCTATGATAAAGGAATGGTTCTGTTTTCTCCCACATTACAAACTGCTTCATCTAAAAGGTTAAATTTACCGTGTTGCTTAGCCATAATCCTGCACCAGTCTTGTATCTTCTAGTATGCATTCACCCTCTAAATGACTTTTTGTGAGGTTTTTAAACAGGAACATAAAATGGGAGGGGAACAAAGTCATGCAGTGAGCTGATCGTGAAAGGAGAATTATTTACCTTGGGTTGAGCAATGCGCCTCAGTTTCACAATGTATTTTTGGTGCAACTGCTATTAGAATAACAATCAAATTATAAAGAAATATTAGCGTAGGTTTTGTACAACAATATGAAAGTGAAAAGAAACTACGACTGGAGGGAATGAAGTGCTTATTCTGAGCACACCATTTCAGTAGCTTTTAAACCTTTATTTTTTGTCTAAGCTGTCTTAATGAAAGTCAAGTTTGCTTTTCACCATTGAGCTAGATTACAACCAAATCTCTAGGCATACACAATAAAAACGGAACAACAACAAAAACAAAAAACAAGCAAATAAAAAAAAAAAACACCATCTTATATTTGTAGTGCCTTTTTTTTTTCTAAAAGGAATAATGTTTTTGATATTAAAGAAATTGAGATATTCAGATATTCATCACCAAAAGATGGAGGAAAAAATACTAGAGATGTTCAAAACTGGTGAGGGCCTGGAGCATCTTGATCTGTCTTGGAAGAAGGGGTTGAAATAGGTGACTTCCAGAGGGCCCTTCCAGTCAGAATTAATCTATGGCTGGTGATTCAGATGCATGTTGAATAAATATGTTATCTGTTGGTCATAGAAAGTGTAAGGTCAATGACCTGGTGTTGGTAAAGGCTAAGATAGCAGGATTTGTCCTATTCCTATAAATATTGTTTAATGCTGGTGTTACTGATGTAAGAATAAAGAATATGTTATGAGAACAAGAGGCATTGAAATCAAACCTAGCCGCAATTCAGCCAAGCGTTCAGGACAGTCTTGATGAACCTGTTTTAAAGTTTTGTTTAGCATGACATAAGTGTATGCGTGACTGCTGGCCTGAGCAGAAATAGCCCGTAGGCTAAAAAGCTTTTTCTAGTCTATTACTCTTATCCAGATGCTTCTTGTTCTTGCATGGGAGCTATTAAATTTGCAACTGAGACTGTATGCACTCACAGTAGATATTTAGTCTTTTTTTTTTCTTATTTCTTTTGTCAAAATAAAATGTTAATTGTGTTTTTAAGCAACAGTTCTAGTAAATATTCATACTCCCACTGGGAATCATATAAATGCATCATTAATTAAAAAGAAATCAGTTCTCCTAAATCCATTTTATGCTCAGGAAGTTGCTAATAGACAAAGCAGGAGAGTTGCCCTCTAGACTGTTTTAAGAACATTAGCACTTTACTGAAACCAATTTAAAAAAAAAAAAAAAAAAGTTTAAATGAATCTACTACAGATGGAGTAAAAAAAAAAAAAAAAGGTTTTGCTTTTCCTTGTTGTTGCAAAAAGATTTTGCAAGCACAAGCCTTTTTTAAATTATTATTGCATAGATTACCAAACTACCAAACTCTTCAAGCCATCTTAACTGGCCCATATAAACAGCTGAAGTAGAATTTTGTACCTTTCCTTGTGTTCCTGCTCTTTTGCTCTCTTTGTCATTCTGGAGGCCTACAATGGGTTAGTGAATATCAGAAATATCTTCTGGCACCATTCTACATTACTCAATATACATGCATGTAATTCTGTCTACTTCCAGAGCACTGCATATAGTGCAGTGGTTGAGCATATAGCTCAACATTCTATTTAACACCACTCCAGTTGGTTTTGAAGTATAAACTTTGAATAACCTTTTTTTTCTCTCTCTCTCTCCTTTTTTTTTTTTTTTTTTTCTTCTGATAAGCAAAAGGGAATAACATTTGTGGGCTGCAAAATTTTGCAGTAGAACAAATGTCCTTGTTCTGATTTATTTTCTTATGTTTCTGAGGAGATCCTGTACTTTCTGGGGAGAAGCAAGAAAGAGGAAGTATTCCCATTTTCCAAAACACTGAATTGTAGAGTGACAATGTCTATTTTATTTTCCCTAGGAGACAAAAAAAAAAAAAAAAAAAAAAAAAGTGGGGGGGAATGCAAAAAAAAATCCAAACAAGCTCCAAATGCCAATTCTGCAAATCCCCCCAGCTCCAGAGTAGTAGATGATCTGTGAGCAAAATACATGTTTTATTAAACAACTTTTATACAACTTTTAGATATCTTCCTGTTACTTTTAGTATGACTGTCATCTTGCTTGGAAATTGCAGCAGCAAAACCAGAAGACTATTACTAGAGTATAACTAAGCCCCTACTATAGTGCTACATGCCAAAAAGATAAATTTTGCCCTAGTTTACAATTTTATGATTTAATCCATTCCTACTTAATAAGTATTTGTATAGATTCAGAAGCATTTTCTAGGGAAAAGCCAAAAGCGTGCAGAGCTGTGTGCTCAGAAGTAAAAAAAAAGAAGTTTTACTTCATATAAACATAGAATTTCAAATTATAGGGAAGGCAGAAAACCTGCAGAGAGTGCTGAGTTTATACAGCCTTGACAAAAAACTTCAACCTCAAAACACCGAAGCCTTGACTATCTAGCGAAAGAAAAAGAGGGAAAAAGAGATGTTGTGATAGCCCAGCTGGGGATATTCACAAGAGCCACCTAGTACCTGGTGTCTCCCTGCACAGCATCTGCTTCTCACCCATAGAATAGACCTCTGGTCAGCAGGCTTTTTTAAGAATTGTTATATAAAACTGAAGCTTTTAGAGACTCAAAAGATTCTTAGTGAAATAGGTAGGATTTTTGCAGCTGACTCATTTGGAACAGGATTTTGCTCCACAAATAGGTTTACTGAAGGAGTTTGAGTGCAACAGTTCCACACCCTGGAGTTGTTTCCAACTTCCAGTGCCTAAAAGCAGCTTTGTAATGACTCGTTAAGACATTTTAACGTGGAGCAGGCATTCTGCTGTTTCATTTGTTAGCCATCAGTGCGCACCTGCCTCCTGGTGCCAGGCAGAAAACAGTCGGTAGCAGGCTTCCAGCGGGAGTCTCTCCCAGCACAGCTGGACCCGGCTTTATCCAGTCAAACCACTTTTTAATCCTGTTTCAGTACGTTAGTGGGGCAGAGATGAGGGAAGCATGATTGTGCCTTTCTTTGTTTGCTGGGCCTCTAGATTGGGCCGTGTCAGCAGTTAATGAGATCGTTGGTGCATGTGATAGCTATGGTTTTACATTTGAGATTAAGAAAGATACAGTATATTTGTATTTTCCTGAAGTAATGCTACTATTCACTGTAAAGGAAGTCTGTAAGATGGATATCAAAAATAACATTAATGAGCTACTAAAGCTAAAATTACAGGAACTTATGAAATTGGTTAAACATAAAAACCATTAAACTGTTTATTGAAGCTTCACAGATATACTGCAGCTAATGAGCATTTCTGCTATTTAAATAAGCCCAAATTGAACACACATTACATGGATACATAATTAGTCATGGCAGTCAAACACACACAAATTCACTTTTAAAGCTTTATTTGAGGAATCTTTTCCATTTGATTTGTTTTGTTAATTAAAATATTTTTTCTGTATTCACTTATATTTTAATATTGTTTTTGCAAGCGCTATAATTTGCTGCTGCTTTTCCATTTGCATTTATTTGCTCTGTGAGTATAGCAAATGTGGAATATATATTCAGAACTGTCCTTTTGTTTGGTGTTATTTGTGTTAGCATCACTTGATAGCATTAGAATAATTCAATTGTGTGTTATCTTTCATCCAGAAAGATCCTTCAAATTATATGTAATATCTCATCAGGATATAGAGGAGAAGGCAACACAGCCACAGGATTGCACTTTGAATTTTCAAGAGAAAAGCTGTATTACTTTTTAAAGTTTAAAGAGTGTGAGGGTGCAGTCATTGCAAAGAAACACTTCTCCTTACCCCTCTCCCAAATCATGTACCAACAAAAACACGAAGTGTATTGCTTGCATATTGTTCAATGTTAAGCAGCAATTCAGAGAACTGATAGTTGGGTTTGCCTCCTTACAAGCTCACATTTGGCTCCTAGGCCCTCTCACACCTTGCAGGGGCAGAGAAGAAATTCCCGCCCAAATTTCTCCCCTCCATCCTGCAGGCAGTGTAGAAGGTGGTCCCTCTCTCATCTTAGTTGCCCCGGATACCAGATCCAAATTGTGAGGACAATAGGAACTCTTATATAAGATGCCTTTAAATCATGTCCTTATTTTTACTTAACCTAAATCTTGGAGCTTTTCAGAAAAACAGAAGGAAGTAGCTGCTGGATACTGTGTCAACCTTGCCACAAGGGAAATGTTCTTTCCCAGTTTTAAAAATACTGATCAGACAAATCCCCAGTCCCTGGGGAGGTGTTTCAAGCAGGGGTATGTTGGGCTTCTTTGCACTCAAAAAGCTTTTGATATAATTATGTCCATGCAGCTATTTTAGCACAAAACAAGCTGAAGATGCATTTGAGAAATGCAACAGATCCAGGGTAACAGAGGTAATGCCTATTTTCCCCCAAAGTTAAGGAATAAGGAGTCAGAACTTCTAGTTTTACATCATTTCCTGCGGAAAACTACACCTCAGATAGCATGTTACCCTCTAAAACCCTTACTGTTGTTCAGTGCTGTCTCAGAGAAACAAGTCATCTATTCATACCCCAGCACCAAACCCCGCAGCACCAAGTTTTCATCTTTTTTTTTTTTTTTTTTCCTGAACATGTCTTTACAAGTCGATATGTATTTAGCTTGCAAGAACTGTCAAGACCACATGCTGAGATGGTACCACTGCATGCAATAAGTTATCCTATGTATGACAAATATAAGATGATCAAAAGCTTTCTTGAAGTACAGACAGTCTGAGACATAAAGAGAAGGTTAACATTGATTTATAAATATTACTGAAGTATAATAAAACTACTATCAGCTACTATCAGCACTTCCTTTTTTTTTTTTTTAAAAAAAAAAAGAAGACAGAAAGAAAAAAAAAAACACACTTATTTCCCAGACTGACAAATGTCTCACTCTGAAGGTTGTGTTTGGTGTGATCTTTCAATAATTTAAATATTTTAAAAGGAAACAATTTCGTAACTTTTTGATTCTGCTACTAGGCAAATATTATTCTTGCCAAGTTAAGCTAAAACTGTATGCGGGGTAGGAAGGATTCTGCAAGCAATAGGTCTTGCGTGTAGACTATATACTTCTGGTATGACAGCCTGCTTCCAGCTTAAAACTGTCTTCTGTGATTCTGCATTCTGAACCGATGGCAAAAAGAATACTTTGGATTTGAGTCCTATGGATGTTTGTATATGCCAAGGGTGAGAAGGAGAACATAGGTACTATAAGCAGGTGACAATGTGTCTTGCTCCGTATTTTATTCTTTTGCCCCTGATTATGCAAAGCTCTCTACTTTGAAATGCATGTGTAATATTTGATTCAGAGGTGAAGGGAGATACAGAACCCAGGAAGAAAATTCCATCATGATGATGTGCAAGAAAGATGTCTTTGAAGCTTTCTGCGTACTTGGGTGTGCATTGGGGCTATACTGTGAGTTTGCCCTTGTACTGGTATGGGAGAAATTTTCTTGTCTTAAGGTAGCAGGTTTCTCTTTTACATATATGACAGCACAACTACATCAGTTTAATTGACCTTGGCAATCTGCATCTGCTAGCGGTATGTCCCTGAGGGACATTGCAATTTTAAGCTGTGTTTTATAGAAAATCTTCAGTTTGTGCAGACTTAAAGCTACGTAAAAATAACTCATTTTGATATATGGCATCAAAGTTTGCTGAAAATATTTATTGAAAATGTGATTCTCTTCATGAAGCTACTTTGAAATGTCTTTGTGATCATAATAAAGTAATTTTAAAAGTTGCATAATAAAAATCATATTAACAGAGCAAGATTGTTTTTTCTGATTGTTTACTTGTATTTAAAGCCATTTTTCCAATGCCATGAATTTTTTTGTCTGCATTATTTTTAAGTACAATATTAGTTCTTGTGCAGAATGCCTATGTATGCTGTTTTCTCACATGAAAAAATGAGAATATCTTAATGAGTGATCTAAAAAATTTCAGAAATTGCTGCGAAAAATATATTGACAATAAACTGTGTAAGCATTTCATTTTTATTGCTTTTATTATTTTATTCTTAATATATAGAAGTTTCAAAATGACTCTTACTTTCAGAATGGTCTTAGCTTAGATAATAATTCAGAATGTTTTTCACTTTATTGAAATTTATCTTTTTTTCAGAAAAAAAAAAAATCTTTAAAATCAACACACTTTGTTAAAGACAAAGCTTTCATAGCATAATGTTCCTGGTGGGGAAACTGTCCCATCTGAAATTTTAAAATCAGGTTTAATAATGACCTGTGAAAAAGTAGCAGAGTATCATTTCTGTTGTGAGCATTAAAAAATGTGACAAGTACAGTTTTGGAAGTCTAAATGAATTTCTAGAAATTGCAAACTTTTTTTTTTTTTTTTGCTTCAAAAATCTCATGCAGTATATTAGGTTGCACAGGAGTATTTATGTTTGCTTTTCAGGTGAAAAGCATGTTGATGTGGAAAGTGCAGTACAAAGCTCTGTGGGGAGGGAAAGGGGGAAAATCTATTTTTCCTTTGTTAGTGTTATTCCTTAATAGGATTTTCAGAAGTGTTGGATTTTTTTTTTTTTCCCCACGAGGTAAATAATGCCAGTGAGAAAGACTTTGTGAGTCCCAGCTTCTGGGATATATAGTTTATTTTGAGGTTAGTGACCAAAAGAACGTTAAAAGCAATTATTTCTTGTATGAAGTCAGTCACTTCTTGTGAATCTTGTCTCTGTTTATTTTGTACACGTCTGGCTTTGCAGACACAAAGGTTTATTTTTCTGATGTTACCAAAGAACAATTGCGTATAACAGATGATGTTCTTCTGTCCAAATCCTGTTAATAACTACATACCTCCATTAGCTCAACCAAAATGTTTGTGTAAAGAATAGGATTTTTCAGTTCTATTGTAAATTCACATTTAAGTAATTGAAAAAAAAAAAAAAAAAAAAAAAAGGGCCTTGGAATTTATCTACTAATTGTTATTAGTATATATTTGAGAGATTTGGGCAACTCTTTTTTCTTTCATTTAATAACATATTTGTCCTTCTGTTTAATTGCAGTCAGAGAGGCCATGGCACCTATCAAGTTTAACAGATGGGGTCTTCCTGAAGTAGATCCAGAAACCATGCAAACGAGTGAACCCTGGGTTTTTGCAGGGGGTGACGTTGGTGGTCTTGCTAACACTACAGTGGAATCAGTAAATGATGGCAAACAAGCCTCCTGGTACATGCACAGATACATACAGGTAATTCTTTAAAAGTTTTAAATTCTTCTATCTGCTTTCAGATACCTTAATTGTGAATGCTAAAATGTCTTTTTTTTAAAAAAAAAAAAGATAAATATGCAAGTTTTGAGTAGCTAACACCTAGATTATCTTGATTTGTACATTTCAGATTCATTCAGCTTGGATCACATACTTGAATTTGGGGAGTTGAACCCAGCTTTTTTATATTATCTTAACATTAAAATCCAGGCAACATTTTCTTTGCCCCCAGCTCTGAATTCCACTCAAAGGTAGTAATCTTTCCTGCACAATGCACAGTGTAAGCAGAAATCCTGGTTGGGGGTAACTGGGGAAAAAGAAGTGAGGCCATCAATATTAAAAAGTAGAACCACTCTACTGCATAAATACAAAATACTGTCAATGTTGATACCTGGGGAAGACATTTTTAGTATTTTTAGACTGCAAGTGTACTAACAGTTTACAGATAACTCCGATTATCTACACCAGAACCAAAGTGTGCTTTGATGTGTCTGATGAAGTGGATGCATGAGACAGACAAAAAATAAGCACTGAATTCAAAGAGGAAAATAACGCAAAGGAGGATTTATCTAAGAAATGGGAATTTAAGAGGCACAGACTTGCAAAACCTGGTAACTGCATGTTCCTTGTTGGTGCTTTTTCTATATTGTTGAGCACCTCTGCTTGCCCTACCTTTTGTAGTTAAAGAAAGAACACAAAGTCTAGAGGAGCTGTAGAGGAACCATCAGAGACGAGACACAGCCTGTGTGTGGAGAACCAGCTGACAAAGAGTGTGTTCATAGTGCAAGGAACTTTTTAGAAACACGGTACATGATTCATTCTCCCACAGAAAGAGATTTGAACAACTGAAGTTGGGACTGTAACAGCTCGATGTCTTTCTCCCCCATCCATCTGCTCAAAGCCTCTCTGATTGCATGTTTGTGCAATTTCATGCTGTTGGGGTCTGATTTCACTTCCTAAAAATACTTCAACTGAAAGCTTGTTGTTAGTATCTGTGCATATTTTTTCTCACTTGTTCTAAAGCAGTGTTTGTGTCCTGTCTTCTTAGACCCTTTGAAAATGCTGAGTGTGAAACATCTTTAAACCTTGACCTGCTTGCTTAATTTCTCAGTGCACAGTGAATTTGGGTAACTGTGATAGGGGAGAGGGGTATCTCCTTTTTTTCTCCTTCCTCCTTAGCCTCTATAAATACACACATCACTTAAAAACCCCTCCTTTTATATGTTGCTTCCTCCTCAAAGCTTACATTGTTTTTCTCTGGAATGTATTAAATACTTTGGAAGAAATCTGAATAGTCATGGCTTGAGAATTAGAATTTTAAAGCAAGCAGGCTTGTGATATTAGAGCATTTCCGTTACCCTTTGCAGGTTTCAAGGCAGTTTATTCGACCTTACAGTCTCCCCAGGAAGCTAATGGGAAAGCCTTACAGCAATCTTCACAGGAAAGTTTCCAAATGTTAAGTGTCACCTTTCCAGCTGTTAGATGAATGGGTAGCCCAGGGGCATTTATTTGGATGTGCAGCCCTTGTAAAATCTGGTTGCTGTGGTGGAGAGCACTGTAATTTGGCAATTTACTTTGTTTTTGGAACAGGTAGAAAAGTTAGATAGTAGAAGAGGGTTTGTATTTTAAACTTGTTTAGCTGAGAATCTTGTTACCCGTGTGTGTATGCATGCCTTTTGCGTATGTATGCTTGTTCCACTGCCCTGTATTGTGAAAACTTCCCATATCAGATGAAGAAACACCCTTACAAAGTCCCTAATTTTCTGTCTACTGTGAGATTCTATCACAAGTAACCTTCTTGTGATCTGAGTTGACATGATATATTTTTAAATACATTGATAGATTTTAAATACTTTGATTCCTTTCATCCATTTGCATTTTAGTTACAGAAAGAGGTAGTCATTTCCAGAATCACCAACTCTCTCAGCACCAGGTTCTATAAATAATGCAGACAGTCTGTAGCAAAATAAAAATATTCAGTAAGATTTCTCAACCAACCCTAGACCATGTCAAAGACTGAAATTCAAAAACACTGCCCCAACTACTTGCTGAATGCCCTATTTGAATGGCATGCTCCTGCTATGCCAACCTACTCCAGACAAAAGGCTAAGCAAACAGATGGGCCTGATATGTGCCCTGAAACTCCAACCATTTCAAGCTTTGGCACATGGTCAAGTGAAGCATGAGATCCAGGCTCACGGACTCTCCAGCAGAAATGCCTTATGTTCAAAACTGGGAATTATTTACAGAAGCTTCTTGGCTGCTCTTACCCTGGAAACCTTCCATCATTAGTTGCTTAAATATCTGCTGCCTCTTAACATTTTCCTCACACTCTGCTAGGCACAGGTTCATCTCAAAAATTATTGCCTGCAGGTGTGTATCAGACTGGTTTGTATAAACACAACCAGTCAAAACCTAACCAAGGGCAGCTGCATTAGAACCTGTGTGAAAATACAATTGTCTTTGAACTATTCTTTACATATCAGGAGAAATCCAAATAGAATCAGCCCAATTCATGCAACTATATACTATCCACAACATTTCTTGGAAATTCAGCCTTTTTTGTTATCCCATGAATGATGTAAACATTTAGTTAAATTAGTCTTGGTGATTTATTTTGTTTGGGGATTGCAGAGGCCTCACTTTTATCCAACAGTGACTTTATAATCCTGGGCAGAAGCAATATAGGCTGCTGTTCTATTCTGTGTCTCAGTTACCGTGCATTTCTTTTTGGCCAGAGAATGGGATTTAGTAATACAATAGTTACGTTCAGAGTGATTCACAATTATTGCAGGGCTAACATCTAATTTTCTATGCCTATCTTGAGAGAAAAGTTGAATTCCTAGACCAGGAAGATGCCAGCCTTTACACTTTACTCCTACTCTATTCATACACTTAGCAGTGGAGCATTTTCCCATATCTGGCTATCAAGCTGACATCCTGTTCTCACTAAAATCTCTCTAATAAAGTGACTTTTCCCCTCTGTTTCACAGTTTTTGTTTTGTTTTGTTTTTTAATTTAAATCTATTCGTCTGTTTGCTTGTTGTGATCAAAATGTACATCATGTACTTAAAGAATAGAGGGCTGGATCACAACCGATATAAATTTCACTTCAGTGAGGCACGCTGTTCAGTATGAATTTTGAGCGTGTTACTGTGCAACTTGGAACCAGTGTTGTGTATTTATTATAATCTTTCTTTATGTTGTCAAAAAATAACATGGGCTTTGTATTTGGAGAGTATAGTTGATTCTTTTTTGAAGATTGACCATTCTTATGTGTTCCTTGGACATGCATGAATGTACATTATTTCACAATCAATACCAGAGATGCTGGAAGCTTGTTTTTGAAGGTGTTAATTATCTTGTCTGCTTCTTTCCATGCTAACCAAAGTCAAAAAAAAAAAAAAAAAAAAAGTCTTTTGACTGGCTAAAACACCATCATGCCATCATGTGAAACACTAGCATGGAGGCAAGCAACAAAACATTTTCAGAAAGGTGGACTAAGTGCAAGTGCAGGAAACCTGGTGTTTTAATTCCTTACTATTGACCAAGCAATATGTCTGTTCCAGAAACAAAGGAAGGGGGATTAAAAAATCTCTGTCTGACTGGACAGGGCCCTGAGCAACCTGCTGACAGAGTTGACACTGCTTTGGGCAAGGATATTGGACTAGATGATCTCCAGGCATCCTTCGAACCATTCTGTGTGAAATAATGTAAATGTATTTAACGAAGCTAACTAATGGATAATTGGAGAGAGAGAAAAGCTTTACAAGTAAGGGAGAAAAGCTGTGTTTTAAGATCAGACTTGCAAAGAGAGAAAGCAGGAGAGGGATGAAAGCATTCAGAAAAACTCTTCCAAGTAGTAGGATTTGTAGAAAAGGCTCTCTGTGAAAAATAACAGTAATACAACTACTCACTTTCATAGTCTATCTTTGTTAAAGGCACGAAAATGGAGTTAGACCATATCGGTGTGGTTAAGAATTTTCTCCATCTAAAGAAAATGAATGTCACAAATTGTATCAGCTTTAAAGCTCAGCCCCTGTCTGAGCCCTGCACTACAGACTGTACTGCTTTTGCCTCTGGGCATATCCTGGTTAGAGTAGGGCAGGGACGCTGCACGCAGTGTGCTGATGATTTTTCACCACCTTCTTCCAGTGTCCGAAAAATTGCCGTGCCTGGAACAATAAAATAAGTACCTGCAATATTGTTAGCTCTGCTGGTTGGCATCAAATTAGAGGAAGAATGGGCCACACTTTTTGTCCTCTATTTTTAAAAATCAAGGGAAGAGTTATTATAAATAAACTCTTGCCTGCAGGCTTTCTTTTCCTATTTGTTTGTGCAATGTCAGGGAAATCCTTCATTATAAAGATTATTTTGCTTTCAGGAACCTATAAAACATTTTAGTTTGCCAAAAGTTTTGCTTTGTAGAAAGCAACACATCAGGGCTTAGTAAATTTATTTCTTTTATAAGCATTGTGCTGAAAGGAAAACCCAGCAAAAAATAAATAGAGCAAAAAGGGAAGTGATAGGAAGGAGGAAGATAAATCTGCAAGGATGTATAGCCACTGGCTACTGAACTAGCTAGCTTCATCCTGCCCCTGTGTATGCTTTAAAGACCTGGCTTATTCCATTAAAACCTTTTTTTTATTATTATTATTTTCCTCCAGTGCAGCTACCTCCACCCAGTTCACCTCATCACAACAAACCGTTAGACACATCCTGTGGTCCTTGAGTGTATCTGGGTGGAATCGGTGGTGGTTTTGCTCTTTGTGGGGGTAGTTTGGCAGGAAGAATAGGCATGTTTGCAAATGTTTAGGGAAATTGTTTGACCAATTTGCATGCAGGAGGGAAGGCCTATTTTTGCATGGATGTATTCAATCATTTTGTTCAAATCTTTCAGTGCTTTAGTAGATTTTTTTTCCTCTTGCATTAGATTTATTTTCTGCTTTATCACAGATCATTTTGGGTCTGTATTTAAGATAAAATTTCACACTACACTCATTTTAGGTGAGAACAGCTTTTACAGATTAAATTGTCCTTCTTGGGAAAAGAAACAGTACAATGCAACTTAAGCTGCATTTTAAACGCTTAACCTATCTGTCTGTCTCTATCTGCCTGTAGTAATCTATTTGTACAGTTATACAATGAATGAGTAGTTTGTGAGTCATCCACTGAAATATATTCACAGAGAACACTTGAACAATTCTGGATACCAAACAAATTAACAAATAACAGTTTTCGAAATGGAAAATTAGGTTTATTACTCACATGTGCACATACAATGGAGTTGGCCAAAAACCTTTCCATAAGTTTTTCTTTGCTCACATTCTCTCACATTCAAAGAGTTTAGTGTAAGAGTTCAATATATCAACGTTAGTTTCAGCAGATCTCCCAACTTCGAAATATGTAGGAGGGAAAAAAAAGTGCTAGCATTTAAAAAATGTGTTTATTTCAGTCTTACTGTCCAGGAATTTCTATGTTGGCATAACAAACAATACTTTGCAGTTGAAATTTCAAATAAGAAAGGCTTAAAATAAATAAATAAATAAATAAATAAATAAATAAATAAAAGGGTGAAATCAAACCTAAAAACATTCAAAGATAATTTCTTTCCTTTTTTTTTTTTTTTTTCCCCTGATTTGTCAGCTAACAAAAGTTCATTAGAGGTAGAGTACAGGGCTGTTTGTGCTTCTAAACATTTGTATTCTCCCAGTGTAGGAAAAGTCCTGTGGAGTAAGAGATGCAGGAGGCAGTGTGTGACTTAGAAGGGAGGATGCAGGTGGCTGTCCAGCTTATTACAAAATGACTGAAACAGCTGCTAGCTGGGTGAGGTCACAGTACTGAAGGGTCCCAAGTGCTAAGGATCTTCAAAAATTAGCTTTTCTGAAAATGTCCTCCATTAGGGACACATTCAAATTCACATCATTTAGGCTAGATTAATTTCACCACTTTCATTGCTTTTATGCCATCGTAATCAGAAGATCTTACCCCCAAACATCCTCTCTGTCCGAGGAATCTAAGGTCTGGGGTCAGAATGTGAGGCATGAATCCGGGCAACTCCAGAGCAAAACAGTTGAGTGGACTCAGGTTCAGAAACACTCATAAACAAAATGCACTAAGTCAAAAATCAACCAAAACAAAGCAAAAAACTCATTCTCTGCATACTTATTGTCATGGATAACACAGAATAAAAATACGTTCTTAAAAAAAAAAAAAATCAACAAACAGCAACAACAAAAAAACAACCAGAGGCAGCAATTTTTAAGTAGCTGAGTTTTTTTTTTTGTTGTTGTTTGTTTGTTTTTACTCTTTTACAGAAAATCTTCCCTCCATCTCCACCAGTGGTTCTTTTTGTCCTGGTGAAGAAGTCGGTTGTTGTGTTGTTTGTTGTTTGTTTATTTGCTTTCTTTTAAGGCTGGAAGAAGCTGCTGTGATCTTAAGGTGGAATTTCTTAGGAACACAGGCTCTGTAGAGCCTCACTGTATTAGAAATTCCTGTCTAATTTTGTTGTATTTTTATTGACTCAAGCATCTGAGTGAGCAAGGATTTTAATTCTACCTACTACAGCCTGATTAGGATGCTGTTCAGTATCTGCACATGGGAAAAGATTTTCTCTCTACAATTTTTGCAGTATTAGATGCAACATTTATATTGAAAGCATTTTGCTTTGACTCTCCAGAGAAAATGCCATCTTTAAAACTGAAAACAAAAGTGACTGTGGTGTTACAGTCATAAAGTATATATTCTTCTTTGATCCCAAATCAGTCTAATTTTTGTCACTCTTGAAGTGTTCTTATTCAATAATAGCTTTGCATGTTTTGATATGTATCCCATGGCATAGGATACATAAAATCTTAAAAAGGAGATGAGGGCAAAGGTGCAGTAACTCCATGTATACCGAGTAAAGACTGCAGAATGATCTTGCCCTTGAATGCTTTCTCTCATTTACTGCAAGTCCCTACATTTCCTAGAATATCCCAAGTTGGAAGGGACCCACAAGGATCATTGAATCCAACTCACAGCTTTGCACAGAACTGCCTAAAATCAAACCGTATGTCTGAGAGGGTTGTCTAAATGCTCCTTGAACTCCAGCAGGCTCAGTGCTGTGACCACAGCCCTGGGGAGCCTGTCCCAGCACCCGACCACCCTCTTGGTGAAGAAACTTTTCCTAATGTCCACTTCTCATAAGTTGGCAGCTGAGAAGATTACTGGGTCTGTCAGACACCAAGGGTCTGGGTTTTTTTGCATGTTTCACCTGTGTGTATGTGTGTTTTTTTCCTTTTTCTTTTAACCTCACTACTACTGGCTGCTGTAGGAAACAACTATCTATTCAGAAAGTCCATAGAAACCTTTGCATTGAACTAGGGTAACTGTACAAGATAGGAAATAATTGTTTCATTATTATTATTTGGTTATTTTCAACATGGCATAATATCTCAGCATGAATGCTCTTTGGACAGAAAATGTTCCATGTGCAAGTGTTTTGTATATTTTACAAATATATATATATAAAAAAAAAGCCTGAACATCTAATTATTGAAAAAATTGTAGTTATATATGAACGCTTCCCTTATCAAGGTTACTCCAATTCAGACAGACCCAACACAACAGTAAATTATATAAAAATGAATCAGCAAAAATTATTATTATTTTTTTTTACAGTCCTTATATGGTGCTGAAGTTTCTGCTACTCCAGAACTACCACTCTTCTATACTCCTATAGATTTAGTAGACATCAGTGTAGAAATGGCTGGACTGAAGTTTCCAAATCCTTTTGGCATTGCCAGTGCAACCCCTGCTACGAGTTCTTCAATGATTCGAAGAGCTTTTGAAGCTGGATGGGGCTTTGCTGTCACTAAAACATTCTCCCTGGATAAGGTAAGAAAATACTTTAAGCCATGTTTAGCATGTAAATATTGCTTTGTATATTTGAAATATCTGAATCTTTTAGGAGTCTCGCTATCTAGCCTGTAGAAAAGAATAAGCATGTATGTATGTATGTATGGGAATGTATGGTGCATCATGTGGGCTTAAATAATCTTGGAGCTTCCAGCAGTGCAGTGTAAAGGTGAAACGATTTCTGTTTGTCTTTTTGTTTGTTTGTTGCAATTAAAGGATTTACACTCTTCCCTTTTATTCAACAACATTTTAAATATTAACCAACTAGTAACAGTAATGGTACTTTTTTTAAACATTGCAGTGAAAATGTTTTCTGTGAGGGATCAGAATGCAAAGGGAATGAGTAACAGCTTTATCAAGCAACTCATGAAAGGCTGTTTCCGTGCCAAGGACTGCCAAGATAAGCCATGGAAATTGAGTTCCAATTGCAATGTGATAATGTAGGTGTGAGCTTGAGACTGGGTGGGCAGTGGAAGAGAAAGATGGAAGCAACATAAAACAAGCCTATGGAGGGACTAGTTCTGCTGAAGGTTTGTAGTACAGAGATAATGCTTCAGTAAGATGAAGTGGAAGAGGAAGGAGTTAGAATAAATTCATGAAGACTGTGGCTTGGTGTGTCATCTAAAACAAATTGTCAAAGCAATTTTTATTGAAGTGTCTGTTCGGATTATTTGACCTGAGAATTGCATGTAGACTGGGCTTTCTGTTACAACAGTCAAATGGCAAAATGAGACTTAGAGCAAGTTTAGACAGTGAAACAAGCGGACAATTTTGAGAAATGTATTCCAGAGGAAAGAAACGGGATTTGGGTTGGAATTACTTGTGTTGGGAGGAAGAGGATCAGAGGGAAAGCCTGAGTGTGTGTGAATGATGGCAACGGGTTGTCAATTAATGACAAAGAGTAGCATGCAGTGAAGAGAGCTTTTGAAATACATTTGGAAATGAGGGAGTTTTATTCTTGATTCAGAGATGAGAAGTAAAAATGGATTAGTGGATGGAGACCTTAGCAGGAGAGAAAAGGAGAAAATACAAGTGGTTTTTTTTTGTTTGTTTGTTTTGTTTTGTTTGTTTGTTTTTTTTTTTACTCTGTCACCTCAGGAGGTGACCCTGTAACAACGAGGAAGGTCTAAGGACAAAGTGCTGTATTCCTAGAGCATAATGTAAAATATGTCGGGCTGGCTTCTTCTCTTGCTTATGCCTGAGGTACACCAAGGAAGTCAGCGCTCATTTGGATTGCAATGGAGATTCCAAACTACTTTACAGGGTTTCTTATTAAAACACTTTTTAGGACATAAATGTCATTCAAGTGTGTTTGTAACTGACTTATGCATATAACATACTGTCAACTGTAATTATTCAGTGCCTAGGCTGAAGGCAAGTACATAGCAAGTACTGAGATTTATTTATTAATCAGTGTTATTGCTGATATGCTTGCTGTCCTGCTAGACTGTGCATTGATTACTGGGTCTCTCAAGAGCTAAACAGACACTGACTGTGTTACAGCTTTGAGTGGTAATTCAGTAGGAAAGACTTGCATGTTGCAGGAAGTGATGATGGCACTCCAGTAAGCAGCACAGTCTCTCTGAATTGTTTCTGAAATGGTGACTGCAACATGAGTATCGTGCTCTGGCAGGATGAATTGGGTGCAGATCTTTCTAGAGAGAGGATTTCTTGAATCATACATTGCAGTGTGCAGTAGCACTGTCCCACCAAAGTACTAGCTACTTTTCTACCATTATATTCTTCCCAATAGTGTACATCCCACGGGGGTAATGCCTTAGTATTTGTGATGATTTGAGATGCTTGGCTGCAAGGTCCTGCAGAAATAAAACTGCTCAGTTTGTAATACTATCATGGTAATTAATGCTACAAAAATAAATATTTCAAATGGAAAGAAAGGCTCAGGTAGGTACAGCAGTTCTTATCTGAGGAATGACTACTACACAAAGACTGCTCTGTTGACTTAATGCTGGAACAAATAATTAGCAGAGAGTTTGGGTTAATAGAGGTTGGCATAACATGCTACTTTAAAAACAAACAAACAACAACAACAAAAAAAAAAACAGCTTCCAATTGCATAGATGCAAATGTTATGTGGTGTTTATCAGGGAGCAGAATGCTCTCGTGGTCTGCAGTACCTGTGGAAGTAGAGATTTCAGATTTACTGTCATACCAAGCTAGTAACAGATAACTGTGTAGCAGAGCCAGGAAAAAAGATTTCCAGATCTGAGCCTGAATTGCCAGTGGGAGCAGGTGGAGCTGCTCCCCAGATTAGTTTCCAGGAACAGAACCACTTCTGGGAGGAAGGGAGCTTGCTGGACACAGTTTTTGGCAGCTGAAACTCCTCTACTTCAGCCTTGGTTGTATGTGGTACAAGCAGGATTCTGCGTTTATCCTTGTTGTTTTACTTAATCTGTTCTGTGTAGGTTTAACTTGTGATTCCCCTTCATATTTGCAATAGTTAAAGGCCAAGCATAAACTGCCTGAGCAACTGTAGGGAGCTTAGCAGAAGCAGAAACACTGCCTTTTCCAGGGCTGGTCACTGAACTCACCACCATGCTCTGTCAGTGGCATGGAAACCAGTGACTTCACAGAATCACAGAATTGGAGGAGATGGAAGGGACCTCCAGTGATCATCGGGTCCAACCCTTCTGCCAAAGCAGGTTCCTTAGAGCAGGCTGCCCAAGTAGGTGTCCAGACAGGCCTTGAATATCTCCAGAGAAGGAAACTCCACAACCTCCCTGGGCAGCCTGTTCCAATGCTCCGTCACCCTCACCGTGAAGAAGTCCTTTCGCATGTTGGTGCGGAACTTCCTGTGCTCCACTTTGTGGCCATTGCCCCTTGTCCTGTCCCCACAAACCACTGAAAAGAGGTTGGCCAGAGAGATTGACTACAGGTTGACTTCCCTATTGACCTTTGGCATCCTTTGGCACTTGAGGTAAAGCAGTTGATGCAGGGTAAATTTGAGTGACATTTAGCAAATGGAAAGCACATACAGCCCATCTACAGATTTCCATGTGTTAACTGCAGTGTGGTGGAATAAGAACAAAGAAAGACAGATAAAGCATTGCAGGAGATCCAAGGACAGAGATAAAAGGACTCAGGCTGGAGAGCTGTGATTCTTATAAGACAGAGCATTCATTTCATATGAACTTCCACTCCTTTTCCCTCTTTCACTGTCTAGCACAAAAAACTCCTATAAAATGCTAGGCTAGGGATCTCTGCAGCCCATGAGAGGCCATGTGTTCTCGTACAAGCAAATTGTTGGATAGCACTTGTGCAATTGTAGCCCCTGGACCATAATTTACTCCCCCAGTTTTCCAAGCCCTCATCTGTCTTGACCTCACCTTGAAAGCATCACATGTTGCTACAGAGGGAGTTAGCATAGCACTAACTGTTTTGTGCCATGCTCGCTCCCTTTTCAAACACCCACGTACTTTGCTGCATAATTGCCTTCATGACAACCTGTGTAGGGTTTTCTGTTTGTAGGGTGAGGATTTCAACTGAGTGATTCAGCAAATGTTTCTTCTTGCATACTGCTCTACTATTGTTGAAAGGTTAAAAAAAAAAAAAAAAAAAAAAAAAAGCTAATGAGAAATAGATGAAATTCCTTCAAAATAGTCGTGCCTTTAAGTATATAGCACTGTAAATATTTTAGAAGGTACTGGGTATTGTAGTATAATACAAATATTAAATACAGGTTACTGTACCTGTATATGTTAATAGGTATCTGAGAAGAGGGAGGGTATTTTGTATTTACAAAACCAAACATGTATGCATAGCTGCATTAGTATCAAGTAGATTTAATTTTTTCCAGAAATGAGAATAGTTGCTTTTAAAATGGACTATCATGAGGCAAGAAAAATGGTAACAGAACAAAAAAGCCCCGTTACACACACCTTCTCCTACACTCACGACTTCACTCTTTCACTGCAGGATCAACAGCTCATTGCTCTGTTGGTTCAAGTAGTGTTTCTGTCTTATTCAGATAACTCTGTGCTGCAAACTATTATTTGTAAATTCTCTTGGCGAGCTATTGAAGGGAATGGGAGAGCTGCATATCATGGAGTCAGCAAAGAAATGAATTTCAATCGTTACCTCTTTTAGAACTTAGAAGAACAGAAAACTACCCGCAGAATGAAAAATCCTGTATTAATTAAACAAGTAACAAAGAGCAGGAGTTTTTAGTAGAACTGTTATTCTGAGCTGGTTTATTTACTTTTAATTTATTGCTGAGTACTGTTTAGTACATAAAATTTACTTTAAAAACTGTAATCAGAAAGTTTGTATAAACATAGTACCAAAATAAACCAGAGGTTATATGAAGTTTGCATGCATTTTCTCTGTACATATCCACCACCACAGTGAGCTTATATCAGAAACCGAGGCTCCATCATCTCAATTCTGGCTTTGTTGTTCTTTCATTGCACTGTATGGGCTGCTAAGGAAGAGGAAAAACAACTGGGATAGCAGAAATATTTGCTTTGATTTTTAGATGCTTCCTTCACTTCTAAAATTTAATTCTGATTAATCAGATACATCTGTCTTTATTCTGTAGTGACATGCATTGATTTGTGATGCTGTCGCTTTCAATAATGTGGAAGCAGTTGCCTTTATTATGAGAACCGGCAGAAATCAACATGCAGACTAACTTCATTTTTAATCTTTAATGTTTTTTTCATTGTGTATGAAGAAAGTTGCATGGATGATTTTAAAAACAAAGCTACAATTAAAACTAGATTATATCTGAATGAACCCATAGCAGAGAAAACTTTCTAGTTGTAATATATGTTTGTAAAATTCACTGAAGTAAATTTTACAATATGTTTTCAGAATCATTTCTAAATGAACACAATTGCTGGTAGAGAATTCATTAATTTACCTGGTGTATATATATTACTTCTACGTGCTGCTATTATAATACACAGATTCTGCCACTGACTAGTTGTCTCTGTACATTTGCACTATGTACACCTCACTTTATAATTGAAGTGGTAAAGAAAAAAATCATAGTACAATGATGCATTGTTTTCCATAACATTAGTATTTCACAGAAGTGAATCTGTATTACAAAATGTATATTTTTGTATGATATTACAGCACAGTAATTTAGATTAAACTAGTTATAATTTATGGTGCCAAGCCAAAAAGCTATTTAAGATGCATTAAAATGCAGAACCATGACATTTGAAATTCTGATGTTCTTAATATGACAAAGGTTATTCTATGGAGTTTTGCTATAATATGAAATATTAATATTTCACAATACAGTTTTGATGAAGTACAATTTGCCTAGCTTGCATATGATAAAGAAATTAAATGCTTACCAGGGGAGTTCAGTGAGAATTAGAGCCCTGCCTGAACATCTGCTTGAAATGTTATTATCCTGTCCTACTGACAGCATTGCTCCCTCATTGTTTTTTGAGATTGACAGCTGAATATTGTACTGATTTCTGCAGCAAATATGTTTAGGTGAAGTTTGTTTCATTTTTTAGGAATTTAGAACATGCTTTTGATTTCCATCCCATAATTTTTTTTATACTCTTGACATTTGTAGGTGCCAGATTGAGGTCTAGTATGCTGTAGCAAAGATAGACCATTGACTTGCGACGAAATGCCAGTTGATATCTCAGTAAACAGAAATATTACTATTCTTTATTGTGTGGTCTGTATGAAAGCTGTATGAGCTTTCTTTGGGGAGACAAATGATCAGATTGTTAATGTCAAATGTAAAAAGGACTGTTTGCCTTTCTACTAAATAACATCAGACAACTTTTATTAACTGCATTATTTGAACAGGAAAGTGGCCATTTTACAGGATTCCTTTGCATACAAAGCTCTGTAAGTTGAATTATTTATTGTTTTTACAAATGTGAAAATGATTATTAATGGTCTTAACATTCTTATGTGTTCTTTATATAAATTATTGTCTTCTATATTTCTGAAAAAAATGTTAATAAGAAATATCAGCTTGGTTGTTTCCCAATATTTACTTTTTTTTTTTAGATCGCTGCATAAAACTAGTATAGTTTAACAGATGATGTAAAAGACCAGAGAAATGCAATTGAGTGTAATTATTTTTTAACTGCTGTAACTACAACATTGTGTTTTATTTGAATATTTTTATACATAAAATGTGTTATCTGAGTGTAAAAAGGAAAAGATCATGCTGTGAATCTGAACAAATGGCATTTGTAATGTATTACTTTGAAGAAAAAAAATAAGCCTCTGAACAAATGTCTAGTTGCACTCTTCCTGTAGCATTAAATATGGCAGAAATGCTCGATTTCTGCTTCAATGAGAGCCACAGTACAGTCTACCTTGGTGAAATCTGTTGTCCCAAGGTGAGGAACACAATCTGACAACTCAGCAGTGGAAGGGAAGGAGGTATCTGTCACACAGGTGTGTGAGCAGTGTGTCAGTAGAACTCATTTGTGCTAAAGGAGAGATTTCTACAAACAGAAGATCAGCAAGCCACTTTTCATATTTATACTTTTCCTTCCATTCACCCTCATGGAGCAGAGAGAGCTTGGCTGTAAAATTGTCTTATGCATCTTGAGCTAATTTCATAAATTCCATAGAGCCTGTAAGCCAGCAATGACAAAGCTGTACACAAATCTGGCCATCAAAGGTAAAATTAGTTACATGTCAAAACTGGTTCTTGGTAGGCTACAGGTTCCTCACATGTAATTATCTAAGGATTCATTTTCCATTTGTCTATTTGGCTTTTTTTTACAGAGTATTTAGAGATCCTTTATTTTTTATTTCGTGTTCATTTTGAACTGTTTTAAAACAGTGCAGCAATAATGGACCAACATAATCTAAATTTGAAGATTAACCTTGTGCTTTGGGCAGCTGGTAAATAAAAACTTGTTGTAAACCAGTATTTTAATGAAACATTTTGTGCACTTAAAGTGGCACAGCTGAGAAGCAGTTTTAGTGAAGTTTAGAAGAGTGTAAAGATTGTAATACTGAGTATTTTGTTTCATAAGCCTTTCTATAAAAATATCTACCAAAAGTAGGAGTCATAATATGTTGCATCTGGGAACTGGACCAGTACTTAAGAGATGTCCTTTGTAATAATAGTCCAACTACTAGTTTATCAAAGAGAATGGATGCAAATATGACAGTTGGCTAAAAGTCTCAATGGTACTTATTTTTATGTTGAAGAAGCTGCTCAGTTATTTACTACTGTTGTTTTGTTTACTTCCTTCTTAAAATGTATGCAAATATTTAACAAAAGAGAGAGAGATACAAAGAGCACACATGCATGATTTTTCAAAACTGCTAAGAATCTGTAGCTCCTGATGGCTGTATCTGAAGTACTCAACATTTTTGAATATCACATCCTGAGTAAACAAGATTCTGAAAAGCATGTACGCGACGTACTTGTGTCAAATATCATTCAGACACGATTTTCTGTAGTTGTTTCGTATGTCCTTGGAAAATTGTTAGTAATCTTGGCGCTACCTCAAGTAATTTTGTGTCTGAAAGGAATTCAGCTAAAAAGGCAGATTCAATGTAAGCTAGAAATTGCCAAGTGTAATTCTGAAATTTAGATTTTTTACACTTAAGTTTCATTCTCAGTTCAGATTTGTTGCAGCCTATTTTTAGTATTTTGCTTTCTTCAAAACAACAGACTGCATAAAACCTTCTTTAGTGATATTAATCTGTTCAATAATTTATTAGAAAATTTGTGTTACATTTTTCATCATGATTCTATTTTTAAAATGCCTTTCCAAGACATTCACAGCGTAAGGTTGTATTTAACAGTTTAGACTTTCCTTCTCATAAATGACCTAAACTTATTTTTGTGGGGTGTGGGGAGATCTGTAACAATCTGTAGGGAGATTGTTATGATACATGGTAAGAGATATCCAGAGACTTTCAGGAAAAAAATAAAATTTTTATTTTGCTATTATAGAATTCAGAAGTTTCTCCAATTTTTTTATCAAGTCATTGAGTGTCCCCCTCCACCCTTACCCCCATCCCTATTTGTCCAAACGCATGTTTCAGTGGTTTATCTTCCTCATTTCAACATTTGCATTATGATAAAATCTCCAGAATGTAATGACGTTGATAGGTGTCCTGAGGTACAGAAGGAGAACGAGGAAAAAGTTACCCTTACTCCAGTTTATAGTCCAGCATCTGCATTTGCTGAGGTCTACATTTAAAATCTGTAGGTGAAGTAGATAGCAGTGGCCAAATGTTGGCTTCTGCAGGGGTCTAGGTGAAGCTTTGGGACTCCACCCCTGCTCACTAAAAATAATGGGCTGCAGGTTTATAGAGGAAGGTATGCTTCTAGCACCATGCCTTCTCCTCCTGGGCACCAGCTAGTTGCTTTTTGGTCAGCTGTGCACATGGTACAGATTGGCTGTTGGACGGATACTTTTCCCTCATCTCCACCTGGGAAAAGAAAGCTGAAGCATCCCATACAGCCTTTGAACATGTCCACAGAAATACGGTCCCAAATTGACTCAATGTGGACACTCTAAAATCGATGTCAAACATGTATGTACTGGTGCATAGATTATGTTAAAAAGTTTGCAGATGTAAACTGAAATGATATATCTCTAATCTAGTGTATATTTCCACACACAGATTTTTACAGGGTATTTGCTTAATCATTTTTGAAGTGATTTTTGGTTATACCAGAGTAGCTCTTATGTGAAGCACGAGGCTTCCCCTAAAAGCTCAGGTTATCTCAAGTCTTCAATTCCCAGTTGGTAAATGGAACTTATAGGGCTCTGTTTAACATCTGATTTCCCACACAAGAAATTAAGAAAGCAAAGAGCTGCTTTATAAATCTCATAGTGATATAATTGCATTTACTAATGACTGGCATTGTTGTAAAAGCAGAATGAAGTCTCATATGTTTAAAAAACATGTGAGGTTCTTATGTTAAAATACTCGTTACTAATGTAAATATATATGTCCGTGTATTGTAAATAACACTTCTTATCATTATTTGAGATTTTATAATTGTCCAAATATTTCACTACAATAGAGATTGTGCTTTTAGCAGACTTCATCCTTCAGTAAGAAAGTGTAGGATTTTTGTGAATATATATTCTAGATAATTGCATCAGGAGACAAATGTCTCCATTCCATGAACTTTTGAATTATTACTCCAAGAATTGTCCAAAATGCCATTGTCCCAGCTAACTGAAAAATCCAGTTTTTGGTCTACAGAAGAAGGAGCGCACATCTTTAATATTCTCTTAATATGTGTATTATGATGGTATTTAATTGTACATTTTCTCATTGTGTATTATAAGAGTGTCAGATTCATATGAGGGATTTTATACTACTTAAAATATACATATTTTTACTGAATTACGTTTATGCAATTAAGCTATTTTTAAATATTGACTTTTTAAACCTAAAGCTAATCTGCTTTTCTCTAACTTTCCTGGTACAATTTGGACTATGAAACAGTGAATAATAATGCTGGTTATAGCTACCAAAAGCAGCTAGCAGTACCTTTTAACAGTTTTCTATGACTAAGTAAGTTTACACATTATTTCTTTAACTTCTTCTTGCATGACTTCTTTGATAATTCAGTGGAAACTAAGTTTTCAAACAAAATCACTGAAACATTATAAATGAAAATGACATAAAGTAATGTTGTAGCCAGCTGGTTTTTCATTAGCAGCTGACCTGCTATTGCTATAAAAACCAGAGTCTTGGCTAGACGTCAGTTCAATAAATGAACAGGCTATCTATTGATTTTTCTCTCTCTTGTTATGTAATATGATTTTCCCTCCTTTGCAAGGGTTGCTGTTGTACAGGATGGTGCTGGGATCATGGTCGTGGTAGCGTACTGGAATGTGTGGAGTAAGGAAGGCTGTCACAGCAGTCAATAAGATCTGAGAGGTGTTGACTAATTGCCTGCTAATTACACAGTAAATTGTCTAATTAAGCTGATGGTTAATTAGGGTACGCTCGCACAGCAGTCTTGTGGAATTTTTGTCTGATGTCTGGGAAGCAGCTTGTGTAATTGGCAAACTGGTAAGGACTGGCAGAGAACAGGACTGGAAAGCACGCTGCCAGTAGATGACAGAATAAGGATGCATTTGCACAAAGGTTGTCATGTAAGCACTGAGGGGTTTGTTAGCCTTCTCCAGCTACATGGCAGTGGGCTCAATGAGGAATTTATCTGAAAGCTACCGGAAAGTGTAAATTAAATACAGTTTAAGCATGTAACGTTTGAAAAGCAGTGGCAAGTATTCTTCTCATGTTTTAGGCAGAATTTAGACTTAAGATAATTTCCTTCAAAATTTTGGCTAATGAACACAGAATGCCAAAATTAATGTGTAGAGAATTTCGCCAAGCTGCACAATTTGACCAGGACAATAATCATTGCATTGTAATTTATTCAGTGGAGTCACAAAATGGTATTGTTTCCTGGGATACTCTACTTGTATGTTGATGTTGAAAAAGTATGTCTGTTAATAAGGATGCTCACCAATCACCATAACCATTGTCTATGATATTCTGAATCCTCATTAGGCTTTGTATCCATCCCTAGCTGTGACAGAGTATGAACAGGTCATAGTGGTGTTCTCAATTAAATGTGTACGAGCTATGCATAAATATAATACAATTAATAAAAGTTTCTGGATTCCACATTCTGACCCAAAGACCATGGAAACAGTTGAGAGTATTAAACAATGAGAACCTGGACAGTAGAGGAGTGCAGAGACCAATTCAGTGGAAGTATCAATTTGCTGAGATTTAAATTTATAATTTGGTAAAGTAACTTGGTACATGCACTACCTTAAAGCTAATTACAAATGCAAGCTTCCCACAGAATCAGGAGCATAGTACAGTACAAGATTGGGTCTTTACATAATTCAGAGGTTTAACTTGAGCTAAGTATCAAAATATCTGAGGAAAAAAATCGCTCTTTTCTATATAATAAATTTAATCTAAAATGGTTTAAAGGTTTGTACATATATTTATTTATTTAAGTATGCTTTGATATCACTTGAGCAAAATTTCTTTCAGTCATGGAAATTAGATATTGTTTCATAGGTCCCCATCTTTTTACATTTTAGCATGTGCAATTTTTAGTTCAGACATGGTGCCTTCCTCTTTCTGGAACAAATAAGAAAACAAAGTGAATTCAAAATCTGGATTGATGGGTAAACAGTTGATCTTTAGATTTATTTTTAAATTTGTCATAAATATGTCTTCTCCCATACAAATAGAATCTTAAAAACAAAACCCACAAAATTTGAGGGTGTAAATCATGCTTTCCTTGAATTAACTAAGGCATTTTTATCCCGTGGTCTTGCTGCTTCTACTTCCTTGCACATGCACAGTTAATTGTGCCTTTATGTAGCACCCTTTATGTTGTGAGGTTTTGCTTATGATTTTTCCTTCAAAAATAACTAAGCAAAATCATTGTGGTTTCTCACTGTGTCAGTCATCAGACATGGGACTCCAAACAGTGAGGGCAAGCTACAGGGCCTTAAACCTTCTCTTGGAGGATTATAATGATACTTGCAATGCTGCTCCTCTGTGTATATTTGCACAGACCAGAATGCTGCAATTTCTCTGCATCCAATTCTGTGAATTTTTGCATAAAGTAAAACAAATGTAATTCATTGATTCAATTCATTAGTATCCATGGAGGCTATATATACATCTAATTTTCCTTTGAATAAACCATTTTTTATATTTGTATTTATCTGATAGTTACATGTATGTATTTTCATATCCATCTGCACATGTGTAAAAACAGGTCTCCTCAGTTCATTTTGCCTTACTACTTTTTAAGGATTTTTCCTTAAAACTATTAGAGAAACTATTCTTTTTGTCTCTGGCAGCATGTTCAGGAACAAAGCTCACTTCTGCAGCCAACTGCGGGAACTGAAAGCACACAGTGCAACCATTACACTTGCTTTTGTTTTCTGTCATGGGACAGCTAACAGATATGTTGCTAATACATTTTATTCTCTGAAGACAAACGAGTTCAGAGGATAATTGTTACCTTCTTACATTCTTCCAAAAGAATTTCTGGTACATAATAGTATGATCTCCAGTTTAATAAATTGCACAAACATAGAGAAAGAAAGATACATCAAGTAATTCACATAGTGAATGCATAGTATTGTGAACACACAGTACATGCATATATGTAAAGCCCTATTACAACATCATAATCTATAACAAAAATTATGTGGCAATAATGGTGTTCCTAAATAGCAATTACCAACTTTTTAAGAAATATTTTTATTTTTATTTTAATGACTAATGTTTTCATATGCAGTTGTAGCTGCACCTTATTATATACCTGCATCCTGGTGTGGACTTGATCAAAATTGGAAACATTTCCCAAGTACCTGTAAGCAATAATTCCCTGATTACGTTCTTTCCCAAAGCATCTTCATTGTCTGTTTTAAAACCTAGTGCTTAAGCAATGGGGTCAGAGGAGCCTGTTGTGCATGAGCTGTTGATGGTCACGTTCCAATGTATGGACTGTGATGGCTCTCTCCACATGTGGTTCAGGGGAGCTCCTGCTCACCTCGCTTTTATTTAATGTGTATATCAAACCATAGAGAAGGCTTAGCAAAGTGTCATTGATTTAAGTGTTTTCAATATGTCGAAACTCAGCTTTATAACTCTCAGCTGATTTTAGCTTGAGCAGTTGATTGCATTATTCACTGTTTGTGGGAGACTGGGGCATGGCTGAGAGCATGCTGAGCAAAAGTCAGTCCAGACAAGATAGGAGTAATGCTGGGATCGTTAGAGGAAACATCCAGAGGCTACGGCAAGAGAATTATCAGTCCTTCTGGCTGAGGGATGTAGTTCTATTGCAGGCTGTTGCTGCAGCAGCAGATAAGAGCTAGAAGACTACACCCCTTTTATTTTCTGAATGCAGGCCTTGCTAACAGTATCCATGCTTTGTATTTCAAGATTAACCTACCGCCAGTGGTTGCTATATGGGGCTACATCTTAAATCTATCCAAATATTTTTGGTGGTGACCAAGTTCATGCCTTGGATGCCACGAAGTGCCTCACTGGGGAATTAGCAGTGCTCCCTGCCCATGCTGGCTGTCCCCCTTACGCTGGGACAGAAGGGAAGGAGATGCAGTTCATCTGAGTGCTATTGGCACCTCTGCTGGGAGCTCTTGTCCTGAGGTGATCTGCAGCAGCCTGACTTGTAACTTCAGCCTTCAGCACAGACTTGAGGAACCTTTTTTTTTCTTCCCTCCTTCACTATGCAAAAATTGAGGAAAGGGTGAATATTGGGTTTTCAGTTCCTGCTCTTCTTTATTACTCTGTTTAAGTTGATGTTGCTGCCAGGATCATTATTCTCAGAAGGTCAGTTGCTTGCTGCTGTTGTGTAAGAGATGTATATTAAAGACTGCTGGGGGTGCCTGCATTGGGCAGTTTCGCATGAAGATAATGCAGATCTTGAGAACATAAAAAGTATTTGCTTGTTTTCCTATATTCTATTGTATTTTAACTCAGATGAATTTATCTACTTACATTTTTGGTGGTATTGTTTGCTTGTTTTTTCTTTGATATCCAGAGTAAAGTTATATCTTCAGGGATAGCAGAGTATTGGAGTCTATGTCTGAAGTTTTGGAGCAGAAGTTTTTGAGTGTCACATTTTTGTAATGGTTATACTTTTGTCATTTCTTATTCCAAGTTAAAAATCTGCATTTCTCTTGGGCTAAAATTGAACAAACCTATCAGCTAGCAAATTCAAAAGGCAATGTAATATATACTTTTTTCTAGAAACAGAAAGTTTAACCTTGAAATGCAAACTTAATCTTCACTTTGCAATAAAACTGTATGTATCCAAATACACAACTTTCTTCACTTGAGCACCTTTACCCTCATTTATGTTTTCTTTTCCATTCTAACTCTATGGCTGGAGAACACTGAAAGTATATGAAGGGGAGAATAAGAACATATTGTGAGGATAAAGTATTAAAACTATAAACCAAAGACCCATCAATCTTGCAACTTCTTATGCACATCTTAAGTACTACAAATAATGCTTTGCTACCATAACAAAACTTGTTCTTAGTGTATGTCGGCAGTTGCCTACCTATAGATACATAAGCTGTCTTGTGGTGGTTTTTTTCATTGTTTTTTCCCACACACACTTCTTCCATTCCTCCTTTAATATGATTTAAAAACAAAACAAAACACCAACAAACAAACAAACAAAAAACATAGTCTGCAAGGATTTCGGGGGGGTGGGGGTAAATTAACAAAAGACAGCAGTTCCTATATAAAGAGACCAACACATTTCAAACTGTGAAGAATCTGTCTGACAGTCAAATTTATGCAGAGGTGAGGTTTGCTTCTGTGTCAGATATCCTCCATGTGTGGCTTTCTTTAATTGCATCCAAGGGTTCACATTCCCACCATGCCTCTTCCTTGTATGTGTTCCTTATCTTTTAAGAAGGCTCTTGTCAGCTAGCCATTTCTGCTCTAAAATGATCTTTTATCACTGCTAGTTGACCATCCATACCTGATTTTTGCAGGATGTATTGGACTGTGTCCCCATTTATGATGTAGATGTTGGAACGTGCTATCACTCATATTCCTGCTTCACTGTCTGTACAAGAGCTCACGATGTGCTAGCTGCTACTGAAAATCATGACACTGGAGTCTGTTCCAAAACAATGTGTCTTAGTAGCATGATTGAGGATGTAGTGTTTGCATTCAGCATCCGTGTTTACAGTGAAGTGTGTTGATATAGCTAAACTCTTATTAAATGCAAGGAAGAAACACATTTTTTTTTCAAAATGATAGAAATGAGAGTTGGTGGTTTTAAGAGATCTTTTGTAAATGTTACTGGGGGCAGGGAAAGCAAACCGGTATTTCTAGCCAATCCATGCCTGCACACATGTATCTCTTCTGGCTGGAGCTTTCCCCTTTGGTGCCATTAGCATTTTCATTTCAAAAAACGACAGTCTGCAGTGGAAGCAGTAAAAATGTTCAACCTGTGGTTTAAATTATTGATTTTTTTGAATATTGAAGCTGTATTTCAAATGGGTTTTGTTAGAGTTACTTCTGGGTAGAGGGTTCCAGAGGTAATTTGATATCTAAAAGCCTGTGTATTTCAAAGCCATTTCGGTCTTTTGAGTTCCTTCAGCTGATCAGCTGATTGGGTAAAACATCTTATTGTCTTCTGAATTGAAGGCAATAGATAAACTGCAGCTCAAGGTTAGCACATAGACTAGCATACAATGCTCTTGGTGATTTATTATGTGTACTCAGTGTCCAATCAACTGACAAAAATAGCTCATTTATTTTTAATGCAGTAACTTATCTTCACTTAAAAAAGAAAACATCTTTTGAAATGCTAGTATTCACAATTTAGATGGGGGGAACCTCTGTTATCTGTATAGCTAGGTAACGATGCAGAATTAAAATTCGGTGAGTTTGTGGTATTGAATGCAGCATGTGTAAATAAAAAGTATATGCACATATTTTTACAAACCAAGTGCATTATGTTACTACAGAACTGAATGACTGCAGTGAGAAAAAAGTCTATTTTAAAGAACTGCAGTACACGCAGCACTCATATTTATACATGAATGCTTTGACAAAAGGCTGGGTCGATGACAGTTGTATATGTGCAATGTGTAGGAAGTTAGCCATTCTAGGCATCCCTTTGTTCACAGAGAAAAAAAAAAATATGTAAAAATTAAGTTACTGTAATAAGGTTCAGATTTGGCAATCAAGCCATATTGCAGTGCATACAGGAGTTCATGGGAATTGTGGAAATGACATTAATTGCAGGAATGGACCTGGTTAAGAAGTGCTGTTATGACTGGTGATGCTAAATATCATAAAATAATGGGATGATTCAGATTTAAAGCAGACATTATTTTTTTTTCTACTTAAAGAAGCAGTGGGTTAAAGAGTATCAAAATAAAAGGATGTTTCATTGAAGTATGAATTATGCAAATTCAAAATTATGCAACTTATTTTGCAAATATGTATATATATAGCGCATATATATTTATATAAAATTCAAAAACATGAAGATAAGTCATGAAAAGATGTGTGGCATAAAGAGCTTATATAATGCCCAATTGGCTTACCACCTACAATAACTAGTTTTTGTGACTGTAGTTAAGAATTTTCTTCAAAGTTTGTTGATATTCTTGTGATAGTGCATTGCAGTTTACAAAATGCTGTTTAAATACTACAAGGATTAAAGCTTCTGCTGTGTTACTGTGTGCATGATATAGTCTTATCCCTGCTTCCCTTAGATATAGAGCAAAGAAACCTGCCCTGCCCTGCTCTGTACTGGCTGCATAAGACAATGTCAGCTAGGGGAAGGTTGTCTAAGACAAGCAAAGATGTAAAGCTTCCTACTGCCTCCAAAAGCAGAAGCTTGCAGTCTGTACCTGCATATATACTTTGCTGCTTTGTACAAAAGTGGGCATTGGCTCTACTGTGTATTTTAGTCTCCATAACTGGGAGTAAAAATTTGGTCATAGAAGCAAACATCAGTGTTTTTTGGAGAAATGCTAGTTCTCCACAATATGGACCTCTTGTTGGTCCTTACATAAACTTGGTCAGGAGTAATGCATTAAACCCCATAGTTCTGTGGTACAAAAAAAGATTGGGAAGAGATTCCTTATGTCCTATTTATCACTAATACAATTATCCATAATCAAGAATTTTTCTGTGGGGAAAAAGCATATTTCTCTTCAAAGACCTTTGTGAAGGAGTTCTTTATGTTTAGCATCAGAAGGTTTTTAGATCATTGTCCCAGTTTTAAATTAATATTCTAATGGGATACATGGGGATTCTGCAGATCAGGCCATCCTCTGTAACTCAGGACAGATCTATTCCTCATATTTCAGACTTGAGCATGCACAAGCCCTTTGTAGCCTATCTGAGCTGGCTCTGCCATCACTAGCATCAGAGGTGGAGACACAGCTGTCATACAGTTTCTGAGACTTCTGTGGCAGCAATAATAGGAACATTTGCCACAAATTCCCAAAATGAAACCCCAACTTAATTGTAGTCTCAAATAACCACCTTCCCATGGATTTCGAGGGGAATGGACTTCACGTCTACCCTCCCTGTTATGCCTGCTAGATCCTCCGATGAGCATATTTACTTAACTGACAGACCAGAGCAATGACTCTTCAGAGTGCTGGGGTTTTGTGCCTATTATACATGTAATGAGAAAGAACATGGCCAGCTCAGAATAATTCTTTTCTCAGCGGTAAACTGGAGAATCCTCTTGCTAGGAATTGCCATGCAGCATGGGTACTTACAGTTCTTACAAGAATATTTTAATGAACTTTGCTTTTTTTGCATTATTAAATTTGTGTTTTATGTCCCACAGGGCTGAGTTTTAAAAGCCAATAGAATGTCTTTTTTTTTTTTCCTGAGTGTTTAAAAATAATAATAATAATAATAATAATAATAATAAAGTAATAGATGGTGAGTAACCTACTGCTATGAAAACTTCAGGTGAAAGTGGAGAAAAAATGGATCTGAGACTTGGTTTTCTGTATCCACCACAGGCAGATGGGAACAAGGGACCATACTTTGGCATACAAATTCGATGTGCATTTCAGCACTTGTCTACATGGGTTCCTCTCTGTCAGAGAAGTTAAAACACTTGCAAACACTGTTTATTTATTAAGAGCTCTGTCTGGAAACTTAGACTCAGCCCAACAGATTGGAAATCCCGATTTTGAGGCTCTTGAGATGAAAAAGCTATCACTCCAGATTATGGAGCCTGTGTGGTGCCTCTTAGGATGACTGCTGGATGGATGTGCAGTGCCCTCAGAGACCACTGGCAGATGTGGCTGTGCTGGCTCTCCCCTTCCTGAAGGCAGCCCAAAGCCCCTCCCAGGGCTGCGTACCTAATGCCACAAGTTCAGCCTCAGCTTTCTGACCACAGCTGTGCCACATCCTCATAAATTTTAACATGGTAGCAGAGTTCGTTCTTTATTTAGTTTAAAACTATTCTGATACTATTTCAACTATTTAATGTCTATGAAAATAAATTCCAAGTTTACATGCAGCAGTCTTATGTATCCCACCATTGTTGTAGCAAATACAAAGAAAATACTATTTTTATTTCATGAATTTTAAGGTAGATGAGGCTTCTCACAAAATTCAAAATCTATTGTAAAGATCTGATCTAAAATGTAGCTCTGAATTAAAATGTATTTGAATCTTTACAAGATGTTAAAGTGATGGATTAAGACTCGTAGTGGTTAAAACTGTTTTTCTGCAGTTAAGTATCCAGTTCTATGTATAATCAGGCTATGAGAATGGCAAATGGCACAGGCTTGCAATTCCTTCTCAGGCAAAAGACCATTTGGCTTCAACCAAACTTTTGCATAGGAAAAGATGAAAGATTTACATCATGAAAAGATGAAACAGTTAACATTTAAGGAGCTTGTGGTACCAAAGTAGAAGCGTTATGGATAGATTATCATACAAAAGAAAAAAAAAATTATTCTCCTAGATACTGAAGCCCTTCCACTCTCCGTGTGCACTTTTTTTCTGCACTTTTTTCTGCAACTTGAAATTGTTTAGTGCCACCTGAAGAACTGATACTTTGAAAATTATAATACTAGCTACTTAAATACCTTTTCAAATATAATTGGTATAATTTCCTTGAATTTCTAACCCCTAAATAACACAGATGCTAATCAATGCTTATAGTATTTAAGCATTCTTAATCCTAATGGAAAAAGAAAATGCTGCAGGTATGTTCAAGTCTTACCTTGATATTTGCAATTCATCCTTAGCAGATAATTTAAATACATGCTTAAAGGGAGTAACGTGATTCTCCTCTTAATTACTTAATCCAGCAATAAAAATATTTTGGACTATACATAGATTTAAATATAACTCTAATGTTCTTTAACTCCCCAATGTTGATTCTTTGTGCAAGAATTTTAACAACTCTCTAAATAGTATTGTACGTAAAAGATTTTTTTTTCTCTATTATTGAAGAAATCATGTATTTCTATCCTCAAAGGGAATCATTTATTCCCCTCCTCGTAGGAGAATATAATAGTCTTGATTTACTTATAGCAATCTGGAAGAAAATATTTTAGTGATGGTTCACAATTTACTAATGGAGCTTTACAAAACAGCCTCTAGGAACAGTTATGAATACATTGATTATATGACTTCCCTATGTGAAAACAGTAATTAAAATTATATCACAGACTGGATCTGGACATGTTAACATTTAATTAGGCAATAAGTGAGCTTGGTACAGGTGTCCGGAGTTGTTGACAGGAGCATTGTTTAATTCTTATAGTATATTCTCTTAAATAGATAGTCACCTTGCTTTTTTCAAGAGTGAAGTTGTATGCTTAACTAGCAGACATCAGAATTCCTGTGGTAGATTTTTTGTTTGTCTGATTTCTGTCTATACATTAAGTGCAAAATCTCAGATGTGTACTTTAAAGAATTGCTTTTCTCATTGTTTGTTGTGTCTGTCAAGGATTTTATTATAATATTTCTTCTTAATTATGAGCCTACCTGAGATTTTTCCATTTTCACTTTTTTATTTTTTTTATTTTTTAGCTAGAAAATCTCATTGCATGGCATTAGTTGGCTTGTTTTGTAGCTCATCACTTTAGGAACTTGTAGCCTGGTGATGTTGCCCTACTGCCTTATGGTGTTTTGTTTAGCAAGTACAAAACAATATTAGGGAAAACAACATCAGACATTGTTTAAACAATATTGTTTTCCCTAATACTAACAGTGTGATGTATGAAAAAGGATGTTATTCTGGCCTCCTCCTAAAGTACAAGAAAAAAATTAATTTGTATTATTGTAAGCATAGCTCCTCTGGTGACTCTTCCAACCCTGCTGCTGCAGACATGTCATGGAATTCTTCTTCTTTCCTGTGTCTTTTCATTGACCAATGTTGGTTCCTGCATGATTTTCTTAGGCTTTTGGTTTTCAAACAGACTTTTTCTTCCCATTTCATGGGACCATTCAATAGTTGTCTAGAATGAATCCCAGTGGTCAGCATTGTAAACCGGACTAGAGTATTGTAATTAATATGCATTAACTTTCAAACTTTGTGACTGCACAATGCTCCTTGAAAACAACAGAAATTTCACTTTAGGATACAGATCAAAAACTGTAGTCTGCATCTGCTCTGGGTTATTTTCCAGAAATATCAATATTTTAGAGAATGTAAGTGAGTTGCAGTAGAGTTTAAGTTATTCAATAAATCTCATCAGGTACTTTATCCAAGCTATACAAATAATACTCTATTGACAGCAAAGATATAACTTGTAGGAGAGTAAGACTGAGTTTTTATATAGTTTCAAGACATCCTATCCTAGTACCTCTGGGATTACCCATGCAGCCATGTTATAGCATTTCGTTTAATTGTAGATAGTCTCAAGCATCTCAGTTTGTTTCAAATAGCTTTTCAAAGACTTATATTTTCCACCAGTTTTGTCACCCAGATGACATCAATATTAATGAGAATGGCTAGCACGCAATTAGTTACGTTTAATAAAATATGACATTTGGTTATTTTGAATGGTGGCAGCTGAAAGAGAAGGCAATTTTGGAGGCTTTCTGTTAAACAAAGGTCAGGGGCCATTATTAAATAATGAATGTGGTGATGTAAGATTGTCAACTTGCAAGTCTAAAAGGCTCAGAGGAGGTTTCTGAGGAGAGGAAATGGTAAGGTAAGGGTAACCTCTAGCGAAATGATAGGTAATAGAGACTCTGAACAGCAGAAGAGATCCAAGGCAGTGAATGTTGATAACACTTTAAATTAGAAAAGCTTAATGTTTGTGTTCATTCGTCTCCTGTCTGCTGGGACAAAGTGCAGCCATGTAGCCATACATGTCAAGATGGGGGCATGTGGCTAATCAGCAAATGGTGAGAAAAAAGTAGCTCCGCCTTGAGCTAACTTTCTCTGCTCTCCTGAGACACACTCAGTTGACTAATTGGTCAAATTGGTTATTTTGCTCTGTATACAACTAACAATATCTTCTATAGCTCTCAAACTCTTTTCTCAGTTATCCTAAATGAGATCTATGCTGAAATGGAGGCCTGGCTTTGATTAGGTGAATTTTCTAATTCAGAAATATGTGGTTATTCAACGTCCATATTTTCCAGTCTGATTTTGAATGGGATTTGTGAGCTGCTTACAAATTGTCTCACTTCATAGACTCTGAAGCAATGATTTCTCAAAGATCTGGTTTCTTAGTAGATCCCAGCCCAGTCCTTATTGTACAATAAATAGTTGCAGATGTATTCCTGGAGCTGTGGTTACTTCAGGTTCCAAAGGTGGTGGTGCATTTTGATATTTTGCATTTTGTGCATCAATTGCAATAGCAGGGTTGACCATCTGCTGCTGACTTCTTCGTCAGTGGATGTTTTTCATTAAGTTATCTGCAGGGAGGTGCAGAGTGCAGTCCAAAATAAAATGCTGCATTGTGAAAACTTTGGTTGTTTAATTAAAGGAAAACTAAAAACTTTCCAGACAAACCAATATTTGTGACAAGGAAAATTTTGATTTTTTAGGGAAATTGCTTCATCAGTCAAAAAGATGTGGATAGAAAATTTCTAAAGACCTTACTACTAGATGTTCTTATTTTGTGCTTTGTGCCATACTTTGTGCCATTCTTTTATTTCGATTTTTCTTTGTCAAATGAAGATTGTTTTCCTTTTTTTTTTTTTTCCCCCTTCTGCTACAGCTTGTATGCTATGTGTTTCCAAACAGTGGGCAAGAAGTGATATTTAAGAAATGATATCTGTTTCCAAAAAAAAAAAAAAAAAAAGAAAAGAAAAAAAGAGAGAGAGAGAAATCTGCTTCAAATTTCTCTCTCACAGAAGTCTTGGGAGTTTAACCATGTATTTTGTGTCCTCATTTAAAAATGAATACATGTATTGAGACAATTACTGAACGTTTTTTCTCATCAGTCAGCTAAAGCAACCACTCATTGATTAGGTAGTTTTCTATATACACAGAGAACTAAAAATCACACTGAAAAAAAATAAAAATAAAGCAGATACAAAAGCGAGTGGCCGAATACAACTTTCACACAACTTTCAGCTGTGATGAAGAACTCTCTCTTCTTCTATGGTTGTAGTTTTTGACCACAATATAATTTGACAGTAGAAATTTAATCATGTTCTACTGATTACACCTTTATCAGAAAACTGATAAAATGTATGCTCACATTGAACATTAGCAAGAAATTTTTCAAATGTCCTTCAGTTTTTTTTCTTTCTCTTCTCTCCCTCCATTGCTTCTCTGTTTCTCCCAAAGAAATTGCTATAAAGCTGATGAGAATTTGGATTTGCTTTGAAAGCATCTTTTGTTCAAAGACTAATTTTAACCTTGCGATAAAGATTGCTTTTTTGTACTCTGTTGAATGTGATATCTAGTAATTGTTTGTCAAGGCAAAGTGCTGTAGGACATAATACATTTTAAAAATGATCTTTTGTAATTACAGTACAAATGTCTTTACATTCTAACATCTAAAGCTACAAGCAAATATGTCATAAATTAGAAAAATATGAAATTTTATTTTAAATGTTAGTTAAATGTTAATTTCTAAGTACTATGGATTTGCATTATGAAATGTACTTTTTGCACAACTTCTCAAAATAAAGTAATGATGAAGAAAGATTCAAAACAACATTTTATTGCAAAATATGTATCTCAACTCAAAAATATATATTTGTACATTTGGTATAAACGTTAAACATACACTTCCAGGTGTTTGTTTTCTAGTTTTTAGTTTTTTGTTTTTTGTTTTTTTGTTTTTTTTTTTTGTTTTGTTTTTGTAAGACTTCTAACCTCTAGTCTCTATTACGTATGAATTTCAAAAGCTTTGGGGGGCTGCTGTTTTTTAAAAAAGGGCAGCAGATGATTCTTACTTGACTTCCAGTGGGGGTGGGATTGTCCCAAGATAGTTCTAAGGTGAGAAGAATACACACTACTTCTCCTATATTCTGATCTAGGAAGATTATCTTAAAAGCTTTGGTGTTTGCTAACTTGATCATAAGTTATTGGTTGTGATGCCCTACTGTCTGAAAATTTTTTTAGTAAGAAGGTTGGTGTGCTGAGCAAGCAACTGTGGTAAAAGCTTAGGTAGAAATCAAGTTAAACGTGTAAATTTAGAAGTTTCTCATGCATTCTTATGGTTACATCTTAACGCACTAATGAGACAGTATACAAAGAATGTTAAATACATAGTAACTAAATCTCCAACCAGTTGTCATTTGTCTTTCACACAATGTGAGTGCTTCAGCAGTTTTTCTCCAAAATCCTTACGCGTGCTTTTTCTCTTATGGGGCTGCACTCTTCTGTGCTAACTTATTGATTTGGAAAGCTTGCTTGCTTGCTGGAGCTGTAATGTTAAATTGGTTTAATAAACACAAATGGGATAGTTTAATGTTGTAAAAACTTTTATGAGGTAATGGTCTTTTTTTTTTTTTTTTTTTTTTTAATAGTTTGCATAACTCTGCTTATTCAGTCTAGAAATAGAGTAGAATATTAAGGAAGATTTATAAGCACTCTTTGTACTCCTGACTTTCGGTATTTGGGTGCTTTCATCTTTAGAGAAAAACAAAAAATGGCCAGTCAAATTAACTCTATTTTGCAAGCACATGAAAAACAGCCATCAAAAGACAAGAATACTTTTTAAAGTAACCTTTTCCTTCTATAGCATATTAGATCTTGTAAGTAAAAGATGAAGAAGTGTAACTTATAAATAACAGCACTGTTCTTTTTCAAGATCCGTTCTATACTAGTGGAGAGATCAGTACTCTCATGGTTTAAATTGCCAATGTGAATGATTGTGGAAGGCTGAGGAAATAATAGATTTTTAATACAGTTCTTATTTTGATGAAAGAACTTGAAAAATAATTATTTTATGTCATTTTATCATTATATCTTGTCTGTCTTGAGGAGAAGCAAAGCAATGAAGAAGAAAGAGAGGGCTAGGTCTAGTCTTTACTCACAAAAGCAATAAAAAAAATAAAAGGAGGTGTCTGTATAGTACTAAATTTCTCATATCTGGTGGTGGAGAGATTAGAACAGTTTCTGCATGGTGGGATGTTCTGAGATTAGTTTTCTGTCAAGGTAGTTTCAGGGTTTCTAAAAAATAAAAAAGAAAAATGCTCCAATATTCACTCAGGGAAAGAGGAGGAGAGGGTGAGGAAGTGACTTTGCTGAGATTTTGCACTTGTACAGAAAGCGTAAATTCTGGCCAGTTCCCTGTCCAAAGTAAATTAAAATGGTTAATACAAGTGTTAGAAATTCAACAGGTGACACTGTGTGCAACATAACCTGGAAAACAGCACAGCATGGTGGTTTGCGTGCTTTGCCTGCTGCCACATCTAACCACCATTGGCAGAAATCATAAAAAAATATACCTGCCCCGCTTCATGAATCAGTAGGTCTAGAAATATGTCATAAAAATCCTACACTAGCTGATAAGGTCTTTGTGGAAGTTAGTGAGCTCTGTGAATCTGCATGGTTGTACCTGATGGAATGGGTGGAATTTGTTTGTGGAGGTGCTTGCAGTGTATTTAGCTTTCTGCTAGAAGGAGCCAGACAAGCTCAGCTTGAGAAATTCTGAGCTATGGAGACATTCAGGAGAGCAAGTCCCTGTTCTGGTCTCAGAAAAAAGAACCCTATGGAAATGTCACATGTCTCACAGCTCTGATGGAGGAGAGAAAGTGAAGAACAACTCATAATGATGTATAGGAACAGTGCTGTATGAAGTGGTATTGTTGCTTCAGGTTTCATTTGCCTTTTGTAGATGGTTAAAACTCCAGAAGGGGTGATACTAGACACAGTCTGGCTAGACAGCTGAGTCACAGAAGAGGCAAATCATCACAAGACCTTGAGTGAGAGTTGGCAGGGAATTACGAGGACATAAGTCTGTGATGCCATTTGTATCTGTGAGGGTGTGCAAACAGCAGTGAGCCAGATTTCCAGAATGCTTTAGCTGCTGCAATATTAGGCAGAAAAGGGCACTATCTCCTTTGCCTCCATATTTTTACATAGGTGATTTTGTACATCAAGCTCTACTGTAATTAGGGAAAACTGAACTGATGTTGAGAGGTTGATTAAAGCATTTAGAAAATGAGCTTTAAAAATATTTAATGTCTACTGAGTTTTGAAATCTTTATAGCTTTTTAAATAGATCTTTGATAACCTGGAGAAAAAAGGTACAGCAGAATTTGCTTAAATACCTGCATTTTCAGCTACTATTGTTTTGTTGTTTAGATAATGAAGAAGGTGCACTGAATATAGTAAAGCAGAAATTTACATTTGGGCTTTTTTTTTTCACATTGCAGTTTACTGTCTGCTAACGTTAAATATGCTGTATTGAGATCCTTGACTAAAATTGCCTTAACAAGGTGTTTATTTAGATCTCTTCTTCACAATGAGGCCATTGTGGCTATATCAGTGTTGATACTGACATTTAGTGAGTAGTAACCCCAGGACTGTACAGATAACTCTACTTGGCAAGTATAATGCCCTCACTCCCTGGAATAAAGAAAGGTCAAATAAATTAACTTTGTAAAAAGTAGTAATCTGCTTGCTGTATTAAATCTTTTTCTCATATTAATGAAAAGAAACTGACAAAGGTCACTAAATCCTATCTGCTTTAATAAGTTAAAGTTAAAAAAGCTTAATTCAAACTATTCAGTGACTTTCACTGACTTTGGGGGCCAACAGTGTGAGGCAAGCTCTTCTGTGCCTCAGAAGCCTCCCAGAATGAAGAAAACACATTAGTACTTGGTATAGTGTCATTAAATGTATTTATAAAAAATCCCAAAATCTTATTCAAAAGCTTGATTGTACTGTGGATACTTGCATTGCAGAATTGTACTTCAGGGCTGGATGCTTGTATAGCAAGTTAATATATTGAAGGTATCATTAACTAGTTTTCATTCCATGTCCCAAATATATATGTCTATTTGTTCTCTTAAGCAACTTTATTATTTAAAATGTTTATTAAAATACCATTAGCTATGATATTTTTGGGAAAAATAGGTGAGAAAGACTGCTTCAAGATCTGCAAATCAATAGCAACATATTAGAACTTAGATATGAAAAATAATATTGAATTATACTTTTGGTTCTTCTTATATTTGCCTAATATAACTACATTAATTGAATTGGCATGAGGCCATGGTATACCTTTTGGGATATGTTTTATATTATATTCCACTGCACCTCACATCTCCACACATTTTTCTCCAAACTTTTTCTATTTTTATTTTCTAGGAGAGATGATTGTGAAATAAAAATGTGAACCCTGCTAATGAAGAGCTGTCTTCTTGGTTCCCCTAAAACAATAACTCTGAGAGAGGGGTGAATAGATTGATTTGTTTGTATGGGTCATTAATTTCCACGCCTACAGATGCCAATGTTAATATTCACAATGTGAATTATTTCTCAGCTGATCACTTTAGCTGAAACACACAATGAATGTGCTTATCGCATGATCTAACACCATGCCTGACATCCCTTTGGGTCCCTTAAAACTCAGAATGTCCCTGCTGCCCAAACATATAGGTCTCTCTCTCTCTCTCTCAGCATGGTTGTGTTTTGACAATACAGAAATCTGTGGCAATCATTAACTGAAAATGCGGACAGTGTGAAGTAAAACAAGTTTTAGAGTGAATATTAAAACACGAGCTGACACCCTGAATTGCATCTTCATTTACAGTTAACTTATAGAAAGCATTTGTGTGTTTAGAGTTTATCTTAAGATGTCATTTCAAAACTCCCAGCCCATTAGACTTGGAATTTGAAGATCTGACTGTAGAGTTCAAGGATTATTAGAGCAAATGGGTCTTGATCAATGCCTTGGGTCTTTCTTAGTGTTTTAATTAATCAACAGGAATAAAAATACTTGTGTAATGAAAATTTACACAGTTTCAATTCATGAGAAAACTAGACTTGTTCATAAGCAGAACAGGGGACTCTGAAAGCAGCAGATAGTGGCATTTTATGTGTGTAACACAACTTTCTTAGGAGACACCCTGAGCTAGAAATATTTCAGGGATTGATATGTTTTTGGTGTGCCCTCCTGGGGAGAGGAATCAGCTTTTGAGGCAAAAGAAGTAATTCAGTAACTGAAATATTCATGAGTCACAGTTGGCCCTTGATTCCATTTGCTGTTACTGTTTCTCTTGGCTTGCATTAACTCCCCAAAACTAGATTGTTTTGCTGGAATCTGATGCTGAATACAGTTTCTGTGATCCTGAAATCTACCTTAATTTGCAAAATTTCCCCAGGAAACACATTAATTTTCCATTTCTGTTCATCTTTGCCAATATATATATATATATTTATATATATATTTTTTTTTCCCTGTAGCTTTGTCTTTTAGTGTGGTCAGGTATAAGAATTGTTTCTCCCTTGGTTGCTTTATATTAAGAGTCCTCTATCCTTGGTCTTCATGGTATGTGAAAGCTTTGTGCTATTTTCCCATGGATGGTTTATTGCTTCTGTCTTGGGTAAGAGCTACTCTAAGAGTTTTGGAGTTTGGAGACATACTCCTATTCCTATATGCAGACATGAACTGTTGCCTGTATCCAGGGACCAGACCAATTAGTCAGTTGGGTCATTTCTTTGATGCAGTCAGCCTTTTTTAAAGTCTACATTTTTTTTTTATGTTCATACACTGAAGTGTTCCCTCTCAAGCTTCCTGCATCAGTTCCATGGTAGCTTTTATGCACATATCAACAGTAAAAGGGTTGTGTGGGGAAATTTTCTGCATTTTCCTGAAGTTTCAGTAAGGAAAATGAATGAAGAGCACCAGCATTTGGCCACATCATTCCTACAAACAGGGAAAATTGCTATTCAAACCAGAAGATACTCTGTCACAACCCTGGTGTGTTGGAGCACTGAGGCTATTCCAGCTGCTCTGGCCTTTACCTCCTGTTTTGGAGATAACCAGTTAGAAGGACTTCCTATCTTAGTAAACAGCAGGACTTCCTATCTTAGTAAAATAACCTGTGATATCAATTAAAATTCACTTCAAAGCCCGAAGAAAATGAAGTTGGCTAAGCCCAGCCAAGAGATCCCTTGCCTAACTCTCTCCCTGCTTAGATTTCATAGCTGTGGCAGGAGACGGAAGAGGAAGATGGTGGTAAGGCAAGCTTTGTATGGGTATTTCACACTTATCTCAGACAATTTTCCTTTCTGTCACTTGTATGATTTTATTCTGTATGTACATAGACAGATTCCTTGAATCATCACATAAGTTATAAATTCCATTTTGTTTCCATGAACTGTGAGTCTTCTTGTGTCTGGGGCTGTCATGTGCTAACAAGAGACAGGAGAGATGCCAGCGTGTCAGTCATTACAAACTCTCTCCATCTAGCTCACTCTGAGCTAGTAGAGGCAAATGAGTAATGGGATCTTAAATAAGGACAGCCTATTCCTCTAGGGAGGATCCAAGACAAAGGAGCCAGGTGGTAATGTTTGGATTTCAAAGCCAGGAAGGATTTTTGGAAGCAGAAGCAGCTTGGTCAGGAAAGATAACAAAGTGGTGCACGGACGCAGCAGAGGGGTCCTGTGAGACAGAGGCAGTAGGGAGGCAGTGGGAGCTGCTGATTGAAGGAGCAGCTGTGTGCTGGCAGGGGACAGCAGGGAAAGATCCCTGAGCACCAAAGAGAATCTCACAAAATCTCTGAGAAAATTCAAGAGTAAAGAATGTAGGCAAATAGATGTATGCGTGTTTACTGTTTCATGTGGCTCTGTGCATCTCTTGTGGTCATTAAAGTGAAAAGTAACTGCTTTTGAGACAGTTTGCAAAGTCTGTGCATTACCTGATTCAACTTCATGGGACCCTGCAGAGATGAATCGTCCCAAAAAAAAAAAATGCAATGCCTGAGCTCTGGGAAAAAGAGTGTTGAAGCCATGGGGATTCAACAGCAGTCATAGGGTCTAAGCAGAGGTCTCTGTTCTTAAGAGAGAGAAGCAATTGCCTGGAGACCCAAGAAAGATGCAGAAACTTCAGAGTGTTTTTGTAGGGAAGCAGGGTGAGGCTTTGTCAGTGTCCCACAAGAGTTTTTTTCAAGGCTGTAATATGTCAATCTTTGAATTCTTAGCTTTAGTAAACTGAGAGGGAGACTGGAAGAAAACAAAACATGCACATAGTAAGATAACAAACAGTTCCGTAGGTGGCTCCAAGCATTGTCTGGCATATGCAAATCCACGAGCCAGTTGCAAAGTGGGAATCATCCCACCTGCAACAAACCAACAGGCAGCTGCTAGCTCAGGCTTAGTGCCGTGCTTCCTTAGCTACATGTCTTCTGACTGAGTGGGGCATGGCAAAAAGAAGCTCATGGTGGCCTAAAGCATGGTCAGAGTAACTCGTACCTGTTTGCAAATGACTATAAGCACTCTTTGCTAGCAGGAGTAAGGTCATTTGCCAGCATTTAAGTCATTGACTTTACATGTTTTCTCATGCTAGATGATCTGGTAGCACTGGCCTGTGTGTATGAATACCTTTTTGTGATGGAGTCAAACTCTACTGAGGCAGTTTACAAGGAGCAGGTAGTGCTCAAGAAGATAATGCAGAGCAAACTGATGTAAATGGTTCTTCTGCATAAACTCCAATTTTTGTAATGTTTTGGAGTGAGGGGAGCGTACTTTGCTGTTTGCTTTGGGTTTGTATCAATTCAGAAAATGTTCCAAAATATTTTTTTTTTTTCTGAAAATACAATTTAACTGTTGAGAGGGAGGTGAAGCTTTTGTGTTGAAGGCAAAATACTATTATAGGAAAACTGAGGATTGTTGTGATGTCACTGTTCCAGATTTACTATTAGGTCTGAAAATAGATGAACTGGGAAGATTACTTTGTATCATTTCTACATATGTGAATGGACGTATAATTATCTATCACTATAAAATATTAGTGCATATTTACTGTATAATAAGTAATTCAACTTTATAAACAAATGAAGATTATCCCAAATTTACATACAGTGTGAAGAAAAGTCCCTTTATCCTCTGTAACTGTAACATTTGGCAGATTCAAGAATAAATAATCTTTTGTGGCAAGGGTATGCCTTATCAAACATATGCAGATCAGTGCTAATTAATGCTAATTAAGGTTTCCTGTCTATCTAGTTGGAAAAACGTCCAAATGTTATGAAATCCAGTTAGTATGCCTATTACCCTAATTGTTTTATATGGGATGGTTCTTAATTAAAATATGTAAATTGACCTTAATTGCTATATACTAATGGAGGTTCATGTTATCTCACTAAAAATGACAAGATGGTGAGGAGGGGTACTTAAACAAATAATTCTGATAGATTTGTAAATAAATGACCTTTACTCAAAATTATTTTTAATTGGAAATTGGCAAAAAGAACACTTTACCATCTATGTTTCTCTTTAGTTTTAAATAATGCTGGAATTTACAGTTCTTTGTAAATATAGATATGGTGACATTGTAGCTTAATTAAGACTACTAAACAAGTCAACATTTTATGTGTTTACTGTCTCTTTCAAAATTGTTTGCTAACCTCATGCTGACCTTCAGAAATGTTGTGGTTTGCAGTACTGATCTTAATTTGAACTGGTTTTGCTCTTATTTTTTGACTTTGATCTCTTTTTATCATATCATTTCATATGTGAAGTCTGACATGCTGATATATGTTTGCTAGAGACTCGACCTGTGATTCTGTCTTCTCATCAGAGAGTCTGGAGGGCAGCACCCCTTTGCATTTCACTTATTAATGCAGGACACAACCTTCTACCTTCTCTGGGGGATGATAGCTCCCACGCATTCTGTTATATGACTGAGGCCTGCACAGATATTTATACAAAGTTTTGTTTCCCATCTACCCAACATAAAAACATTATCTGAATGATATTGTGCATGGCAGTTTATAGATGTCATGTATTGTCATGTTCTTGATAGTTGAAATAATTTATCATACCATTTCACACACAGAGCAAACATTTTTCTGCTCCAATGTAGCTAACAGAATTTTTAAAACATCAAATTCAGGTAAGTTTCTATAATGTCATAGACCTCACTGATACACATCCTCACTTTGCAAAGCCATTCTGACAGGTCTCACTGTTTTGCAGGATATTGTGACCAATGTTTCTCCAAGGATTGTGCGTGGAATTACTTCGGGTCCCTTGTACGGCCCAGGCCAAGGCTCTTTTCTAAACATTGAACTGATCAGTGAGAAAACAGCAGCATATTGGTGTAGAAGCATTGCGGAATTGAAGGCTGACTTTCCAAACCAAGTAAGTACCACTAAATCATAAAGATGCAGCATACTTATTTAAAATCTCTAGCTTATAGGTCTGTAAAAGCTCCTCTATTTAATGTTTGTTAAAAAGAAAGCCAGTTTACTTACTGACATGAGTATGGTATTGAAAAACAGAAAAGCTCATCCAAATCATTTTTATGACAGCAAATACTGTGAAATGACTGTTACACAAATAGAGAACAATCATTTTTAGTTAGGCTGATATTTACATTCAAATAGATAATATTAAGGAAAGAGTTGATTCTAGTGTGGATGCTTATCAGTGCTTCTGTGAATAAGTTTGCATACAAAATTATATTTAAAGAGGAAACCTATAGTATTCATTTTCATTGTTAATTGAATTTGATTATAAAAGGAATTTTTGTTCTTTTCATTCTTAATCCAAATGTGAAAGATACTTCTGATATTCTCATAAGTAATTGGCTGCTTTACTAGAAAAGAAGGAACATTGACTTAAAGTTAACTTTGCTGCAGTGAGAGAGTTTTGTTAGAACCTTCTTGGCTATGGGGAATATCTGTCTAGAAGGTAATAATGAAAGTTGTGAGCAATGACGCCAGCTAGCTGGCATAAGTGGTTTTCAGCTCCTGTTCTAGTGAATAAGAACAACAAGGTGGAAAGTAAAATTCACTTCAATCATCATTTCGAACAGAAAGAGCTCAAAATCCCAGAGCCTAGGTATCTTCTGTCTTGAAGTTATTACCTCCATAGTTCAGCTATGAACAAAATAAGTGAACATTCCTGAATGTATTATGGCATGAAGACAGTCAGATATTTTTTCTTGTTCCTGGAGTTTCAGTGTACACATCTGGAACTATAAAAGTGCTTGAGCACATTTTATTGATAGCAAAGTCTAAATGCTGCATGTTTAATGTCCTACTTCATTATACATGGACTGTGTATTTCATTGCTGAGGTTCACGTCACTTTATTTACTGTGTTTGGGCTTCATAATAATGCAAGCGTGAACCTAAAGATAATGTTTTAATTCTCTGATTTTAACATCATTTACCAAAGTCCTGGATATTGCAGGCAGGCAGACTGTTGCCATTTCTGCTCTGGGAATGATCTATTGCAGTCTTCACCAAAAATCTCCCGGTATTTTGTGCTTGAGTCTAAACTGTTCTCTGCTGTGAGGGAAAGACCTAGTGACAATTTCAAAAGGAAAATGTGAATTTTCTGAGACCTATCTCCTCATGTGGGATGAAGTCCCACTCTTCTGTAGTTCTCATGGTGAATATCTTCATTCCTTCCTATGTGAGTTACTACTTTGAGAATGTGAATTCAGCTACTCACGTTGGCTGTGGCTGCTGCTGTGGTGTCTTAGGGGTTGGTAATGCTGCGTGGGCACAGGGGAAGCAGCATCCGGCACTGTACCTTCCCTTTGCTCATGGGGATTTTTAATACGTGTCTGTGAACTTGACTAAGTGTCATTATTATAATGGTAAATTTGCTGCTAACTGGAAACAGAATGTTGTTCACTTAGCAAAAGTCTCTTGATGCTTATTTTGAAATACTCTGTATAATTAGAGCTTGCAGAATTTTATTTTTTTTCTCCAAATCCTGTTCACACCTCTAGAAAGACTTTTACAATTGATGTGGTCGGGGGGCAGGAGGGGATTATTAAAACTAAAAGTAGTTTCTGAGAACTGTCTGGGTGAGCTAAATTAACAAGCAAAAAATGACATCTGCTTAGACAAAAGCAAAGCTGAGGTGAGGACATAAGTGACTACAGCAAAGAAACCTTGCTACAGTAAATATTAAAAACAAATCATAATTGATACATAATGACTTTTGCTATGTAATACAAGCATTTTAATGTCCAATTTCTTTTATAAATTTAAATACCTACCTCACTACAGGACAGTGCTACAGCAGTGTTGTATCACATGCTATTCGGAAGAAACAAACCATAATACAAAAGGAGATGCTAAATTCCCCTAATAAAGCCTAGCATTTAAAGTAAATTTTGAAAGGGGTTTTGAGAACCACCCACACATCTCAGTGGATAATGTCACATACCTGTGACTCCTTGCCTCTATAAATCAGAAACGAGCATCTTGCTTGTGCAGATGCACTGTGTGCTCCCTGCTAGTGGGTGGCCTGATTGTTTCCTGCAGCTTAGAGTCACCTCTGTCTGGAGCTTCTCCCAGGCTTCTCTTCTTCTCTGGCCCTGAATCCAGTTCAAGTGGACCTGGGCAAAAAGCTGCCACCAGTAGAAACTTGCATTGATGCCACTGGGTGGTGAATTAAAGAATTTTAAGGGTCCAAGTACAGGACAAAGCAGGAGGAGAAAGGAACTGTATTTTGTAGGCTTGTTTGTGAAGTACCATCAAAATCTTTGCTATTTCAACTTGGCTTCTTTTTTACTTTTTTTTTTATTATTATTTTTAACTGAATTTAATATCACTACTACTGTTTTTTCCATACAAAAACAATCACTGAGGAATTAGGTGGTGTTCACAGTACAGGCCCAAGATTTTTGTTTGTTTGTATATGTTGAGTGCTTCTCTGTTCATGATTTGCAGTTGAAAATGGGATTGTTTTCCTTCTAGTACTTCATTTATCTCAGTAAGGTGCTACGTTAGCAATGTGGTTGAGACCATTGTAAACATATGGTTTTATTCAGCATTGTTTACTGCTAAATTTTCAAATGAGGCAGTGTGAAAAACAGTGTCCACTGCTGTCCTGTATGCCCAGAAAACATTCTTTCAGTCAGAGAGAGCTGTGAAAGTGAGAAGGAAATTGGTCTGTTTCTATTTGTTATGTCCTTTTTACTTTCCCAGATATGGTTGTTATATTGGTTGATATTGTTGTATATTGGTCTGTCTTTGTTATTTCCAAACATCTTCCTTACATAGTTAACTAAGTTTTTCTTAATACATCTATTAAGTATTTCTATTTTTCTCTCTTATAACCACATACAGTATCTGATACCATAGGATTTATCATTCTATGCAATTATTAATCAGCATAAAATTTATGTGGTTTTGTTCTTTAATGCTAGAGACTGAGAACTTAACAGTGAGAAACACTGGAACAATTATTTTATTAATTTCACGGTCCTAAATGTAATATGAAAATATCCTTTCTGAATTAGTATAAAGCTGACTTCTTTGCAAATTTTGCATCCCTGCTCAGTAAAGTAACAGGTTATTTGTTGTGTGCTGCGTTAATCTAAAACTCAAGAAGAAAATCAATAACTTCATAGTGACACATATGGTGCTGTGTTGTGGATTTGTGACCAAAGCAGTGTTGGTAATGCACTGGTGTTTCAGCTTGTGCTGAGCAGTGCTTGCACAGCATCAAGGCCTTCTCTGCCCCCAACAGCAAGTAGGCTGAGGGTGGGCATGATGCTGGGGAGGGGCGCAACAGCTAACACAGTTGCCAGAGGGATCTTTTGCTCAGCAGTAGAATTTGGGAGGGGGCTAGAAAGGGGGTAGGGGTTTGTTTGTTTGTTTGTTTCAAAACAGACATTGCATGGATGGTTGATGAGCATTTGTCTGCTTGAACATGAAATATTTGAAGTGCTTTAGATAGTGGAGCAAAAGTACTGACACTAATGCCACTGTAGTTGTACTTCCATATTCTGTTTACTAATGAGGTACCTGACTACATGGTGAATTGGTGTACTTTCCAGCCAAAATTTGGCCAAAAAAAATTTGTATTTTACCATGTATTCAAGAAACTAGTTACTTAGGAAATAGCTTGGCCAAGTAGATTTCACCCCCATGATATAATCAGGAATAAAAACTCTGAAGAAAAGAAGAATTCACTTTTACTTTAGCAAAAGTCTACAAGCTATAATGATCAGTAGAAAGTGGCTGAGAAAGTTGAAATGAAAACCATAAAACCTTGCAAGAGAACATACTGCTGAAATTTTGTGTTCGTGTATTTGACATTAGCTAGGGTGTAGCTGTTACCTGTGCTGGGAACTGTGAACACCAGTAATGGCAATATATCTTTGTGTGCCAGTAAAACCGGGAGCTGTGTGCACAGTGGAGCTGGAAGTTACGAGAGTCATTTTTGGTGATTTCAGGGGAATGGGACATAGTGCCGGTAACACTTTGTTTTTTCAGAAAAACTCTAAATGCTGGTCCTCATCCAAACCTTATGCTTATCATAGCTAAACCTGCTCATTTGAGTTGGTAAAGCAGCTCCTTACACAGATGCCTATTCCACTCCCATAAGCAGGTCTGTATTTACACTACCTAGTAGCTAGTCAAAGATTTTAAGGCTTCCTGTTACCCTGGAGCCTCTGCAGCATCTGCACTGGGGAGAACATGCTTGAGGGGGGCAATGCCTGAAAGTGGCAAAACAATTCTCTGATGAACCATGTGAACTGAGGGTTCTGTGATGCGGGGATGGGCACAATTGCCAGGTAGTCTTTCGCTGCCTTTCGAAAAGTGTAATTGGTACCAAAAAATATGCAAATTAATTCAAAATCTAAATATTTAAATTGTGTGTGAAATGTCATTCACTACAGGGCTGACAGCAGTCCAGCAAATGTCTGAGAGATTTCTTATAAGAATAATCGGAATCTTTGAAGATACCAAACTGAGTAGAATCTTTGAAGATACCAAACTGAGTTTGGTTTTTCCAGTATTGCTGTATTTGTATACTGAAGTCCTAAAATTAACTTTTTGGCCTTCTTAGTGAACACAAATGAGTCCAGACTGCTGTATGATTCTAAGGAACTTATGTAAGATACCAGATTGTCAGCTGTGACACCGCTTCTGTAATTCAGATATCAGCGTTGTGGCGTGTTGAATTGAGAAACCTGTTCTGCTAGAAACATTAAATAGGACCCCAAAGCTAAGCTTAAAAATCTTGTCTTCCTATTGTTTGTTCTGCTGCATGCAGAATGTTGCTGACAGTCCTTCTGACAGTTAGTCAGTGGAGAGCAGCTTTTCAAGGCTGAAACTGTTAAAGATATATTTTTGTTCAACAATTTTGTTCAGAATGTCCCAGGAACACCTGTCAGGAATAGCCATGTTAGACTGTTAGAGAGAACAGCAGATCACTATATTCCAGGCTGATAACCAGCTTCTTTGTAGCATTCTCAAAAAAAATAATAAATAAATCTCCTGGAGTAATTAGTAATATTTTATTATATTTTGTTTTTAATCCATAGAGTCCATAGAGGTGTGAAATAGAGTAGCTAGTGCTTTTTCTTTGTTTTTTGTTTTTTTTTTTTTTTTTTGGTTGATTGGTTGGTTCGTTTGGTTTTGTTTTTTTTAGTTAAACTCTTCACAGAGAAGAGAAAAAAGGTGTTCCAGCAAGGAAAGTATAGTTGAACAGGCATACATGACTACTTTGTTCCTGTAAATAACCTTTAGGGAAGAAAAAAGCTGTGTTCAAAAATATTTCTGAAGTTATAAGTTGAATGGAAATATATTTCATACAGCAATAGTAGTTATTTGGATGCTTTACATGGAGAGGTTTGATTAATTTACCGAAGTGATCCCTGAAGTTGGATCCTACATATCAAGCTTTATATATAGGACCAACTCTGCTTTTAATAGTAGATTTAATCCACAGACTGTGAATAACATTTTTGTGCTTATGTTTTGTGCTTTTCCCTTGCAGTCTGCACTAACAGTAGACCTTGTAATCTGGTGACTGGGAGGAACTGAATGACATATTTGAAAAAACAAACAAACAAAAAAAAACAACAACAACAACAACAAACTTTGCTGTAGGTTTTCTCTGACCAAAAAAAAAAAAAAAAAAAAAAAAACTTTTTTAGATATAGAGGAGCCATAGAAATCACAGCTCTACTGTAAAAAAAAAAAAAAGTCAAGCTTGCCTTTCTTACTAGGTATATTAGGAATATTTTGTATATTTTTGCAGGCATTATTATAGCTTTTAATTCTGATGGGTGTTCAGAGGTCTGTGGGACGTTGTGTAGTGTACACTGTATTTACATTTTGAGCTAGTAGCCAGGTTATATAAGGTAATAGCTCATTTTACCATTTGTTTTTGGAATTTGTAATAGCATTTATAATATGTGTAATTAGAGAAGGTGAAAAGCGGAACCATCATCTTTGTATTTGCAAGTCCTGTTCAGAAGAAATGAAGATCATATTGTCAGTCAGCTGTTCTCCATATATGCCTGGTATTTCTTGGGCTAGTATAGATAGATATGGCTTTCCATACAGGGAAAGCACATTTTATATTCCAGATACGTACTGATGTGTGCATCCACATCAACTAGAAAGGACAGAGGAAGGGAGCCACAAGCCATGCTGCCCAGAAGCATGCCCACTGCCTATCATGGAAGTGCCCAGCAGTGCAGAGCACCTACCTGGGTTCCCTGTTCTCAATTTCAGATCCACAAATTACATTTAAAATCTCCAGAAGTTGTTATTGCTGCAGCTTAAACTTCCCAAACCCAGCCTTCATGGATGCTTGGTAGGAGGTGAAAAAGCCCACACAGCAGTTGTTAAATTCACCATATGGAAAAGATCCCTTTCACTACAGAAAACTGGCAGCAGGCCGAGTCCCTTAACATCAGAGGAAATCCTAGCCGAAGAGGGAGAACAAGGCTGCAGTAAAACACTCCTACTAGTTACCTTGTCCAGGAGCTAAACCACTTGGTCCTAGATAATATGGAGTGCAAGAATGACCAAGACTTCTCAATGTCCAGTGACTGCTGCAGTGGATAGAAGAGAAGAGGCCTCAGAGCATGGAGCGTATGACTGCCTCTTCATCTTTCAAAACAAGGAAAAGGGAGGATGAAAAACAGTGCAGGATGATGCTGCCTGGAAAAGGGGTGGAAAAGTGCTGCCATAAAGAAGAGCAGACATGCTGAAAAATACACCTCTGCGTATTCCAGGGGAGCTTTCACTCACCTGTATTCTGAGGGCTTCCTCATTGCTCCTGATGCTAGTTCAGCTCTTCGTGAGCTAGCAGGATGCATTTTCCTCTGTGCACTCTGAGGAGGAATTCATCAAGAACTCTGATTTACTCAGTGGGTTTACACCAGTGGTACCCATCCATTTCTGTAGGCACAGCAGTTTCTGTTTGCAAAAATAAGTGAACAAAAACAGAAGCTAGCAACAGAAATGTTGATGTATTGGGCTTTTGAGACCACATTTTCTTATAAGGAAGCTTTCTGAGAAACGCTCTTCCACAAGTCATAACAAATGCTAAAACCTCATATGACTTAGATATTAATGGTGATGAGGATGAACTACAGAAAGCGGCGCTATATATTTTAAGTTCTTGATGTTTAGGTGTTAGTGAAGAAATGAGAAAATACAGGAAAATGTACATCTATTATCAGCATTTATTTCTGAGTTTGAAAATACTGTTGGCTAGAGTAACTCTGCTTGAGGCTTGAAAAATAGTGGAGAACTGGTAGGTGGTCAGCATAGCACCTCTTTTTAGGAGAGATCAGGGGGTCTGCAGACCTTGCATACAAACTGGTAAATGCTCCTGTAAGAAATAGAATTAGTAAAAAAAGAAAATGATGATAATAAAAGGGAGTTGGGGAGAGAGAATACTAAGAACCCCTTTTGTAGTAAGCCATGCCTTAAGAAGTTCTTTGAGAATATCAAAAGAGACTCAGCTGATGAAGTCAGCTTAGGCTTCCAAAAGCATTTGATAGGGTCCCTCACTGAAGTATTTGAAAGGAAGTAAGTTGCCAAAAGAAATTTGCATGAATAAATAACTAGTTAAAGACAGGAAACAATGTTAAGAAATAAATACTCAATTTTCGCAGTGGACAGAGAGCTCCAGTAAAATTCTTTAGGGATCTGTACTGCATTCTGTGCTGTTTAAAATGTTTATTAACAATCTGGAAAAGAGTGAGAATCTCAGAAATGTGAACTTTTCTGGTAATAGTAGGTATTATAGGGGGATGAAGATGAGATGTGAACTGCAAAGGATTGCAAAGGATCTTACACTACCGAGTGACTGGCCAATGAACTGCCAGATAAAATTAAATGAAGATAAATGTAGTGATGCACGTGGGAGAAAACGGTATTAAATTTATATATACAATGATTGATTCAAAGCTAGCTATGCTAGGGTTGCAGTAGAGAGCACTATGAAAATCTCAGCTTAATGCTCAATAACATTGAAATAAACCATATCAAACATAGAATTTATAGGAAAGGAAGACAGAGCCAAGCAAAAACCATCATTATGCCACAGTATTGGTTCACTTTATTTACACATTTTGAATAGTCTGCAGTTCAGATTGCCCTGTCTCAGCAAGGGTGCAGCTGGATTGGCATCAGAAGGGGAGGCAGGTGGAAGTCAGTGGCAGGGGACACCTCTCCACGTGCCACTGTGGCTGTGGGACGTGTTCTTACAGAACACACTGCTGGTGCCAGAGGCATACATAGGCTGAGAAAGAACCTACTGGAAAAACTATTTGGAGAAGCCTATGGAGTACATCACCTCTGGCTCAGGGAATTCCTGTGCCACAGATTTCTTAAAAGCTCTGAGAGTTTTCTAGGGAAATATTACTTAAAACTTGCCCTAGAGAGCTGCTGCTGGTCTGCGTCAGAGAAGGGATGCTGAGCTGTGAAACTCATTCCCAAAGTTGCGTGGTTAGTTGCAGGGTTAGAAGCCTGCTCTGACCTCCCAGTCCTGCCTCAACCTTGCGATCCCTGGGCCTGTATGGCGTTTGACAACCTGTTGTAACTACATTATGTAAACTCAAGCTGAGATGAAAATGCAATTAGTTTGAAGTGGTGTACTAAGGGTTATGTAATTCAAGTGCTGTCTTCAAGTTGCTAAGATTTGAAGTGCTACATTTCCAGAGGGTCGCCACAGACAATTCCACATAAAGAAACACAAGAAAGCCTGCTGAAGTTATACATGGAGACGATGTCTGTTCATGCATTTTGGGGTTCTGATCACGCAGTATGTGTCAGACCAGTTGGCCCCAACTGCCACAGTATTCAGTTTTTATTATTGTTATTATCTTTTTAAGAATATGGTTATTAATCTGGCAAAGTGGAAAGACGTTCCCAGCATCAGTTTGAGTGAATTTTATTTCAAGAAAGCATGCGTCTTCTTCAGGAAACTGCAATTTGTAACTGAAAATATAACCTCATGGTAAATTCAGTGAGATCCTGACAATCAATCTATGATTCAAATGTACATGTTTGTGGTGACAAATTAGGACCTTGAGGAGAAATGTGAGAAGCTCTTTTGTGTTGTGCACTTGGAAAGGACCGCTTTGTTGAGAAACCTGTCAAATTGCTCTAGTGCAGAACTGTACTTCCTTACTCCGTGTGTTATAAAGCCATGCCTTATTTTGTTTGTTTTATTTTCACAGCTAAGGTTTGACAAATAGTAAGTAGTGCAGTACGGCAGAGGACTATTTGTACGTACGCTAAGAATATCGCTTTGATTTGGAGAGTGAGTTATTGATCTCTGCAAGAAAAGAACCATTTTCACAATTTTGTGAGGACTATGAGCACATCTTTAAAACTTTAGCCTTAGGGTAAGAACTAGGAGAAAATTAAAGCAGTTTCTGAAATACTTCACCAGCCATCTCCTAGAAAATGACCCAATCTGCTTGATTATTGGACAAGACAAACTTCTTAATGGTTAGCATCAGCTGAAACTGGTTCAGGCTGTGTTTTGGCTGTTGCCATTGCAAAAAATTCCTTTTAGATGAGAAATGTGAGTGGTCATTAAGCAGGAGTCTCAATGAAGGAAATGCACTACACATAAAGACGGTGTGATTAAAAAGATATTTCTAGAATGTAATTCTGCTGACAGTGACAAGAAGAGTTGTATATTTTTATTCATCTTATTAAGGTTTGTATTTTCTTTCATTTTTCTACATAGACTATTATTTAGAGAGAGCAGAAAGACCCTTAAAACCCTCAACTGTTTTTAGGAGTTTGTAAGCTACTGTGAGCACAATGTTGTGCTGCAAAATGATCTGTGAAATCCGGCTGGGTATTGGGCAGAGCAGTCATTCTTTCTAGAAATGTCCTCCATAAACTGCAACAAAGGAAATTGCATCATGCGTTAAAAAATCTGTACACTAAGATGTCCATTTCCCCACACCCCCAAATCTGTGCTTAAAATAGCAATAACAACCTTGGTGCAGGGCATTTCCTGGCGATTAATAACCGGCCAGGGTTAATGGCCCTCGGCAGTGCCTCGGGCCATCAACTCCTCCCAGCCAGTCATTACTCCCTAGGAAATGCCCTTTTCTGGGTAGTTACTGTTTTAATATTAGGATGTAGAAGTTGCCATTGGATGGGGAGAAAATGACCTTCTGGCAATGTTAAAAAATAAACCCCCAAATGACAAAATTTTTCAGTTTAAAATTGTTAACAGCCAAGGATCCATCAAAATTTAAATCTTAACTTTGTAAAAATGACAAAATTCTGCTAGCCTTATTACGTGTGTAAAACAATTATTCCCCTCCCCCAAGTACTTCTCCCAATTTCCATTTCATGTTTGTCATAGGCAATTGGGTAAATTACAAAATTTGATCTTTTAAAATGCATAGTAGCTATGACATTCATTTATACTGGCTATGATACGATTTTAGTCTTTTATGAGGCACTGAGTATATGTGATTTAGATAATTCTGCTTTTTCTCTTTCATGTACTGCATATTACAAGAATAATAATAAAGCAAATTTATACCTGATAAAAGTAATAAATATCTGCTGTTCCTGTGGACCATATCCTGCCCTTAATTTCGGTGATGTGGTTTGCATTTTAGGCATTCTCTTAGAGCTCTAATAAAGAAAAATATGAAGGCTAGGTCTATATTTAAAAGTCTTGCTCACATACTTATGTAGGCTAGGATTACTAAAAATAAAATCACATCTAGCTACTGTCCTGGCAGAACCCTAGCGTAGATGCAGTTATACCATCAAACAATTTATTTTTGTTCAGGAGCAAGTAAAGAGTTTATTTCACTGTTAGGAACTGCACTGACAGTAGGAGAGTTAGCTCTGAGCAGACATGTTCTAGCTCAGACAAGAAAGGCAGAGGCACATGCTTGAAGCCACCACAGCTGGAGCCAGCTCTTCAGTCTGACTGACAGCAGCTGGACTTCATCCCAGCCTCCGGTGTTTTCTGGGGGGAGCTGTGGAAAGATCTCAAATTCAGATCGAAATGTGGGCATAGGGGGTTCCAAGATTTTTTTTTTTAATCCGCATCCACTGAGAGGAACATGCAGATTAGCAAAATTTTTAGAGGAATTTTTAGGATAACGAATAACTGTGTGACAGTATGTAACCTGTCCACATGCCTATTTGTGGTTTCCAGCAAATACAAACTAATTCAAGTTAATATAATAAATAAAGCAAACTAGAATTTCCTTGTATTTTATGGGTTTTGAAAGAAGACTGAAACAGTCAATTGCTGCAGGTGGATCAGTGGTAACTCCTACATCAGCAGAAATGTTTTCGTGTGCCTCAACCTTCTGTGTGTATCAGTGGAGACAGAGTCATTTACTTACTAACCCTTTTTTTTTTTCAGCAGTTATATATTTTCTAAACATTTAAACCAAATAAATATTTAAAAGGATTCTTTCAAGTAGACCTGAATTCATCCTTTGTAATAAAACACTTAAGTTCAATGTAAACTGTAAGAAAGCAATGTAGTACTTTTCCATCTGATTTTCTGCAACTGTGCTGGTCAGTCTCAGCTCCTTGGAAAAATGTTTCTCAGTGGCATATTTTTGCATCTTTTTCATTATTTTTTTTAACATCAAAGTTTCTAATCTATTCCAAAATTCATTTTAATATAATTCTTTGTTTAACATTTTTGTTATAGGACAAAAAGCAGTTATATGGAGTGTTTCAGTTTATGCAGAATAGCTAGGTCTTAGGATTTGCAAAAGCAGTATTGAAGTCCATGCCCTAAATTTCAGTGTAGCATTTCTAAAATTGGTGCCACTTTTCTTGCTGTGTAAGAACCTGAAGGACTTATTCTTAGCCATACCATTCTAGGCTACTTAGACATATCCATGAGATCCGTATCTACACTGAAATCTGAAAACACTTGCTGGATATTTTATTTAAATAAACTACAGCTCAGGTGAGCATATCTAGAGGTTGTTTGAATTGTATGGGTACCCCAAAATTCTTACCTGTGAGCAGTTTGTACATCTCAAGGTAGAGGGATTTAAAAATGGGTTTAAGCCACATTTACATTCTCTTATGTTGTATTGTCAGCACCATTCTGGTTACTAGAAGGAAATCTGTCTTTGATTCTGCCAGAGGAATCCACATTTGACCTGATCTATTTTCAGTTTATCTTTTTGTGAGCACACCTACTCACTGCTGGGTCATTGATAAAATGTCTTCAACATTGTATGTTGGTCATAGAGAGCTTTCATTTGAATGAGGCTACAGTCCTACAGACTATGTAATGCATTTTAATTTTGAAGTGTCCAGCCATATAGCAGTATGCTGAACAAGTTAGATAACCATTTTATTAAACATCCAAATATTTAGTGAAAATAGTAAGGCCTCTTTCAGTTTCTCTGCATCTTCAGCTAAGCTCCTTTAAAAGATTAAGAAGTGGGTGGAACTGGCAGTTGAGGAGGAAGGATTAGTCAGAAGGTAGCTGCCAGCTTCCAGCCCTTAATTTTGTATCTTCTCTGCTGCTGGAGTAAAGCCAAAAAACTACTTGGGTCATTAGACATAACAGCTCACTTCTTAAGTAAATTATAATGTCTGCATATGAAGAAAAAAAAAAAAGCTACCCACTCATGAGACTTTCTGATCGTATCTCAGATGGGAACACAGGCAGAGCTGCCTTAGTGAGGTTCCATGCACAGTGGCACTGTTAGCTGAAGTTTTGGCTAAGCCAGGTCATAGTAGGAAGGATATATGAAGACATTAAGTGGAGCCCACGGAGGAGCAGGTGATCTGGCAGGAGTTGCTGCCCATGTTGTAACAGTGTGCTCCTGATGGATGGACACTGTGGTATGGACCCATTTGGGAGCAGTTCCTGAAGAGCTGCTGCCTGTGGGCAACCCCTGCAGGCTCAGTTTGGGAAGGAGGGCATCCCGTGGGAGGGACCCCACCGGGAGCAGGGGAGGAGAGGAACCGTGAAGGAGCAGCGGAGATGAAGTGATACGTACTGACTGCAGCCCCCAGTCCTGTTCCCCTGCACCGCCTTGGGGGGAGAGATTGGAAAGGGTGGATGGGGGGGAAAGGGGTTTTAGTTTGCTTTTAGTCTCTCACTGCTATTGTCAGTTACTAGTAGGCACTAAAGTACATTAATCTCCCTTATGCTGGTTTGCTTTGCCTGTGACAGTAATGGGTGAGTGATCTCCCTGTCCTTATCTCAATCTATGATCCCTTTTCATTGTGTTTTCCTCCTGTCTTTTTGAGGAGGGTAGAGCAAGAGTGGCATGGTAGTGCTTTGCTGCCCATCAGTGTTAATCCACCACAGAAATACTACTGTTGCTACAGATTTATTATTAAATAATCCTAGGGCTCCCATTAATGTGAACCTAATGAGAAACTGAGGTCTTGTCCCAGCTCACAAGGGCTGCTGCTGTTCATTTGGAGAGGTGTAGTCTGGGGAGTAATCAGTGAAGTGTGTGAGTGCACCTGGTATTTTGCTTTGTTGCATTTGATGTTTGGGTGTTGTGTGAGAGATATGGATGGCATTTTGTAGTTGTGGAAGTGGCTTTGCTGCTCAGCCGTGGGTCTTTCTCAGTAACAAGTGATTCTTATTAAAAAGCAGAGCTGCATGGGCTCAGATAGTGGCAGAAGTAGAACTCAAGAACGAACAGTTGCTTTAGCATACAGTGAAGACAGAACAAAATCTAGAGGTAGGTAACAATGAAGCAAAATAAACCGGCCCTGAAAGATCACAGACAGAAACCATGCAGACAGCAGTGAACCTGCTCTCGGGAGGGAGCAAAGCTGATGGATTGAAGTCTGTGCAAGAGAACAGAGGGCAAAATACAGAGATAGAAGTCATGTTTGAACAAATACAAGATTGCAGCAGGTTCCTCTGCCAGGGAAAGGCTGGACAGGTTCGGTGTCAGAGTTGCTATAGACAGGTGGCTCCCTGCTTAGTGCAAGGTGTGAGGAGACCCTGAGGAGACTCAGGCAAGAACACCTGATCCCATATATCTGCACATGGAGGTCTCAGGATTGCAGGATTCAGGCTGGTGGGACCTCAGGAGGTGAGGTGAGCTATTTCAGCCTTCTGCTCAAAAGCAAACTGGTTATGAAATCATTCAGAGGATGGTTTCCTCTGAATGATATGACTCAAATTATAGTGATTCAGGAACAATGCCCAAGAAGTGTAAATTTAAGTGATCTTCAGCAGAATTATTCCAGCCTCTGGAGAAGGAAGGAGAAAGTATCACAAGGAAAATGAATATCAGCAGATAGGACAGTTATTGTCATTATGCTGCTAAGTGCATTGTAGCTTTCTGCCATGCTTTTCAACAGGAAAATAACACAGAAAGACTTCTTGTAAGTGATTCTCAGTGAAGTTCTGGTGGGGATGGATCCCATTGGTCCTACTCTGGCCACTGAAAAGATCCCTTGTTACCAACCCTGTGAATATTTGCAGATTGTCTGCTTTCACAAAGTGAACTTGAACCATTAATCATGCAGCTCTTGGTGAGGTTCTCCTCCTTATGAAGTCAGATACCTAGACCAGACAGGAGAAAGTAGTGTAAGAGTCCGATAGGTCTCCCTCACGCAGCTGTCATGCAAAGCCCTTAGATAATTTCCAGAGGAAGGGACAAGCCCTACAGCCTGTTCCTGCACACCTTCTTAATGACCGTACCCTCAGCTGTCAGAACAACCCGAGAGCTCTTTCTGCAAAATCAGGTAAATTATCAGTGCTTTTCAGAATATCACTACAATAATGGTGCAGAGAGAGTGGGTGAGTTGTGGAGGATGCAACTAGGCTGACAAAATCACTTATTCCTCCCCAGCATTGCTTTGGCACTAGCAATGTCACACGGTAAAGTAGATCACAGAGCTCTAGAGTGTAAAAGGGAGTTTTTTTCTCCCTCCTCTCTGAGCTATGTTTTTTCTCCTCTACCTGCCCTGAGACTGCTAGTTTTCTTGAGCCTTCAAATCCAAGGAAGTGAATTAAAGGAAGCCCTGGGGGTGATGGAAGAAGGGAAGAGAGAGGATGGACTTCTTGGGGATGGAAAGAGACAGATATGTCCTGGGGATTTGCTAGCTGACTGAATGCAGGAGTTAGGGAACTCTAACAAAGTTATTCAGTGTACATTTTGTCTCTTTTTATTTTCTACTGAATTTGTTTTCTAATAAGTGAGGCAGCTTCACTGCTAAGTAATAGAGGAAATTTATGAGATCTGCATGTATCTGGAAGCAGTCAGGGACTGGAGGGAACTGGAAGAGGGATCTTAGGGTGCCTTTCAGTCAAAAGCTTCTCATTCCTGCTAAGGGAGCAGCCTGCAGCCCTTGAACACGTTTGTCTCCAGTTGGCTTCCCCTCTCAGAGGGGCACCGTGCAGAGAGTTGCCTGGGCTATTGTGAGAATAAACAGTAACGATTAGTGAGGATCTCAAAGAGCTGTTTTTGAAAAGACTGTGTATATATCTCAGCAGAAAATTTGATGAGAGAAAAATGTCTATAGGTGGAGGAAAAAATCCACAAATCTGTGTTGCCTCTTGCCAGTATTGTTTTCCATATGTGTTCATAAGAATCAATAATGTGTCAGCACCCTGGTGTAAAGCTTTTGCTACAGGTCATAGCATGTGTCTGAAATATCATAGAATTAGATATATTCTTTTTCCTGTTAGCTTTTCCAATATTGTATTGTCCTCCTCTCCTTTCTGTTTATATTGAGACAGTGTGGAAAGTACAGGAATACAGCAGGATATTGGCAGATGCACAAGGGCTTGCCAGTATTGTTTGCAAGGAGTATGGCTGAAAATGGGTATCTGTTGTCATTCTTGGATTCAGCCTTTGTTAACTTGCAAATTTTCCTTTCAGTAATGCTAATTTCCATTCACCCATGTATTCATTTTCACTCACTACTGAAGAGACTAAAGGTTGAACATTGTCTTCCCTATCCCAAATAAAATCCCAATGATTCTGTTGAATTTCCAGGGAAGTTTTCATCCACGTGGATAATTTTCAATGGAATATGAAGGGTTTACTTGAAGTACTGAAGTTTTAAATGGTCTATCATGAAATGGGCATACTTTTTCTAATAACTTAAAATATTCAAGGTGCTTTCTGTAAGTGCTATATTTTCTTTCATTAGATATATGTACAGGGAACTTACATTACAGCGTCCCCCCCCTTTTTTTTTCCTCTCCTCAAGAATTACCATGTCTTAACCAAGAGTGCCTTAAAGCATGGGAGGTACAGGTACATCAGAAGATTTTTTTTTTTGTTCTGTGCATTTATTTTCCTTTCAATTTTATCCTAAGTTGGTAGGACTCTCTTGAAATGTTTTAATGAAAAGTTATATTTTCATTTAGCCACTCTTTCCATGTGGGTTATCTCTGTCTACACATTTATGTATACTAGCAGGGCCAAAGCATGGTAGCTCAACTCCTGCTCTGGTGCTGCCTGATGCAGAGCCAAGTTTCACGTGGCAGAGGAGCAGTTACAACCCCAAGCTGTTCCTTGGTTTCCTACAGGTGCTGCCAGTCCTAAATAACAATCTGTTTATCTTTGTGCTGCTGAAAAGCGACAGCATTCTGTTATTTTACAGGGGGTCAGCCTGTTAACAACCCGTGCTTTTTAGTCTAAGGATGTTAGATCCTAGCAACTATATACTTTAATTTGAAGCAATAGCCCAGTGTGCCTCACTGACATCAATCAAATGATCTCACTAAACAGGTGGAATTTCATTGATAGCATAGAAGTACAGTTGTCATAAGAAAATAGCTGCCTTTGAAAATAAGCATCTCCATTTAGCCTGAGAAGAGAATCTCTGTTGTTTCCTGCTCGTGATGATTTTGCACGTGTGGTGGGGTGAGCAAATGATAATATTTTCAAACTCCTATTATCATCTTCTCTAGACGTATTTGCCTGCTGATAATGTTTGGCCAGTTTTTGTGTACATCTGTTGTATCTTACTTCCACTTCAGTATGAAAAATACACTGGAGATCTCAGTATAAAGTAATATATTAACAATAGGACTTTATTCAGAAGGTTTGCTACACAAAGCTAAATAATAAACATATTAATATCTGCTACTTGTCTTATTTTCATTTATTGAAATTATCTTTAATGTATTTTAATTGTAAGTTAAGGAGCAAAGCAGTGGATGGTTAGCAATTGTTAAATTATTTACTCTTCACTCCCTCAAAAGAAAGAGCGAAAAGGAGAATTACAGGTCAGCAGTGTCAAGACATTCTGCATTGCTTGTCTTTATCATCATGCAGAATCTTTTTATTAAGGCGGCATAGAAAGAATAGATTTATGGACTGAAGGTACAATGTTTAATATGTCCATATCCATCTAGATTGACAGTTTCTACAGACATGAATTTCCCAGGAGAGAGAGTGTTACTGGTGTCAGTGGATGGCATCATTTACTTCAATGTTCCATTATTAAATTGATAACAAGATAATTCCTCTGCTTCTCAGAGACATGACAGGGTTTACAATTGTTAACTTTCTTATTGCATGGGATTTGATGTTCTAGGTATTTTTTTAATAAGAAGCTTATTTTTATTTCAGTTCTGCAACAAATCAAAAATTACAAGAAAGTATAGAAAAAAGAGAAAACTGTTGGTGTCTACCACACATCAAAATCAGACTGGTTTCTAGAGAGTCATTTTTACAACAGTAAGTCTTTGTGTTCCTGTTGTTTTTCATGACTGCATGTTTAAACATGTTTCTACAATACAGGATATCTACTGCAGTCATCCTCTTTCTTGTGAGGTGCATATTAGAAATGTTCTGTACATTGGTAACTCCAGTTGGATGAGTTTGAAAATGTTCATTTCATCAGAGAGTGGCCGCTTGGAAAAGCAGAGGACTGTTGCAAGTGGCATGGAGTACAGTAAGCCTCCAGAAATGTCTCTGCTGGCAAAATGTGGCACAGCAGACCTTGTGTGAGAGTCTCGTTACAGAAGCAGGCTAGCAATACGTGTCTCAATGAGGTGGGCAATCTGTACCAACGCAAAAAGTCTGGGGCACTATATTTATTCTTACTTTGCTACTGAGGCAGCATCTAAGAGCTATGGGATAGGGCAGAATCTGACCTACAATCCGTATCTTCTTTTTGTTCGTGTACGAGCGAACTATGGGAAGTCTCTGTGTGGCATATGTATTATCAGTTAGATATTTACAAGATTCTTTATCATGGCATCGAATTAGCTCAGCAGTGCTCAGTCAACTCTTATTTATTAACTTTTCACCAAGGCTCTAGCAGAACACACGCTCTTGTACCTACAGGTGTGCAGGACCTTCAGGAAATGCTCCGTATGTGCCCACTTATTGCTGTGCATGGGTGAGAGAAGGCATGGGTCAGAGCTGAGGGCACATATCCTCATCCACACAGAGGGGAATTTAATCTTCAGAAATAGCAATTCAAGAACTGAGAACAACTCCTGTCCTCACATGCTGGTGTAGCTGTAGGTATCTTTTCCCCATTGAGTGATGAATTAAATATGTTATTTTTTGCTATTGCTTTAGAAAACTGTATCTTCAGTGCTGAGCTTCTTCCTAGTAAATACTTCCTGAGGAATTCTGGCTAAGAACGCTCAGGTTTGTTCAGACTGAGCAGGTCATGCAGCATGGCTACTCTGGGGTGCATGGGAATAAGAAACATATCCTGAAAGGAAGATTGCGATCTTTCCATCTGACCAAATCACAAATACCTTCTGAAGTTTAGATCAATCAAGAATAATTCTGTGGGTATTTGAAATCTGGATCTTTGTGCAGTATCCAGTCTCTGTACTCCCTCTATGTGCAGCACTTATCCTGTTCCACATCTCTCCCTCCCAAACAGGTAGCTGTTACAAAACCAATCCCGCCTTCTTGAAAACTCTTTTATATTTTTCCCCTTTCAAAGGAACTGTCTCCTAGTGAAGATGCTCAAAATCTCTTTCTGTTTTTGCAAGGACTGCACACACCAACAACAAAATCCTGAGGATTTTTGCAAATGTTTGAGAAGGCAGAACAAGGCACAGGTTGAAGCCCGCAGCAGTATTATAAGCAGACCTTATTGCTCTCTACAGATACCTTAAAGGAGGCTGTAGTGAGGTGGGGGTTGGTCTGTTCTCCCACGTGCCTGGTGACAGGACGAGGGGGAATGGGCTAAAGTTGCACCAGGGGAGTTTTAGGTTAGATGTTAGGAAGAACTTCTTTACCGAAAGGGTTTTTAGACACTGGAACAGGCTGCCCTGAAGTGGTTGAGTCACCATCCCTGGAAGTCTTTAAAAGACATTTAGATGTACAGCTTAGAGATATGGTTTAGTGGGGACTGTTAGCATTAGGTCAGAGGTTGGACTCAATGATCTTGAGGTCTCTTCCAACCTAGAAATTCTGTGAATTCTGTGAATTCTATCAAAACAGAGTACATGTGGACACTTGCACGGGACCTTCAAGCCTCTGGTGTATCAATGAGAAGGGAGAAAAAGCAGAAATGCTGGTGGTGGCGCAGTTTCCTGAAGTGCAGGTAGATCATGCACAGACCTGGAAGAGTGATTTAAGAACAGGTATGAGCTAAGGGTCGACAGTAGAAGAATAAAAAGAATATGGTTGTTACAGGCATGAAGGTAGAGGATGGTGTTTTCTTAAATTTTCAGGACTTGACAGAGTTCACAATTAAATGCAACCCCCTGAGAGTTTTTCAGACTGAGTGTCCTGAAGCTCCCTTATTCCCTGCAGAGCAGTACGGGACAAATGGTAATTGTCTGCCTGGAGTTCTTCTGCTATCGGGCTTTAAATAGATGTTCTTAAGATTGTCTGACCCAAAGTAGGCTTAGTTATTTTTTCTCTCCTTCCTTTAGTTTTTGAAATCTCTTGCAGCAAATTCTGAGAAGAAAGATGATTTGGAAACATACACAGTGGTGAACCTCATCATTATTATTTCTTTTTATTTGTTTTTACTTCTTCTAATGACATCGAATTAATATGAGACACCTACATAGAGATTATCGAAGAAAGAGAGACATTTGCAAGGGTAATTTCTAGTTTAAGCTTTCAGGGGATTATCATAAACAGGGAGTAAAAATGTTTTAAGGACTGTGAAAAGTACCTTGCCAGTGTCCTTTTAAGTAGAACAACTACTAATGCATGAGTTACAGAATAGTGTGAAATGTAGCTTTTTACTAGGTGCTTTAGATATGGTACGTTCATCTCATAATCATGTCCTAAATGGTACATTATGCACCCTCCTGGCTCCGTCTTCCCTCCCTTAGCCAAAAGAAAGTTTTCTATAATAGACCTTCTTCCATCAGTGATCAAGAAATTCCCTTACAGAGAGCAAGGTCAGATGTTAGGAGCACATACTGGTCCCTTTACAGACGTGTGGAGAAATTGCCTATCGCTTGTAGCATCGGGCTGTGCACACCATGTCCCAGTGACAGCAGGGGAGGCCGCTGCTCTCCTTATGCTGGACGAAGCAGCAGGGTCTGCACAATGGCAAAACAGCAGTTTGGGTGAAGAAGAAGAGGGAACAGCAGAGGCGAGACATGCTTGTGATCTGTGATAAGGAATGGGCCAGGGATCCCTCTGTGCTTCAGCCGTGCACAGTTTTGCAGGCAGCCTTCATTCAAGCGATGAGAAAACTGCAATTTAGTCAGCCTCCATTTACCACTCACTGCACTTCAGCGGCAGCTTTATTGCGAGATCTATCAGCGGTCGGCTTTTGTAAGCCGGGCAGGCGTGGTTCCACCTTGCACTTGGGGTCCCAGCAGCAGTAAATAAACTCAGAGCAGCATTGACACTGTGGGTGGTGGGCAGCAAGAGGAAGAGCGTGCTCTTTGGGGATCTCCTGGGTCGGGTCATGCACTGGACTTCTATGAGATGCCTGCTCTCTGGGGCTGCTGAAGCCCTGAGGGTGTTAATGTGGTACATGGCTTGTCAGGTTAGGATGCTTTTTAAAACCTGGCATTTTAGACACCAAAGATGCTTAAAAAATAAAGTAATAAGCAGCTGAAATGTGATACGGTTTATCTTTATTACACACAAATAAAAACACCAATATTTATCACTTCTTACTGTTATTTGTCTTTTTATATTGTTTTTCTAAGTAATAACAGATAATATTCTGTTTTTTTCTTCTAGAATTCCCACATATGATTTTAGGACTAGGTACAAACCTCAGACATCACATATAGTACCCCTTGATGTCGACATGTGATTTTTATTTTTGGTCTCTGGTACCGTTTCCAAATGAAAAGACTATAGAGGCATTTGGGGGAAGAATAGTCACTTGAGGAAGGACAGTTTGTTAATGTGGAGTGCTCCACCTAGGAATTAAGTTTAATTTCAAGCTATAAGGGAACACTGGGGAAAAAAAAAGAATAAAATCCCTATCATATTTAAATTTTCATTATTCCCACTGAGATCATGGTTTACTTATGAACATTCACAGTAGAAATGTTTACTTTCATTTATTTTTGTTATTGCAAACCACTGCTTCTGTCAAAAGTGTGCACTTAATCTTAAATGTGAATGCTAACACTAATCAATATTAATTAAACATGTTGTCTCAATTAACAGCTCTTTGAAACAACACAGATCTTGTTCCTCCTCTTTTGTACACTCCCAGCAGAATTTTCAAATTTCATTAATAACACTTGACGTAACCTAACTCAGCTTCTTGTGAACACAGTCAGTCCCCCCTGTTGTCTTGCAACTTTCCATCATGAAAAATCTGGTTCATCTTAAAGCTGAATTGTGTACATTTCTGATATACTTTGGATTGTGATTGCAACTGTGAAGATCTTTATCATGTTGTCAGTGTCTCAGTGTCTGAGGGTTGTTGTTTTTTCTTTGCTTTATTTAGTATATAAAAAGTGTGAATTTGACAAGATACAGTTTCTAGCTAACTTTCAGATAGTGCGTATATTTACTAGTTTCTTACTTTAAAATTCTCATACATAATTACACTGATTTTTTCACAATGAAATAATCTGCTTTGTGTTTTAAAAATATTAGAATCTTAAAAGAGATTTATGTTTGTTTTCTGAGTACTCAGATTATCTTGAATATTTAAATAGAACAGAGCAAATTCTGTTTCATAAATATTTGACCTACAGAGCTGTTCACAGTAGACAAAAGTATTGTACATAAGAGACAATTTTTTCTTCTGCTGGTGGGGGTGAGACTGAAAGCATAGCAAAGTTATGATTGTGTGTATTTAATGGAAAACTTGGTCCTATGTTTATGCCAAAGGTGCCAACAGATGGGCACATGAGGTCAAGGCAGACACTTCAGAAAATGCTTTCCTTCTCAAAAGGAAATGTTTTCCTTCTCCATCTTGCAAACATGAGCAAGAAAGATGGGTGGGCTGGTAGTTTGCAGGTAGGTAGGAGGGAGATGGTAAAACTGATAGGTAGAGATTCACCACAGCAGAATGTAAATAATTAAAATAATGATATCTATAAGTTTTATTGTCCTTTTACGTGAATAAAGCATGACCTCACCACATCTAATTTTCTCCATAGATGTCTTTCTTTTTAAAGTGTATTTTCTTCCCCTCTAAAGGCATTATAACTCTCATCTTTATTGGGATTTTACAATTTCTACCATGCGTGTATGTTGGCCATTGTTTATAAACCATGCTTTTAAATATTTTGCCTTATGGAAAAGTTCAAGGGAACTTTGTTGTTGTTGTTGTTATATTGACTGGAAGTGAAAGAATAAGCTCATCCCAGATATGAATGCAGATAGTAAAACGTGCCTGGAAAATTAAAAAGCTACCAGTGAATCAAACTTATAATGTGAAACTTTCATACACAAGAGGTGTAGCATGGCCAAAATTTTCTGTTCTCCTCTCTGGCAGTTCCTTTGAACCCAGACTGATCCACGGTAAAACTTTAACCTCAATAAATGTTGATGTAAGATGTTGAAATAAGCCACAGTTAGAGACAGAAGCTGTACCAGGAAGATGCTCAGTGCAGTGGGGAGGAAAAGCAATACACAGAAACAGTCCTTGGGGAACTGGAACCACAAAATGTGGGGGGAAAAACTCTCAAATTTCCCTGCTGTTCTCTTGATACTTCCAGATTTTCCTTACATCCTCATTCTCCTCCCAGATCCTTCTACACCAAACATTTCTAGCTGCCTGTCATTGTCCTTGACTTGCATAGCATGGGACTTTAGGGGCTGCTTTTGGTGTGCCCTGGCTTTCTAAAGTCAGAATATTGGGTTCTTATGCTGTCACTTCAAATGGTAATGTCTTACCCATCTTACCCAATTCTAAAAAGGCCCAATTACTTCTGGCCTTGTATAAATAATAAATAGCCTAATCATTCCAACCACAGAAACCAGTAGGTTTGTGTCTAGGACTGCCTTTGTTCTCACTTTATGGGGTTTTGTGTGCAGAAGAGAATGTAGCTTTCCACATGGATTTGACTTAATGATTTCAAAAACATTCATAAGAAACAAGACTCCATATATCTTTTCTCATCTCCAATGAAATACACATCTATATTTCATTATGCATGCTAGTGTATACAGCTAGTGGTTTCAACATGCAGGTACTAATGTTTGGAATCATGCTCAAGTACAGAATTACAAAATCCAGTAACGCTGCTGAAAATGATTGCCTATATATTCTTTCCAGATTCTGATTGCGAGTATCATGTGCAGCTATAGCAAGGACGACTGGACTGAACTTTCTAAAATGGCTGAGGTAATGGTTTCCTAAATGTATTTGTTCATCTATCTTTTCTTTTTATTCTCCTTGAAAACAAGAGCTGCAACAGGAAATTTCTGAAAGAAATAGTTTCAAAGGGAAAAATGCGAATTTAAAGCATGTCCATTATAATTTGTTTATTCTGTGTTTTCATTAAAATGATGGTAATGTAAATTTAAAGAAAATCTGTTTCATAAAAACGGTCCCTGGGATTTTTAAACAGTACCCGGAAAGTCTTCAGTCTTTAAATCTATATACTTTTTATTTGCATTTTAAGCAAACTGTATATTATGACGGATGCCATGATAAAATTTAATTCTACCTTTGAGAGCCTAACTTGATCTTACCTTGCCTACAGGCACACTAGTTTGACAGCACCAAAAGAAATTTTGAATATAAAACTCTTGAATATTTAAAGTATAAAAGGCTCATTTAATGCCATTCTAGTTTTAATACAGACTTTCAAAAATAATAACTGGCAGAGAAAGCCAGTATATATAATAGCAGTCAGCAGGCTTCCTATAATATAAACTGAATCTTACACAAATGCAAACAGACTATGCACCTGAAATTTCAATTCAGTTTGAAGGAAAAAAAAATAAAAATAAAACTATTTAAAAACACGTACCTGTGTCCTTAGAGAATAGTGTAAGAAATACTTAATTAAGACAGTATTTTTTTCCTCATAGATTCAACTGTCTAGAGGAAATAGAAACACATATTTTCAGATTGATAAAGGAAGTTTCTAACACATTTCAGTAAGGGAAAAATTTGCTTTATTATTGTTAGTAGTAGCCCAGATTTAAATGTTTTATAAATATTACATTTTTTGCGTGTGTGTTTATATGTTTATATCTATGTGTATATATCTATGGGTGTGGAGATGTTTTGAATTTATGTTTCTGCACGGTTGAATACTTATGTTTGGACATCATTTCTTCTTTATTCAGTATTTTAAACCTTCACATGGTGATATGGGAAGACACTGCACTATTTTCTTTGGGTATTTTAAGCCTATGAGGAAAAAAATCACTTTGGGGACTTAGGGAAGTGAAATTAAACATTATCAGTAATTGGCTTGGTGATCTTTAACGCTAGTCCATTTTATACCTGTATTTACCTAATTGACCATGAAATCTGTTGTGGAATCCATGCTTGACACGAGCCCTACCGCTTTTAAGCTGACTGAGACAAATGGCTGTATTGTGCCATTTGCTCCTCTGCCGTCCGGTTTTAAGACAGATACTTTCATGTGTGTTAGCATTTATGCTGTCCCTTTAGAAAAAAAAAAAATAAAATAGTTATTTAAGTGTCCGTAATAGCGTGCACTGTATGTAATATAACTTTCTTCTGCAAAGCTGGTGTTTGGGCACTCCGTAACTCCCTGCTCAGAATCAGGGGTGTTTCACTGCCCGCCTGGGACCTATGAAGCAGGCTGTGGCGGTGGCTCCCAGCCACGGAGGCCTCGCCGTGGGATGAAGGCCAGCTCCCACTGGAGGCCTGCCTGTCATGGGGGCATGCAGCAGCCGCAGGGCTAGCGGGAAGGGGAAGGTCCTGAGCTGACGGATGGCTTCTCCCACACTCCCTCTGAGAGCTGCTGAACCACTGCTACACAGACGGCATAAGTTACTCCAGTTCAGGAAGCAAAAATGACATGCAAATGCAAAACAAAAAGCTGGCTGTGGCCCCACGAAAGGTAAAGGGGAGCTCCTCAGCTCAGGCTGGTGCAATTCAGCACAGCATGTTTGTGTGCTGCCTGCGTACACCACAGCAACTTTTCCCCTTATTTTAGCCAATAGAGGGTGATAAGAGAAATCAGCACGTCCAATATGTTTGTACAGACTTTTTTTAATACTCTCATTTGACTTCAAAACCAAAAATATTTAATGACAAAACCTATGGCACGATGCAGGTACCTCCACAAAATCTAGACCAAAAAATATATATATAAGCTGAAAGGGGCAATTTACTCCTGAGTCCTAGCCCTGCAGAGCACAGCCACCCACTCCCTGCGTACAACTGAGTCCTGCACCTCGCCCTCACTTCTCCAGTAAGGCCCATTTCATTTTTTAGCATTACAAAGATCCAACTCCTCGTTGTTATGTCTTTTACATTTATTTTCACTTTTATTTCATTTGCATTTTTAGGAAGCCACATCAACATCTGAAAATTTTCTCTGTAATATCCAACACATTTGTTTTTCAGGCTATCATAATAATAGCTTTCTCTCTCTTTTTGTGTAATCTTAAGAAGAAGAATCAAACATCTGAAGAAATCTATTTAACATGAGAAGTGAATGATACAGTAAAAAATATATTACTTTAATTTTTTTGTTTGTTTGTTTTGTTTTGCATATTTCATAGGCTGTTGGTGCAGATGCGCTGGAGTTAAATCTGTCCTGTCCTCATGGCATGGGGGAGAGAGGCATGGGCCTGGCCTGTGGGCAGGTAGGGCTGTAACAGCAATCTCTTTCATGTCTCTTCAGCAATTCTGCACTAGCACGTTTCTAGATACACCTTGAGGGGAAGACACAAGCAGCAGATTACTAGCTTAAGATTTTTAGCTTGAATGTGTTTAAATATTTAATGCTGAAAGAAAAAAAAAAAAAAAAAAAAAAAAAGAAAAGAAAAAAAAAAAAAGAGAATATACAAAATGCTTAGTTTTGCTGAGAACAAAAATGCATTATGCATTTGACAGGGAACAATATGAAAGCAAATAATTTCCAGAAAGTGCCTGGACAGAATTTGTTGGTTTCACTGGAGAGCCCTGTAGGTATCACTACCTGGTGCAAACTGCATATCTCAGTAATGATTTTGAAGGACATGAGATATACAGAAATTTCATTTTAATACATTTTGCATTTGAACCTAGCTGTATTCTGGAATCACAGAGAATAGGGCAGACATTCTGGTAGTGCCACCTACAGTTAACTTCGTCTTTTTTAAAAGCCTGCATTGTATAAACTATAGATTTGATGGATTTATACAGTTTAGCTTGTGATTGTCCATTCCAGGTGTCTGTGTCACACAGGAACTGATTTCGGTTAGGAGAGAGTGTGGTGTTTTGCCCATGAAAAGAAAATAAACATGCTCAAAAGACAATTCCCATGCTCATTTCCGTTTGTAGTTTTCAGATGTGCTTGCATGTTTTGGCCATAGTTTGAAATTTGTTTTGGTTCAGAAGCATGCCTAAATGTGAACTTGGAAGTCACTGAGAAATTTTCATTTGCATGAGGTACCAGGAGAGATTTTCTAGAGTTTGGTCATTAAATTTTTACAAGTCCAATGTCTGTTTCCCTTCGCGAGTAAAACAAAAGAAAATTGAACTGAGTTTGCATATTCAAGGACTTGATTGGCTAAATCTGATTTCTGAGTGCTTGATTTCCCATCTTGCTACATTTTGTGGAGAGGAGGGAGAAGCAGAGTGGGAGTCATGATTGTATGCTCTAAAATCAACACATACTATTCAGTTTATCTACTTGGAGAGCTCTTCATTCATCCTCACTGCCTCAGCTAAATATGAACCTTTTCAGAATGGGAGGTATGGTTGGATAACTAAACTATTAACTTTCTAAACCTATTAGCAAGGAGACACTACAGAGCTGTAGTTGTGCCAAGGCAACTGAGGACACATTTCAGTTGAAGCTTTATCATAACAGTACTGTCAGGCCAAGTGCATGGGACTATATTATTCTTTTCTGTGATCAAAATGATGTCCATCTATTCCATGGTATAGATTTACTTAATGAAAATAATCTGGATGCTTTTCATGGTCAGTGCTCGTTTTCCAAAGTTGTGATTAAAGATGGGATAGAAGCAACTTATAAAAACCCTCCAGGACTACACTAGCAAAAGGGTAACGGTTGTTATCTTTTTTTTTTTTTTTTTTCAAAAGTGTATTTAACAACAAACAGCTATAGAGGTCATTTTTATAAGTATACGAAGCAATTTGCACCCTTCATAGCATAACTCAGTAGTTTGGATTGTCTCCACACTCCACATGAGATTACTGCATGGTATAGTAGAAGGGGTACAGTTTGGCCAGGGAGAGCTCTGAAGATTTCACATGGGAGCTGAAATAGGCTCATTTCAAGAATGCTTTTTTTCTGTTTTGTTTTGTCTTTTTGTTTGTTTGTTTTGGCATGTGTTATTTCTAGCTTTCACTGGTTGGAATAATATATGCATGTGAAGCTGCTTAGATGTGTAGTCAGTAGGGAGCTGTCTGGCTACATGAGTTTTTACATATCTTTCAGCTATTGTAAAATCACAGAACCAAATGTAAAATCTGAGCACTCAGGGCTATGGTGTGGATTTGTGACTCTCCTTGGAGGACATAAGATCCATAAAGCAAGAATATTGCATTATATATACATACATGTTTGTATAGTAATGGTATTTCTCTCTTCCCCATAAAATATAGATACTCTTTTGAATGTTTAATATATACTACTCTCACTTATATATATTAGTGGTTTTTTAACTGTCTTACTAAAAAAGGAGAGCTAACAAAAGAACCTAGCTCTTTAGACAAATAAGTGAATAAAACAAGTCATCTTTAGAAGGCCAAATCTGGATGTTCTTCCTCAAAGTTGGCTAAGATAAATTATAGTAGTTTAATGTGTACTTTGTCAAAGCAATGAGGGAGGATGAACCAGGTAAAATAATATGCGCTAGGAGATTTGTCAGTAGCCCTTGAGGGTCTTTTACATGTGGGGGCCCTGGAGGACCTATCGTAACAAAAGTGCTAGGCAATTTTTTTATTTTATTTTTTTTATTATTTTTTTTACCTCCAGAGCTAAAGTCAAATATATAGGTACTGTGGGGAACAGGGGGCTCAGGTATGTTCTAGAAAAAAAACAACACTCAGTATCTAGAAGGTAGGTTACAAGACTTTGAGAGATATAGCAGCTCTCCTGTTTGTACAGTGAAGCAGGTTTTCTTAAATCTTTTTGATAGCATAATCCACATCTTCATAGGAAATTTTTTTAGGGATTAGGTCCATCTTCATGCCTAAGCACATCAAATCCTCAGGAAACTACAGAAATTACTGAGATTAAAATAATGGTGGAAAAACATGCACATGTGTATTTTTACTATTTTTAATGTCTAAAATGTTCTGCTTTTTTGCCCCCCCCCCTTTTTTTTTTTTGAAAAGAAAAAAAAGGTAAAAGAAAGGTTAATTACACTGCCTACTTTTTCTCTTCATTTCCATTCCTGTGGTGTGCCTAAGGGGAGTGTAGAAATCTGGGAACACTGATACACTGATTTTGTTTTTTCCTAACCTGTTTTGTTAGCTACTTTCAAACACTTTCCCTGTAAATTCTAAAAATTCCAGATTTATCTGAGTAAGATATATAAAGAATCAGAATGGTTGTTTCTCTTATACTGAATTACAGTTCTCAGCTTTTATTTGATTTTAATTCCAAGTCATTAGTGCAGACACTCTGGCGCCTAAACAGCATAGCTAGCCAGAGGGTAATATTAAGAGGCATCTGTAACGCTGCCAATAAGTTACTTAAAGCTGGTTCTGTATAAAATGTCAATTATATTTACTAATGCTGATTAATGATAATAAAGTCGAGGTTTGTGTTCTTTCAAAATAATCTGCAACTGTGTAAAAGTTTGATATCATGAAAAATTGTAATAGAATTTCTGTCGTTTGGCTAAACGGCGCTAATGCGTGGATTTTCCTTGCATCAGATAACATTAGTGTGCAAAACATTTAATAGTAAGCATGAAAACAACATGGTGAACAAAAGATTATAAAAACAAATGACAGCATCTCTTTTCTACTATAGTCTATTACTGCAGTAATCATAGTAGAAAATTATAAAAATAGCAAATCAATTGAATATCTCACATTTCAGCGTCTAACTTGTATTTGTAGTGCACTTTTTGCCTCATTTAAAGACGCTTTACGTTTTTTTGGCTAATCCTAAAAGGTGATATTAAACATACAGCACCATTACTATGAAGTGAAATCTACAAATTTCAGCGTTTGCCTTTTGGTTTTGGTCCAAAAGTCAACAATTCCCTCCAGCTGTTCTGGTAAGAATGAATAAATAGTTGAATTGAGTCACTAATCTGGGGTTTATTTTGCATTCCTGCTATGTTTTGTGTCATTCTCTGTTGTACAGAGGAAACCCCTGGTCTACTACTTGCTACTATTAGTTGACTAGACAGGTGATATCCAAATACTTTGAAAATATCACTGAGGCTGTATAGACAAATGGGGACTGAAAATCAACATCGAGAAAAAGAGAAGAGCATCCTACAGTGCTGGAGAGCTAGTAAGAATGATGTCAGACAAGGAGCTAGAAAATAGGCAAGGTGTTGTGCCAGATGTTACAGCAAGAGCAATGGCCACAAATTACAGGGTGCACATTTCAGGTTGTGAATCAGGAAACAAAAAATCGCTAAGAAAGTGATGCAACACAGGCGTGTGTTGTCCAGCAGGGCTGTATAATCACCATCTCTGGAATTTTCAGGGCTCAGGCAGGCAAAGCCATGGCCAACCCCATCTGTTGCTGACATTAGTCCTGCTCAGAGCACAGCTGGGACTAACTGATCTTGAGAAATCCTTTCAAACCAACATTTACGTGATTCTGTTGCTTCACCATAACAAATTTCTACCCAGAGGTATTGCATTGTTTATACCAGCAATAGGGATTGAGTAGTGGATAAAGGAATTAACAAATACTTGTTCACTTGGGGTGAGATGTTCAGTGTGAAAGGGAGATCTCAAGCTGAAAGCAATACCTCAGTTACATTTCCAAAGCACAGAGGATCTTCCTATACTTTTTAAAAAACATGTCATAATCAAAGATCTCAGCCTAAGTGCAAGAGCACTTTTTTTTTTTTTATGCTATAAGCAAATACTTTAAAAGTTAATAACATCCTGGCTTATAAATATTTATCATTAATTAGTTATATGTTCTAAACTCCAGTATATAAAATATCTTAGCTTATCTCAGCATTTAAGCTTTAGTTTTGAGGGATTAATTACTTTTTCTAGCTTATATTGAAGGAGACATGTATTTCTCTTGTGAGCACTGAAATCCAGATCCTGGTTGTTTAAATATTCAGATCATATGTAAAATGAACTTTGCAGTTCTTTTCTCACCTATATTTTCATTCTGTTAAAACTCTGCTTGTTAGAGCCTCTGCTACAGGTTATGTTCATGTTCATTGCCTGCAATCAGGGCATAAGTTTCATATAAGCCCATGTTGCCTCGTTCAGAAGAAGATGACTCTGTTAAAAAGAAAAAGCAAACAAACAAACTGGTTATTCTGGAAAGATGAAAACTAGCTGCATGGCACAATTAAATTTGCTCTGCTGTACCTCGGAAATAGGAAAGATGAGGCTGTTCTTAATTGAAGTGCACAACATAGCATGATAATTCACTGTTGCTCTGCCAGCAAGGAGCTTGAAGTATTTTATATAAATGATGCCCCAAACACAATTTGATTATATCTGTGTTCATGTGGCATTTTACTATCACCCTACAATAATGTGCTGGTTAAGTATAATTCATTGAGTCCTGCAGGCAGAATTAGTTCTCTCTCTCTTCTTTTGTATCTCTTACTGCAATAAATTAACGCAAAGTACAGCAGGCTGGTGTTGTGCTGTGCAACAACAGCAGTGGCAATGTTGTCCCCTCAAATCTGGTATAATCCAAGTGTAGTTACTGTTGGTGTTTGCGGTGGAGTTTTGGGATTTATGTCTCATTCTCTTGAGTTCGCTACGTTCATCCTTTCTGGATGGGGTCTTAAGAAAATAAGGCCTAGCTGATCTCACTGCCTTTACATCTTTCAGTCCCCTCTATTGCTTTGCGGAATGTTTCAGCTAAGTGACCTGTTTCAATCAAATTTCTCACAGAGAGATGAAACTCTTTCAAAGATACTGAATTTCTGTAAGTTTCTTCAAACCAGACAGCTGGGTAGAAAAGGCAAATTGCTGCCTAACTGATGGGTGTGAACAGTAGCCGTAACAGTCCAGATGAGGGAAAAGCTCAGTCAGAAACACAGGAGATTCAATCACAAGGCACAGACTCCTCAGAAATGGGGATTCCTTAGTTGAGGCACTGATGGCATTCATTGGTTGCTCTCCCCAACCTGTTCATAAGTCTTACAGGTTGCCTCAGAGAACAAAGGCACACCAAGCCCAAATGATCTTTTGGAATACATTGACCTGAAGTTGCACCAGAGGAGATTTAAGTTGGATATTAGGGAAAATAAAATAAAATAAAAATCTTCATCGAAAGACTGTGTAGCATTGGAACAGGCTACCCAGGGAAGCTGTTGACTCACCATCCCTGAGGGTATACAAAACACGTGTAGATGTAGGGCGTAGAGTTTAGTGGTTTAGGGTTTAGATTTGGCAGTATCAGGTTAATGGTTGGATTTGATAATTTTAGAAATCTTTTCCAACCTAAAAGATTCTATGATTCTATGAATTTGCTGCAGATCCAGAGGAGCACCTGGTGCACTGCAGAAACATGGAATATTTGGCATTGTGTCACAGAGAGTATTTTGAATGGAGAAAGGCAGCTGCTAATTATTTTGTTCAACTCATGCAAACCTATGCATAGTTTAAATGGATTTCTTCCATGTCTTTAATTCCGTATGTCCTTTTTGTGCTCATGTGTTCTACTTTTTGTAGCACATAAAAGGAGACAATACATAATAATGAAGTACAACAGTTAATTGGTATTTTGTCTCAAGAATTCTGTTTTTCATATGCTCAAGAAGAAATGAATTAAGATGCAAAGTTTAATAAATTCATCATCAGAACACTATTCTGTAATTTTATATTGCAGTTTGACAGCATTTAATCCACCGTTATTGCTTTGAAGGATTTTTAATTGAATTACTCAAAACACAAAACAAAAAATAAAAGAGGGATTATAAATAGGACAGTAATGGTAACAGCACTACTGCCTGGTTGAAACTTTTTAATGACATGGTATGTACAGCTGTTAAAAAGGTTTTAAATACTTTTTATGTATAGTGACTTTTTATTTTTATGTAGAAAGTATTCTCTGCAGAATCAGTTTTTCTTAGAAAATGTAAAAGTGATTCTGTTATCTTGAAATTCATGAAGGTATGGAAGAAAGTTAGGGATAACCTTATGTTCATTCTCACTGTGATGGAAGCATTTCAGCTGGAGTTCACATTGTGGATGACGAATGTCATAAAGAAGGTGAGTTCAGCCAAAATACAAGTGAACTACCACTGTTTAAAAAGGAAGCAAAAAGACTTGGCCAGTTTTAATGGCATTTCAATACCCTAACTATGACAGAGTGTATAGTGAGTGCCTTCTAGAAGGATGAAAAAGAGTGATTTTCTTAAAGACCAAATGGCAACCTGTACTTATTCCTGAAAATTTATTTTAATGCACTGAGAAGCTTTCACAAAAAGAAAATGTAGAAAACTCAGGCAAGCATATTTCTGTTGTCTACATGGTCAAATGTTTTGGTTTACTGATTCTGTGGACTGCTTTGCCTTTAGATATGTGGTTGCTACATAACATACTGCATTTGTTCATTCTTCTCATGCTCAGTAAACAGGATTTATTTTGAAGGAAAGCATGAGCAACAAGTATCCATGTTCAGGTAAAATAGAACAATTTCAGATTGTTCATCTTAGCATACAATAAAAGTTAACTACACAGTGCACATTAATAGCTTTTCCTTTCTGTGCTTTCAGTTTTATGTTACCATTTGATAAAGGTAGTTAACAAAGTCTCCTCACTGCCTACAGGAGAATTATCAGGATTAGGCTCACACTTCCAAAATTTTGCCTCACCTTCTAGTAAAGTTGGTCAATGCACTGGAAGGCTAACTACAGTAGATCAAATCTGAATAAAGGCCTATATAATGATTATTTTAAAAGCCAGTGGGAAATCCTCAAAGTATAGGTTTTAAATTCCTTAATTTGTTTGTTTCAAAGATTTATGGATTTCTCGAGTATCTGGTATTTTCTGCCTCTTTATTATACGAAAGGGACCAAAAGCTTACCTACTTGACCACAAGAAAAAGCAGCTCTCGTATATTCAAGCTCTGTGCTTTAAAAATTTTTCATGTATGACGTAAACTTAATCAAAGCTTTATGCCTTCTATAAGGTAACCTCTGCATGAACTAAGGAACTGAAATATTGTTTAATCACACTCTGTACTGCTTTTTTACAGTGATACGAGAAACAGTACCTTGGTTGGATAAAACAACCAAGATAAAGTATTTTGTTCTTTCATAGGTAAAAAGGCATTTATATTAGTCAACACTTAAATATACCACTGCTGATGATAAATAAATCTTCCTAGTTAGTATCTCCAAGACATTTATAAAAGGTAAATATGCTGTTTCACATTTTTCACTTGGAAGGTTTAGGCCCAATTGGTATCGGAACAAAATGATTTGCTGATTTGAATTGGCAGTCTGTGCTTCACCCTTTCAGGCCAACTATTATTAACCTTTATTCTAACAACCAAAGAAAATAATGGTTGTGTCTGAGTCCTTTAATGTTGCATAAAAATCAATAGCTGTAAATAGTGATTCCTACAGTTTTAACTGGCCTATCTCAATTAAACATAGAGGGCTTTTCTTATGACATACCAATGACATTTTTTTAAAAAATGCCTAGTAAGGCATTTTAAAGGTAGAATTTTCTAACAATGGTGTTTCTTCTGGTTGTTTAGATTAACATTTGAAATTTAAAAAAAAAAAAAAAAAAGGAATGATGAAAAACATTATGGTTCAATGACCTACTTAGAGAACTCAATTTCAAAATAAATTTTGTTGTCTTTCTCTTACTGGTGGGGAGAAATTAAAAAGCTTTTATGTGATCTGAAAAAGCGAGTAATTGCAAAGCTGACTATATAAAGACAGCCACAAACATTTCAAGTCTTAGTTGTACTTGATCTTGACATCCCTCTTATCATTGCTGTAACCTCCCAACACAAGTCTGTATTTTGTACTTTTGTGTACTGGTCAATCAAAAATTTCCAGCTCATTTTTGACCTTGTCTTCACGTTGGTTATCCTTTCAGTCCTTAAGTGCTACATTATGAAAGGAGGAGTGTGGGAGTACCGTGCTGTTAATAAGTAATCCAAAGTGGATCTCCCACACAGCACTTTGATAAATGTATTCTTGAGTTTGGATACTGACCTATGTTAATACAGGATGCTATTAGATGAGATATGTTAAAAACTTAGTACAGTCTTCTGTGGGTGGGTTTGGAGGTTTTTTGTTTTTTGTTTTTTCCTTTAACATGCTGTTAAGCATTGTTCGTTTGTACAGCTCCAGTAGTGTACTAAAATAGGGAAATAAGGAAATGCTGTATCGACTTAGTGTTCTCATTTTCTTCATTTGGAATAGAGTGAGGTGATCAAAGGCTATTTGTACTACACTTTTAACATTTTCAAATATTCTAACTGAAGAGCTGAGGAAGTAAGAAAGAGTGATTGTGATATCAAATGAGGGTAAGAAAAAGCAAGATTTAGATCTACTAAAATTTAACCTTATTTTGAAATTCTGATTCTATCAGAATCTTTTATGAACCTTTTGAGATTTATTTGGTTGATCCTGTTAAATTTAAAGTTGTCCATTTTTTTCATGCACATCAAATTTCTTTTAAAATTTTCAAAGTAGCCTGTGCAATGTACGAACCACAGTAGTGTCATAGTTTCATGTTGGCTGATGTTATCTCTGCTAGTATAGTCTGAGTATCAGAGCTTTGCCTTCTTTGCTCATTCATAACCAAAGCCTGGACCTAATCTTGAATGACTTGATTTTGTGAAGGAATCTCCAAGTGGAACTTGTAATAATATAATGACTGATCGGAAGAGCAGTTGCTCAAATCATGACACCATGCTTGCAGCTCTACTTAAAGCTCTACTTAAAGTAATAAAGTCCTAGTATAAAAGAAGTCATGACTTTTTTAGTTCTTAAAATATACAACAGAAATTAAAAAATAATAATATATATATACATATAGGATCAAGTTGCCAGACTGTTGCTTGGATTTTTTTCTTTGTCTAAAACAACTAAAAATTAAATCTTTACTCCCTAAAAAAAATATATAATATAATATATGGAATATGTAGCAAATAATAAAGATAAAATAAAAACTCTAGAAATACAAATAAATATAAAAATGGAGTGTTTACATGGACTTCAAATGGTAATGTTTTTGCCTAAATAAAAAGTCCATAACTATAAGAGATAATGCGGTCTGTAAAAACTAAAGGTAATTTTCCAAGTCTTAGTTCTACATCTGAATCTGTAGTATTTTGTAAACAAAAGCATGTGTATTTCCTTAGTATTACATGCTTATTTATTGAAGTCATGTGATATGTCTGAAGTTTAAAGATTTTTTTAAAAGAGAATACTTACTACATGGAAAAAAATAAAAATGCATACATTTACCTCAGACTTATTTTTTAAATATATATTTATTTATTTTTTTTAATGAAAAGAGCATTTTAAAGTATGTAAGAGGATACAAAATAGGTATGATCTTGAATTAAAGCAGCAAGCAGTAGTCACAGTACAGATCGTTGCTATGGTAGTTCAGCAAAATGGTGACTTTGTAGACTATGCTTAATTCTTCTCATATTAATCACTGATCTTTTAGAAATTCTCCCTCCAAAACAAACAAACAAGCAAACAAACAAAAACAGCAACAACAAAACACTTATAGCCCCTCTTCACTTTGAAAAGACCTCTTGTTAATTATAAACACTGAAGGCCTGAACTGGAACAAAACATTTTGAATGGAACAAAATAGGTCTTTATATATTTTTGAATTTATATCCTGAATATGATTTTCCAGTACCATCTTATTAAAGGTATCTAATGAGATTTTGAAGTTTGTGGGGTTTTTTTGTTTGTTTGTTTGTTTGTTTTGTTTTTTTGCTAAACTGATGGAACAGTTCACACAAGTAAATAAAATTGTAAAATAATATATATGTAGATTAAATTAAAACTATACAACTGAAGTGACCTATTGTCTCATAAGTTCAAAATGAGTTGCACAAAAAGTTGCTATTGTCATGAAATCTGACAAAACGCTGTGCTCCCAGCTGTTTTCTGTTTTTACTCATTGTGAGCAAATAGTGAAATATTAACTTGTTCCAAAACCTACTGAAATTAGTTAAAATACTTCTATTACCTTTGTTGTACCTTTGGATCTCACACCAAAAGGCAATACAGGACTGACCAAAAAGAAGTCCCAAATTCAAATGACATTATCTAAAAGTTCATTTTATGGCATTGGCTCCACATTATCATATCCAGTATTATATAATCTAGCCAGAAGGACATCAGCTCTTGTCCAGAAGCTACCTTTGTGTGGAGTTGATTATGCTGACCGAAAGCCTTTGAAGTCATTTAGACATTTTTGGAAATTTTTCCTAATATATATAGATAGGTTCACATACAACTGTGAAAACTGTTATTCCTGCCTTAGGTTAAACTGCCTCATTTCTTTGTTTTTGACAGCTGTGGTCAATAGATGTTGACCAAAAGCTGTCAAATTTCTTGAGAAATGAAACATTTTTTTTCCTCAGATGAGAAGTAGAGAGTTATTTGTCTTCTGTCCTGGGAAATCCTTCCCATTAAATTGACAGGCTTTAAACAAATTGTTAGCTTTAATTGTTTGAAATAGGACAAATGCACAAACTAAAGTGCCCCTTCTAGGATGAAAGAAGACAGTAAAATTAACCAGGATTAGAAAACTGTATAGAAACGGTGTCTCTTTTGCTCTAGTGATTGACTGCAATTCTGTATTTAGGTACCATAGATATTTTGGGTAGATTTAGAGATAGGCAATTTTATGAAGGCAGTATTGGACATCTCACAGGAGGAGGGAAAAAGAAATCTTTGCTCAACATCATGTGGGAAAGATTGATAATAATATGGAAAAAAAATATATAAGCTAAAGATACTAACTTACAGTGCTTTAAGCTGAAATTCTAACACTTCTACTTTTCCAGCACTTTTGAAGGAATGTGAAAAGAGTAGCTCTTCACGCAGCTAAGTTTTGTTTTATTTTGTTTTATTTTATTTAATTATACATTCTGGTTTCCTAATGGATTTCTGGCTCTGTGTTTGATCTGGAAAGAAATATGATAGACACCTATAAAAAGTATTTTGAGTAACAGCATATCAGATTAACAAGTCTTAGGACATCTGTGGGATCTCTGTAAAAGATGCATATCCAGACCTACATCATGAGACATTGGAGTGGATTGAATGGGTGAGAAATCTATAGAAATGATTGTTACTCCCTCACTAAAGCTGTTCAGAATCTATCTTGCCCGTGCCTGCCCACCCTGCAGGTTGTGGCAGGAAGAGCCACCGTAATGTTCACAAGGAAAATGTAGCATGGCCTGGAAGAAACCTGTTAGCTGAAGATGGTGAAGGATTCTTTTCTCCTTTCTTCTTTTTCAGAGGGCGCATGTGAGTCCTGGTAGGCTCTCAGATAGCACTGTGGCTGAGGATAGGTTTAACCCATTCCTTCCAGGCTATTGTTGAATTAAATACTTGTGGTGGTTTTACTTGGGTGGGTGGCAAAGCACCACCACAGCCGCTCTCTCACTCCCCCTCCTCAAAGAGGAATGGGGAGAAAATACAATGAAAAGTGTTCAAGGGTTGAGATAAGGACAAGGAGATCACACAGTAATTACCGTGACAGGCAAAACAGACTCAGCATAGGGAAACAGTAAGATTTATTGCTAATTACTAACAAGCTAGAGATGTGAGAAACAAAGGAAAGAAACCAAAAGCACCTTTCCCCTCCATCCGCCCTCTTCTACCTCCTCCCCTTGAGCGGCATGGGGGAATGGGGGTTATGGTCAGTCTACAGCGCTTCTTCTCTGCCGCTCCTTTTCGGTTATTCTGGTCCCCTGTGCTGTGGGGTCCCTCCCACAGGATGCAGTCCTTGCTGAACTGATCCGGCGTGGGCTTCCCACACGAAGCAGCTCTTCAAGAACTGCTCCAGATATGGGTCCGTACCACGGGGTTCATCCCTCAGGAACACACTGCTCCAAGCTGGCTCCCCCACGGGCAGCAGCTCCTGCCAGGTCACCTGCTCCTGCGTGGTCTCCTCTCCATGGGCTGCAGCTCCGGCCTGGGGGATCTGCTCCAGCAGGTGTCTTCCACAGGCGGCAGCCTCCATCGGTGTAGGGCCACCTGCTCCACCGTGGTCTCCTCCACAGTGTGGAACCCTGCTCCACTGTGGTACTCCATGGGCTGCAGGGGGACATCCTGCTTCACCATGGTCCTCACCACAGGCCGCAGGGGACTTCTGCTCTGGTGCCTGGAGCACCTCTCCCCCTCCTTCTTCACTGACTTTGGTGCCTGCAAGGCTGTTCCTCACTCTCCCAGCTGCTTTGTGGTGCAGTGTTTTTTGTTTGTTTGTATGTTTTTGTGTTTTGCTTTGTTTTTCTCAGTCTTAAATATGCTCTCAAAGAAGCAGAAAACATCACTTATTGGCTCGGCAACATGGGGCAGCTTCTAAGTTCTTCTCACAGAAGCCACCCCAAGGCCCCCTGCTACCAAAACCTTGCCACGTAAACCCACTACAATAGTAAAGTGAGAATAATACTTGAATTAAATTTAAAAGACCAATCTTGCAAATTCTCACTCATAAAGTTTTTATTTGGTTACATCATTTGTAAACATAAAAACCCTCCTTCCATTTCCTTTGGCTATCTATACTATTTTGGAAAATGCATCCACTCTGGAGAATTGGGCAGTTAAGTGTAGAACATTTTATCATATAAAAAACTCCTCCAATGATAATACATGTAAGGGGCTACAAGAGTTTTTTTAGTTGTTATTATTCTTTTTCTGGAGGGCCAGTACAGAAAGAGAATCTGTCACCAGAAGAACATACTGTTGAGAGATACTTGGTGCCTTGCTTGCCTACTAACCACATATCAGAAACCCATGTCATCTTAATGTATGGTAAATTAATTCAAAGACAAGATGAAGCCTCTATAATTTAGGATTGGTATTTAAAATTGCAAATGTGTTCACATTATGAATGATTTATCCATGAAGCTCATTGGCAAGAGATATATATGAGAAAAGAGTTTTGTGACCATCATAGGGTTGAGGTTTATGAAGATCAGACTTATAGTTTAATTAAATAGAATAAAGTATTTTAATTTCTGTAACTTTGTTGTTTAGGTCATTGGAGTCAGTGATGGATGAGATTTAAGGACTTTACATGCAAGGTCCTAATGGATCTTACAACATTCTCTCTGCCATCTAGAACTTCACATCATCACAGTCAGAATAATGGACTTGTACAAATCATCAGCATGACCTGTAATGTTAACACCAGTAGTTCTGTGTAAGAAAACCTTCATGCATATGTAAAATCAGGATTCTGACTGAGAATAGTTGTGTTTTTATAAAACCCATAACCGTAAAAATCCTTACCCTGTTCTTAGCGAGGCAGAACTGCCACCATTATAGTAATTAAGGATGGACTGAAGATTGCATGGTGTGGTCCATTTTCTGTAGCACTAACAGGCAAGATCAGCTAATGTGCTATATTAAGTAGTAACCTGCCTTCTGAAGTTCTCAGGGGAAATTCTGTAACAGGTTTATTTTTATGACATCTTTCTGACTGGCATTAGTATTCTTTATATATACATACATACATGAATACCCTCACACATACATGCTTCCCAAGGACTGTTTGCACAGTTAAGAGAAGCATGTTTATCACCCTAAAGTAGTTGTATTTTCATCTTTTGCATTATTCAAATACTCTGAAACACTGATTAAATTCTAGAATTGCAAATATTTCTTTTGTTAATGTGGGAAGTATATCATGGTTTAAAGCATTCTGAGAACCCAAATGCAGTTCTCTACCAGGCATATCTTTTCAGATCTTTATGCAAGTGACTTAGTAAAGGCTAGGCACCAAAAAAAAAAAAAAAAGGTAAGTTTGAGGAGGTGCACCTCAGTATTTCTGGCTCGCCCTTATCTGTTTGTTAAACAGGTATAGTAGTACCTCTCTCCTTCAGAGAGGTGTTTTAGATACAGTATAAAGAGTGTGTGATAACAGGATAATGTAACAATGAGGACCCTGCAAGGGCACTTGAAGACAGGTAATAATAAAAATTGCCACAGTTTCCAACATCTACAGCCAGACATTTCTGTGGTAATCTCCTCATCATTTTGTTTCTTACCATGGAGAGGTTACCTACTGTCTTCATAGCATTTTCACACTCCTCCTTAAACATGCAGGATGTATCTGCCCTAGGGATGATAGGACGTGGGCTTCAACTCATTACCAATGCCAAATGCAATCAGAAGACAACTTGATGCTTTAATTTCTGAGGACTTATTCGTATAGGTATGGTTGTAGTTAAGGTTATCATGTGATCATTTAGAAAAAAAAGGTGAATAGTTGTTTTTCCTCTCGTCTATCTTCCCATTGGCAATGAGTAGTTAGGATTAAAAGCTCCATCTAGCCCAAGGCTATAATGAATATTCAGGAAAAATGATTCTGTACGGCTGCTTGGGGAAGTAAAAAGACAAGCCTTGTTACATTAAAATCTCCTGTGGCTTTGGAATAAACAAGCAATATTTGATTAAGAACAGGAAGACAGAAGACACACTGATATACAACTCATACCAAAAGAGACTTTATATGGTATTAAATTACCAAAAGATTCCTGTGGATGCAAGTCATAAATCAATAATTTCACTAAGCTTTCATTTAGATGATGTTTGTAGGAAAGGAAAGGAAGGGAAGGAAAAGAAAGATTAAGTACAGCAGACAAGTGAAGGGTGTAGTCAATGGATGTTGAAGTCCATTGAAGCATTTGTTCATTCTTCTGCACTGACACACTCAGCAAAATTATGCTACAGATTCTATAACAATTGCATTGTATCATCATTAATAACAGAAGCTACAAACCTATTATGTGTAATAGAAGATAATTTATAGCAACATGGTAGACTTTGAACTAAAAGCATTAAAATTCTGTACCAAATTAAGCAGAATAATAATTTTAGCTGGTTCATATTATTGATTTTGCAAATGTCAATGCCCATTTAGAAGTGAACTTGCTTTCTAATCACTTCAGCCTTTCTCAAAAGTTGTCTTGTGTGAACTCTACAAATTATTCTCTGTCCAAAGGTAAACTTCTAAGGACTAGTTAAATTGTCTTAGATATGATGGAAATTGGGCTAATATGAATTAGTGATCTCACAATGAGTTGTTATTTGATGTGGATTAAAATAAGTGTACTTTAAAGTGCTAATGTGAGTTGAAGTAAGATTTTTTATGGCAGCACTATAAGCACTACGAAGTCAGTATAATGAGTTATGTGGTGCCAACATCCTGAACATTATTATGAAGATTTCTGAGGAGAAGAATTAACATAAAGAATATACAATCCATATCTTCTAGAGGGTCTCATTTCTGCATTGGGCCTCAAGGAAATTCAAAACAGAAATGAAAGTCAAAGACACAACTACTTTCATACTGCCACTGCAATGTTCATACATATTTCATGGAAGCACATGGGCGGGGAGATCACCATTTTTATTGGAATAGCACAGCTAAGTCTCAGGATTTTACTATTCATGTAAAGCACTCTGTCTTTCTAGGGATACAGCCTGTGTTCCTTATGTTTGCATTTAATCGTTGATATAAAATGACAAAAACGGCAAGGGAACATTTCTTGTATGTTCACTAAACCTCAAAGAACCTTGGTGTCCACTGGATTGTTTTAATCTAAACTTCATTTAGGATCATCCCATTTTCATAACAATGCAGCTTTCCAAATTTTTACAATAGCCAAACAGGAGAAAATTATTCTTATATGACAGACTTAATTATCTGAGACAGTGATAAAGGTTTAGTAAATGTAAATAATTGCTGCACTACCGATTAGCCTACGCAAAGGTTATCCTTGTACTAAATCTTGTAACAGTTCATTTATGAACCAGATCACACACCATGTTCTACATACATCAGTATTGCAAATTTTAAGATATTTTTTGAAGAGCATTACTAGGAGACAATAAAAAAAAAAAAAAAAAAAAAAAAAGGAAAAAGAAAAAAACGCCAACCCACACCCTAAGAGTTATATTGGAAAAAAAAAAGTCATAACATGTGCCAGAATCAAAATGTTAGTACCACTGAGCTGTTTTCAGTGGAAAGGATTGTTGATTACTGTCTAGGTGATACGTATTCCATAAGGGAAGTAAATGACTATAAATCATGAAAAGCCAATATTAGAAGATTTCTATTTTGCGCTCTAAGTGTGGAGGTTTTGATCTTTCGTTTACATTTTGGACATTCCAAGTTATTCTGTGAAATCAGAGGAAAGTCCAGAAATGCAGAATTGCATTCTGATAGCCCTGCAACCTGACACATCCTTCTTATTCTATCAAGGCATGGTCAGCCAATACTTCAGGATTGTGTTAGTTTATATGATAGCAGTTATTTTCAACATATCTTACATAGAGTGAGTCATTAAAAACAAAAATTAATTTTAAAAATAAATGGGTAAAGAAACTCTCTGTCATCCAAAATGATATTTTTCCCACTCTGGGAAGGGAACACTTTGCAATATCTTTGTCTTTCGAAAAAAGCAAATTTTCCTTTCTTCATGAACTAACCTTTCTATAATAGATTTGTGGTTACTTGATGTGTCTTAAATAAGCTAGCTAATGAGATGAGGTTTGGTCCTGATGTGTAATTTCACAAAATCACAGTACAACCACTTAAAACAAAGTTTTCTATTGCCTTGATATACCTTTTGTTCATATTACTTTTAATTATGTTCTATATTTATCTGACCTATTTGAACAGGATCCAGAGCTGGTACGGAACATCTGTCGCTGGGTTAGACAAGCTGTTCAGATTCCTTTCTTTGCCAAGCTGACCCCAAATGTCACTGATATTGTTAATATTGCGATGGCTGCGCAGGAAGGTAACTGACTCCAGTGCACAAGCTGTACAGATTTACTAATTTGCTGGATGTGGGGAACATAGGACAGTTGCAGAAATAATAAAAAATAACAACAGAAACAAATACGAATGCGGTTTATTTGATGTGGTTAAATAAGTGCAGTGATCAAAGATTTCCTAATTTTGTACATGCTAATACAGCAGTGTATAAAGAGAACCATATTAGATTAACATTAAATCATGTTTTTGTATATTTTCTCACTCTGATTTCTATCATATTTATATGTTTACCATACCACTGTATCTTCCCCTGTTCCTTTGTTTGATAGTAAAAATAATGTGTGTGTCCTGAGAAATCAGAAATACATCATTTGAGGGTGTATATACACACACACACACACACACACACACACACACACATATATATATATATACACACATATTACTTTTCCTTAGAGCTGAAAAACAGGGTGGTTGGAAATGAATTTGAAAGTATGTGTATTAATTCATCACTTAAAAATGTGGTCATTTTATTTCTGTTGCACTATTCCATCCTCACAGTAAGAAGCAAGACTTATGGGCTGGCTAAGTCAATGCAGAGTTGGTGTCATCAGCTTGGAGGAGGTTACCCCTGTGCTGGGGCACCTCTCAGTGTTGAACAGCCACTAGAGTAGATTCTGTCCCCCACAGCTGAATGGCAGAGATCTGCCTGTCTGCTGGTCTGTGTTTCCCAGGTGCAGCTTACAGCTCTTTCAACTGATGCAGCCTGTCTTGAAGCGAGCGTAAAATTTATCAGCCCAGGACTGGTTTTAAGGACCCTTCTGCACATCCCCTTACAGTTTGTTGCTTTCTGTCTTCAGCTGCTTATTTGAATTTCTAGTTATTTCACAGTTTCACAGTTTTTCTGTTGCATTTTTTCCTCTCTTGTTCTTATATGCATTATTTAACAAAAAGTGACTGACCTTTTCTTTCACAGGTGGCGCAGATGGTGTTACAGCCACCAATACAGTGTCAGGACTGATGGGACTGAAAGCAGACGGCACACCTTGGCCAGCAGTTGGTGTAGGACTGAGGACCACATATGGTGGTGTGTCAGGTAGGTGTTGCCCTTTTTGATGCATACTACTTCCTTGGAGGCTTTCAAAACATCAGGAGGTCCTTGTAGTGGGCTAGAATATCATGTCTGCAGTCGCACCGAGTCCTTAAAGCTCACTGCTGGTCAATGTTTCTAATAGTCATGACAGATGGAACAGATTAAGTGTGAAGGCTCTCGTGTTGCCCTTTCCTTAATGGTAAAACGCTGCATCAGAATACTGTGATAGGGTCACTAGAGAGGGAAGGAAATCTCTTCTCTCATGACCCCTGCTTTTCCTCAAATTTTTCATTCTGTCACAATTGTCAGGCCTCACGTTAGACAGAGGCTAATGAAAGGGCATCGTAGGGGGAAATATCAACAATCCAAATGCAGTGTATGTTTCATAGCCCGAACTCCAGCTATCCTGCTGCCTTCTCACTGAATGCCCCTCTTCAAAGTAGACTATTTCATCCTCTTCCCACTGTGGTAAAAATAATAGATTGTGTTAGGTAAATATATGCTTATTTTTGTAGTCTATTCCTTGTGATACATAAGAATATCATATTTATACCATATTTCCAAGTTCTGCTTCACAGTTTAATTTTAAAACCAGCAGCAAAACTTTTACACTCCAGTTCAGTGCCTGTGCACACTAATGAATTAATCTATTGACCCTGTGCACTCTGTTGCTGTGACAACATGAACTTGGCCCTGCAAAGACAATACTGTGAGCTTCTTGACTTTACTGGTATGGAGATTAGTCTCCTTGGTGATAGAGGTAGCAGTAAATATACATAACAGAAGTAATAGCATCCTCCTGATTGAGTCAAACACTATTTTATCAGACCCGCCTCCCACCTCACCCCAAAATCGTAATCAAAGAAGACCAGACAGGGAAAAAAATAAAATAAAAAATGCTTTATTTTATGTGACTAGCGTTATCCTTAGAGAACCATGTAGCAAAAGATACCTTTTAAACGAACTTTAATTCAAACAAGTATATTCAGTGGAAAATTGCCTTATTGCCTTAGATAACTGCATGGAATTTGGAATTTTTTAGAGAATACTAAAAGGCAAAGAAGAGAGAATCAGAAAAAATGTTATGCCTATTGCATAATGATTATTTCACAGTGACAGTCCAATAAGATGTTATAATTTTAATATTATGCAAAATGGGAGGAAGAGGGGAACAAGAAGAGAACAGTTACAGCCCATTTCAATTTCTCTAGCCTGCCATGTTGACAGGAAAAGAATAAAGGAGGTCACAGTGGGTGCTGTGCATTAAAAATTAATAAAAGAACTATTGCAGTAGTATTTTATATAAGTAACACCATTCACATTTTCTCATTTAAGTTGCAATTTCTGAATATTTCTTCCTACCATAAGTCTGTCTAATAAAATCTATAAAATGACTGCATTATGAAAAGTGTGTCTCATGTCACAAATTTAAAACATGCATGTAGTGTAAATTACAGTAGCACCTGGATGCTCTGCACTATGGAAAGATCTACCACCATTTTCATGGTTTATAATTCTGTTATAAATGAAACCTAAGGAAAAGTTCTCCATTTCTTTTATTAATATATACGTTTGTATGCATGTGTAAGTATAGAAATGTATTTTTCTTCCTGAAGTTTTACATGTATCAAAGGAAATAGAAGATGTCATTTTGGGATGCACCATTACCTATGACGCAAATCTGGTTATTTAGAAAATATGAAAACTACTGAAAGCGCTGTCAATTTATTATGTTTTGAAAGAGTATATTGTTGCAGACAAATAAATAAAGGTTTCTTGCTGGTAATTGACATCAGTAGGTCCCAATCCCACAACACACTGCGGAAAAGAAAGCCACAGAGCCAATAAAGTCAATACATGCTGCACACACATTGCAATACTTTCTGCTTGGTGACCAGGGTGTAACAGTATACAAATTTACCCAAGCAGGAAAGCAATTTTAAATCAAGAGAACTAGCATGCTTATGAGAAGGCAAAAAATGGGGGAGCGTTGGCCTTGTCAGATCAAGGGGTAGGCATATGTAGGCCTGAGCTCTGTCCCTGGCTGTGCTGGGCCCAGCCAGTGGCCTGCAGCCAGAAGCTTGACCTTTCCCTGTGCTGTTTTCCCTGCCTGCTGAATGGCAGGAGCACCACTTACATGCCTACAGGCTTCCCAGGGAGTGCCTCGTGCTCCTCGCACGGAAATCGCTTTTCTGTTTTCATCTACTTAAACTTTCTGTTCTGTTTTGTTCTATTGTATTTTCTGATATAGTCAATGAGTTTTTGTTGTTTTTTCAAATAATTTCTCTCAAGAGAGAATTCATTTCTACACAAGAGTCAGTTCTACTATAGAAACAATCTGTTTGGGCCATTTTCTGTGTTTTACCAAAGCACAGCTGGTTTATAATGTTCTCCAGTGCACAGATCTAGAATAGATACAGGGGACAATCAAGCTGTATGTTCCTTTCTGTATTTCTTCCAATTGCACAGATTTTCGCTCTCTTCTGGACTAGAACTGTCTCTTATTTGGCAATAACCTACAGTACAGGAGAGGGAAGTGAGGTGGGTGCCTGTCCTCACAGGACCATGACGCTGCTGGTGCTGTGTGGTCTGGGCACAGGGCACAGCGGCCTCCATGTCAGGCAGGCTTCTGGGGTCTGGAAACCCACCTAGGCTTGCAGCTGCTGGTGGCCTTGAGGATCACCCAGCTGCTGAGGAATGACTTGTAAGGGAGTATTTTTGGTGCTGGATTGAACCAGATTTGTGTTTTTACTTAGAAGAATGAAAGCAGAAGCTGCTGTGTGCAGTGCCCACCGTCAGCAGCCAGGACACATTCCCCTTGATGTCCTAGAGAGGTGTGCCCTGTGCTGCATGCCCCACCTTCCAGCCGTGGCCCCCAGGGCTGAGGGGGCCCCGTGCTGCAGAGTAGGGGCACAGAGTGTGGCAGAAAGGTGGAGGTCACCCTCCTCAGCTCCAAATGTGAAAGTCAACGTTTTGCTCCCTGACATAAGGCAGCAGGCTGCAAGCCAAAGGGCTCTGCTGAAAGCCTGGGGTGGGCTGCCAGTGGCAGGGCCTGGCTTGAGGAAAAAGCTCTGGTGGCCCCGTGTGTGCCTAGGCTGGGCAGCGTGTTAGGCATGCTGTGTGAGAAGGATGTTTGTGGAAGCTGGGCCCTTAGAGGACAGCCATTCTTCACCACATTTTTAATTCACTACACTTTAAATTCACTATGGTCACACATCTCTTCATATAGTGCAGGTTGTCTTTGGCAGGTGAGTGTAGGCTCACTCCAGTGAGTTTGATGAAGGTTGCTGTCGAAGAGCAAACAATGAAAGTCTGTTAATTCCCTTGCCTAGCAGCAGCCTGACATTTTGACTTGCAGTCTTCCCAACCTACCACTGTTTAAAAATGGGCTCATACACAGCTATGAACTGAAGTTTTTCCATGTGTGCCTTCCACTTGGCCTCTCCCCTCCTCATCTGCTGCGGGTGAAGCAGCTATATGCAGAAAGGTTGCTATTTGTCTTTCTAGCTGAGCGTGCCACTGGAAAGGGATTTGCTTTTTAATTCCTTTTAAATTACTAAGTGGCAGGTAGCTTACTATGGTTTTTCCAACATTAATAAAAACAACCAAAAAAAAAGTTATTAACTTAATTTTTAGCTTCTGAGATGTCTTTGAGAAAAGACTTGTTTTATTATTTTCTTTTTAAGCATCTAAAATATTTTTAAAGTCTTTCAAAGAAGGAGGGACTTAATGAGATTACTTAAAAACCCCATTTAGCTTTGAGTTGTCACAGTCAATGTTTGCTTCCCAGCCAGTGCTCAGGAAGTGACCTTCCTGTTCTGATATAATTTGATCAGCTGAAAATTGCTAAGCTGTGAGAAGCACGGCTGTTTCCTCCATCCTACCCTACTGTTTGGTGGCTGGTTTTGACAGGGAAAATTCCAGTATCCCAGGTGAGCGTTTGGCCACTGGACTGTAGAATTAGTCACTCTCCCTCCTCCACTTCCCTGCAAATATTGAATTATTAATACAAAGTGAAACAGCTCTCACAGGATACACACGAGCAGGAGCAAAGTCTGCTGACCTGCACACATGCCTGATTTGGGAGATCCACATTTAAATCCCTGGTGTGAGTCAGGGAGTCGCACCTGGGTCCCCTCGACTCCAGGTTAATCCTCTGACTATTGAACAGGATAAAATCTTCTGTGTTTTTCTTTACCTTCTACCTTTCTCCCGGTGTCAGAAAATCTTTGCAAGGAAAAAAAAATCACAGTAATTTTGACAAATCGGTGTTTTTTAAAGAAAATTCTTTTCTAATTGGCACCATAGAGCCTTGGCTGAGCCCAAGGGCTACAGTAGCCTTACTCATTTCTGTGGCCACATCACGTGAGAGGACATCGTGGTTAGAGGAGCCCAATGTTCATCCATTTTTTATAGGTTTCCAGGACCTGCCTCTTATTCAAAAGGTGGAAATGTCTCATTGAAGCCCCCTTTTTTAAGGAAATAAGCCATTCTGGTGAAAGAAATACACTGCAATTAAGCTTTGGCTCTCCAAATTATGTAACTGTTTTATATGTTTGCAGAATTAGAGGCATAATTTAATTTCTATTAAGGAGCTTTTAGAATTGACCCAGCAGCACTTCAGGTTTGAGAATATAGAATATGTCAGATTCTACCCCGAGTTCTTCTTGTACGCATGCAATACAGAGTATTTGTTTCTTAAAAAGGAGGTAATGCTGTTATTTATCCTCACAATGAATAATGTTCTCTGTCTCTGAAAGTGATGTTTTCATCCATATAAATATAAATGATTTTGCAAATGTGTATTTTGTAGGTACTAGAATAAGATGCCAGGCTTCCCAGAGTTGTTAATATACTGTCAGCAGCTACATGCTTCCCTAAGAGTTGTTTCCTATAAACATATTTTAAAATTAAAAAAAAAAAAAAAAAAAGTTTGTTTCATAAGTGTCAATACTGTTCTTCCATATTCCAGATGTGTTTTATAAAACACATCACACTGCAGCACTATAGGATACCTATTACAAGCAGAACAGAGCAGAGCTTCTGTTTGAATTTCCATGGCTTTTTGTTCTTCTTTGTCATATGTTTGTTTCATTGGTTTTGTCTGGAAGCCAGATCCTTAGGGGATTTATAAAACAATACATTGGACTTAGCAAAAAACTTAGGTTAAAAGCAAATCTCGCTAGTGTGCGCTCACAATGTATCCTTTTAATGTTTCGTTGCTTAAATTTTACAGTATTTTATACTAATAGCTCAAGCACCTCATGCCTGTGTGCTGTTACTGTTTTGTCCAGTTGATCTGTTCTGTAATATTTTGACATTATTTGTGTAAGTATGTGGTATAGCATATTAATATGTACATGTTTGTATGTTTTCCAGAACAAGGGAAATTCAAAAAGTTGTGTGTTCTGTCTTCACAGCTGACCACAAGAGATGTCAAAATGAATATATCTAGATAGCAGATTCAGTCATTAAATGTGGAAACGTATAATTGTTGGGAATCAGGGAATCAGCAGAGGCAGTTCATATTAGTTCCTTTTGAAGTAAGTTAGTTAGTGGAGCTCTCTTTTTACACAAACAAAAAACAAACAAACAAACAAAAAAAAAAAAAACAGCCAGACAGCAGCAATTGTGACTTTTAAGGGAACACTTCACAGCTGTTATTTCATTAAATTAAAATGTATACATTATATGAATATTTGACATTATTAATAGGGGTGTATATTCTAATCTGAAATGTATGAATTATATTCAGAGAGGAAAAATTGAAGTTTTAATAATAAGAGCTGCCTTTTAATTTTAATTTTATGACACATTATTAAAAGAAAAATGAAAAAAGAGCATTTGTTTTCATAATCACAGTTCTCTCAGTGACTCTTCAGTGTTAATTTTGGTCAATAGAAGTGAGTGAAAAGCTGCCCATCACTGGAAATAAAACAAAATGTATATATGCATATGCATTCCTGTTTAGTGTAAATATTTACTGAGAGTTAAAGACTATTTACATTAGCGTATATTTATAAAACAGTGTGGATAGGAGTAAAAAAACAAATACATGCCATAGTACAATTTTAATTTTGGTTTATTATTTCTGTTAAATGTAGCTCAGCCATTAAAAGCCCTTATTTGCATATATTATGTCAGGATTCACAAAGAGTCCTCTGTTTTCTGTGTTGTCCTTGCAGCAGTCTGATTTCTCTTAGTGTTCTGCCGTCACTGGTCTGTGCAGAAGAGATCAGAGCCCTAATAATAGATTTTTGACAGGGAGCTCGCCTGCTACCTGCCCTACACAAATCCTCACTGTTCATGTTTGCTTCATGGCAACAAAGCAGACAGAAGGAAAATGCCAAGTGCTGAGTTTGAGGTACAGCCCTGCCATAGCTTGACATTTCAGCAGAATAGCAGTTTATGAGATGCATAATTTTTCATCTGGGACTCAGCTGCCATTTTCATAGAAGCTTGCAGCTCATCGACTGACTGGAAGTAGGGCAAAGGTTTACAGCATAGATCAAGGTCTACATCCTTCCCATAGCTATTTAAAAATAAGTATTATTCTCCAGATAAGGTCAGAGACTAAGGATATTTTCTCCACTTTTAATATTTTTAGCCATTTTCTTTCCACAAAGAAAACATTTTACGCTTCTATCACAGGTGTCATTTGTAGTTGATGAAAAATGATCATAATTGATTTAATTTGCCAAAAGATTAAATGAGTCCTGAAGAAGAATGAAGTATTGGTCTTTACACACAGCTTTTGAACAAAGATGTTTTCTCCTCTTACTTTGAAAAAAACTCATTCCAAGCTTGAGCTGAATGAAAAGTCTTTACTCTTGAAATGTAATTGGTTTGTGTTTCATTATTGTTATAGATTGCATTTAAATTTTCACTTTTGTGCACATGTACTTGGGAAACAAATGCAGTGTAGGTACATGTAAGTGAGTGTTTAATTTAGAATTACACATCTCTGTGAGCGTCAGTAACAGTTCACCATGTCACAGTCTCATATAGAACAATGGTACAGTACATTGGATTAATTAAAGAAGCCTTGCAGAGAACTGAATTCTCAGTATGTCAAGATTTCAATTTTATGTTAAATATTTTCTAAAGGCCAGACCCTTAAATCTCAGGGGTTGTACCAAGCAGTGAGCTGTGAATTTAACCATAGGCTAACTGCTAATGATAAGGAAAAGAGTCCAAGTTGAGGCAGCTGTAATACAGTCATTGGATTAGGCTATCAATCACTCAGTTCCCTGAGGAACAGGCAAAGACGACAAAACAGTGAAAAGGGAAATTAGGAAGGGAGGGCATGACTAGAATGAGATTCTTCACCAAATGTATCTGTTAGTTGGCTGAATCCCCCAAGCATCAGACAGAAATGTCCAGCATTGCTCTCAGACTAAAAGCCAAGCATTTGTTTCAAACTCCTAGAAAACCATCAAATCATCATTAACTGTTTCTAGTCTGTTTAGGGCTCTGAAATGCAACCAGGTGTATTCTGCAGTTTCAATAGCCTGTAATTTGATTAATCTTTAAACCACTGTTGTTGAGTACTCTGGATTTGCTTTTTACATCCTGTTTCATATATAATATGTCCATTTGGAATTACTCATTTCCAAAAAGTCTTTTTTTTTTTTTTAATATATATATATATATATATATATATATGAATTGATAACCATTAGGCTATCAAGACTTCCTAATGTCAGACAATGATTCAGATAAAACCAGAAATTCTATTCAGACATAATATGGTATTAAAAAAAAGACTGTGGCCTAGCTTGTCCTAGCGCGGGTGAAAGAATGTATGGTTTTAATCTGCCTGCAGCTAGATAAATGGGAAATCAGTTCATATAATCATGCAGATTGACATGGTTAAGTAAAGGGTGCTTGTGTAGTTAGCGACTTAGAGACACAGTCTGATTAACAAAGAATGGGAATGAATTGATGAAGAAAGAGAAAAGCGACAGCATTTTAAAGCAGGCTGATAGTACAGGGGCCTGTATTTAAACTTGTTTGCAGTAATGTGCAGCGATGAGTGTACCATATGTACACTACAACCTGGTGAGGACTGTTAATATCAACAAGATTGAACCCGTTGACATTGTCCTTTGTCAGCACTGGTTGATGGTCTTTCCGTGTCTGTCAGGTCTGCGGGTGTATGTGTCTCTTTCTTTTATGATCACCTCTTTCAATTTTAAGCAAATACTCACGACAAAATCTCAGGATATTTTTGTGTTATATATTTAGGAGATTACTGTGTTGGAACAACAACAACAAATACATGTATATATATATTTCTATCATTAAAAACTTATTACAATTCATTTTGGAGGTCATTTAAGTAACACGTGACCGTGGGCTAGAGCACAAGAAGATAATTTTAGGTGGCAGTGTTCAAGTTGACCCGCAGGTCTGCAAAGCTTTGTTGCAGTGTTACATGGATTCAAACTTGCATACAGATTATGAGACTTTAGTGAGCTTCAGTATAGGTGACAGAAGGAAAGAGCTGAGAAATGAAATGGGTTCCAAATTTATGTGAACATACGTCAGTGTTACAGGTTCCCTGCTGTTGATTGAATGGGGCCCATAATTGTCTTTTCTGCTACTTTATACTCCCTATCCAAGTCAGCAGCAGGGTTGATATGGTTGAAAAATAAAGATTTTGCAATACGCTTAACATCAAAATATGAGCCAACAAATAAATAGAAAATGACTTCTTATTTAACATCTGTTAACGTGAAGCTTCATGCTGTTCTTTCTTCTCTGCTGTGGGACAGCTGTGCTTGCAGGACAGGCCAACTGGCTGCTGTCTTCCACCCTCAGCCTCAGGATACCACCACTGCTCTCAGGATGCCCCAACTTCTGTAGCTCAGTAGCTCTGGTAACCTCAGTGTCTGAGGCATCTCTGTCAGGATATTGGGACTCCCACTCTTCTTGCTATCTATAAAACACAACTGGTGTTTTACAGAAATGGAAGTGGCTTGAAGAGGAGGCTTCAGTTACATGAAACTGCACTAAGCAACATAGGTTGCTTAGGTTAACCCAGTTGCAGGATACTTTGACAATCAGATACAAGGGATGGAGAGGGGCGGGGGGTAAATAACTAAATAACTAAATAAATAAACTAAACCCAGGGCTTTACTTTACATCCAGCAGTGTCAAAAGGACATCCTTAAGCAGTTACTGCTGCTGTCCTGCTTCCATATAGGAGGAACCTTCACTGATTAGCTATGATTTGTAATGAACTTGCCATAGTGAGCACATCTGTATTCACCTAAATCCTTCTAACATTCTGTATTTTTAGTATCTTCAACGATGAATAAATCCTAACACTAACTTCACTTATAAAATACAGAACACAAAATATAGCATATTTGTTTAACTGAGTAGATCCTACGTTTGTATTTCACTGGGCATTGCTTCATCCCTTATGAGTTATTGCCAGAAGCATTTATAAAAGTGTTTCACAACTATCAGAACTCTTTTTTTTTTTTTTTTAACCTTTCAAAAAAGTGCAACTAATATATAGTAGTCAGCTAAAGGATCTGCATTTTAATGTGCCTTTTCATGCAGGCATATCATTGTATGGAAGGAGCTACACAAATATGCTGCTCACAAACATACCGTACAAAATCCTTTAGGAAACCTGCTGTAGTCATCTGTTTTTCCATTTTATAAACAATTTGCAACATCTATGTTGCCAGGTAATTGCAAATGTCTTCCCTATTAACATGTAATGTATAACCATCTTAGCGCTAAGTCCTGTTCAGATCCCAAAGGACACTCGTAGAAAGGGATTTAGCCACCATTATTTGGTTTAAATGAGAGCTGAGTGAGAACTGCTGAGTGCAGTGCCCCACTCTTTCAGAGCGAGACGCACAAATCCACAGTGCAGCTGTGGCAGCTCTGCAGAGAGGGCGTTTTTAATGGCGTGAGGTCTGGCAGTGAGATGTGCGGTACTGTACCCGACAGCACAGAGGTAAGGCTGATGCTGTGGAGAACTTTGTTACTGGCAGCTCAAAAGAGGGAGAAAGCTGTGATTTGTTTCACCAGCAGGCCTGCCGAGGAGTACGTGGTTAACCATGTTATGGTTGTGTCTGGCCATTTGTATGTGTTCCATGGCCCTCCTGAGTGACGTACTGATTTTCAGAAGTATGTATGATTACTCCAGTCCATTTTGGCTGGGCTGAGCTTATCTTACTCCCTGTCATTTATTGTTGTGCTTACACTGTTAATGCCATGTCAGCTGCCTGTGTATTGATTACACCAGCTTTGGCAGCATTTTCACTGATTTCTGGATATATGCCCACTTGAGAGCTGTTTAGATTTTAAAAGGGAGTACTCAGAGAAATCTTCTCATTCTAGGCCCTGATAAACTCTGTTTATCAGGAGCACTTGCAGAGAAGGTGTTGCCAGACAAGGTATTTAAGAATCAGTTGCTTTTTCTTACAAATTAAGGAGCTTCTTCAGAACTTACAGAAGATGGGGTTTGAAGAATTCAGACCTCCAAATAGGAGCTGGAAGAAATATTTAGAAAATACCTGCTACATGGTACCATCTAGGTTATTGGGCAAATTAAGAGATTGTTTACATCTTTGTTGTTCATAAATACGTATTAAAGGATCCATCCCTGGCAGTTATCCAGAGAGGAGAAAAACCCTGCTGGAGGCAGGGAAGTCATGGCGAATCTTGTTCAGTCCTGTCAAGAGGAATTTTAGCAAGGAGCTCCCTTGCTAAATGGGCTGGCATGGAGATTTCATTCCATCTCAGGCTTGCTATTTTGCAGCTCTGAGAACACCCCCAGTTTCTAGGTAAAGGCGGATAGCACAGGGTGATAAAAGTCTTCAGAAACAAAAGAAATTAGTCACTCTTACAATCTGTTTTCCAAACTTGCACGTCTCCAACATCCACTTCTATTTCTCTCTGTTTCTCATGAATAAGATTCACTTGGCTGAGACAAAGGCTTGTCGGGCAAAAGGAGGCATGGTGGCACAAAGAGTGTCACAGGAGAAAGTGATGTTTGTATGTTTGACATGAAAATATCTTCCAATCAGTTAATGTAAAGCATCTGGTGTTTTTCTGTATTTTAATAAACCCTAATAACAACATTGCAATCCCTTAAAGCCATTTCTCATGTTCTTGTTACAGTAGGTATATGGCACACATTTTCTGGTTTAAAAAGCTGAAAACAAGTTTCAAAAATTTAATCTCAGTGTTAGGAAAAGGATCACAGCAGCTGCTATAGTATTTTGTATTTAAGCTAGTTTTTGTAAAGACTCGTGACATGCTCCCTGTGAGCTAAATATTGACAAGCATGCTCTGGCAAGCAAGATCAAGCTTGGTGAGTTAACACAGCTCGAGTCTCTGCATTGACACTGTAACCCAAGTCTGAAAACTATTATCCTACTCCATTTATTTGGGCTTTATAGGTGCCTTTATAGGTGCTGTCCACTTAAATTAGGGATCTGCACTGTATTTTTAATACTGTAACAGTGAATTCATATTTGATTTAGGACTACAATACGTGCAAGATTTCTCGTACGTCTATGTTTGATGACATCTTCAGTAACATATTGTGAATAGAATCACAAAAGACAGCATAAAACCTTCATGACTTCAAACCTCCGAAACAGAAATAAACACTGAATGAAAAATAATTTAAAAATCACATTTATCTCTTACGCTGTGCAACAGACCATGTCCTAAAACTGTGAGTCTGTGAAAGCTGTTGATCAAAAGTGAAGCTTGGACATGTATTCATTATGGGATATAATTTAGGAGATTAATTTTTATTTGTATTATGTAACTAGAAAGAAAAATCCACTTCTTTTCTAATTGTAAGTGCAGTGTGTTTATAATGCTTCTAGTTTACTTTTTGAATTTCTGAATAAAGAACTTAAGCCTATTTGGGCTTCTAGTAAATTTGGCACATGGACTAAATTGATTACCAGATGCATTGTGCAACATATGGCATTGTACAGTCTTTGTGTGCTTCATAGTATTTTCTTAAATTACCAGCATTTGTTTTGATTCCAAAAATGCACTTGTCTATGCTTTTTAGTGCTTTGGACTTAAATGCTGGCTTTTCAGTGCTGAGCAGATGTGTTAGAATTTCATGTGGAACATTTATGCTTTTGTGAGTTGTATTCTTTGAGCACTCCACACACAGTATTATTGCAGTGATAGCTCACGCAAGTGGGATCACTTAGTTTTCATACGTACATTGATTGTTTAAAATAACCTTCAGAATTCCTAGTAATTCTGTCACCAAGAAGAACAAGGAAGCAAGCCAGTTTTGCCCAAAGATATTGCTCCCAGAGTGAATGAATTTTCAGGTACATTTTATTTTAGATTAAAGAAAAAGAGGAAGGAAGGAGAACATAATTCTTTTATGGATGACAGCCCTAGTCAACAACAGCCCTGTATGCTTCTGTGAGCAGACTTATTCCTGTGCTTGAGGTTGTGTTTTGAGTGTGCATAAAAATTCACGCATGAAAATGCACAGAATAAGGTGCTGAGGACCAGGACATCAGTGTATAATTTGCTTCTAAAAGCAGCCTGCTTTAGTTGATTTAGAGAGGTTATCTTTAAAATAAGATCCCCCAAATTACCAACAGTTTTAGCGAAAAGGGCAATATGATGACCCGGGACAAGGGATTTGTAACCAGGAGGACTGCCAGCTGCCTAATATTTGCAGGTGAAATTTTTCACTCCTCACACACACATGTCCTCTCCAGGACTTCTCTTGCATTTTTGTCTTTTGAGATAAAAATGTTATACCTTTGTATAGCATTTGCATATTCTCTCCAAAAAGGCACTGCATACGTGCAAAATATTGCTGGTATATTTTTAGTAGTACCAATGTGTGTTCTAGGAGTATTTAAAATCAACAAACACACGTGGGCCCCTGGCTTTGTGTTAATTGGCCTTTACTTTGATCACTGAAGACCAGTGAATGCAGTTTAGAGTTGTGTTGCTATCGTTTTTCTTCAGTGGAAGCCAAGGGGATGAGTAAGTACATAAATTAAGTCCCTTACTCACCCTCTGAGCTGCCCTCATTGGATAACAATTAAAATGATCTGACAGAGCAACGCACTGAATTCCCTTGCATCCCCTTATGTTGCTCTGAATACATAAAATAAATGAGTGTTTAAGCCTATTAATGCTGTTATTTTTTTATTAACGCGGAAGGCAGAGTTAAGATACAGGTGTGTAATTTCATCTTGAAACCAGCACTGAGCTGTGTGGCTGATACAAAGGTAGGACTGATATAAACATGTTTTAATTACTAACCCTGGATAATATATCCAAAGCTAGTAAAGGCTTCCACAAATAAGGTTTGCACTTCCTTTATGTCACGGGTAGTTTACACAGCACAGGCATGCTATTATTTCACTTTCCATTAAGATGTTAGCTCTTCAGCTCACTGTACACTCAGCTAGAGAAGTGGCATGAAACCTCCTGTAACTGTGAAGGTTATTAAAAAGCAGAAACAGAAGAAAAGCCCTGTCTTTACAACTGTCATCCCTGCACAGCCAAGGTCTCAGCTAAAGCCAAGGTATCGACTCGCTGTGGGGGTGGAGGGTCCTTTTCTTTTACAGATAACTAAGTATTGTCATGCAAATTTCATTACAGAAATACAGGTGGATAAGGAACTAAATATTTAGAAACTTATGTACCTAGTTATAAAACTGTAATTATGAGAAAGTGTTCTTGTGTAACGAGCACTTCACATCTGTCATACAGTGTTTTAATGTCTACAGTAGTTATTAGCTGAATATTTCCATTATTACTGTTCTGTGAGCAACTGCCATTCTTGAAACTGATTGATGTTTAGGAATAAAGCACTGTTATTACATGTTGCCAACTTCTGAGGACCAATCTTATAACATACGGTGCCTTCAAAGGAGTGATGATACCTCCTTTTTCTGGAACTAATCACATCTGAAGAAAGTGAAAGAATGAAAACATTTTTTTCCTCGAGAACTTTCATTGCATTGTATTCTGCTGCAGAATGATTATAGTGTTTTATCTGCCAAAGGTGACATTGGACAAAGAAAACTTTGTAGGAAGAGAGATGTTTGAATATCGGCAACTAGCGCTGTGGAGTGGCTTGGCTTCAGGCAGTAACTTTATTTGTGTGTTGATGAAACTGTGGTCTCGGTCTTTCATTGACTGGGTGCAAAACAGTCTTCTGACAGGGTGTCCTGGTTGAAGTCTTCACTAACGTTTTGTTAGTTCAGTTTGTAGGTTTGTGCTCTGTCCGGACCAGCGCACAGATCTGCAATTTCAGGGAAGAAAATATAAAAAAAATGAGAACCCCCCGTGAAGTGTTTATCTTCTTAAGGCCACACTGTCTTGCTAGAGCCTAATCATGCTTTGTGTGTTTTTCAAAGGAGAAAAGCTGTAAAGAGACATTGCAGGCAAGTTAGCTGTAAATACTGCTTGGAGGGGACTGGTAGTTCGTGGAGTCTTTGTGCATGTTGCTTAATTATTTAAATTTCTTCACCCTCATCCTGCCTCTGTCCCTTACTGAAACTGATCTATAAAGGAAGAATGCCCTCCGGCTCCAGCGGGAGCTACCAGGGAATATTATTTTCTAGTGCTTTCCTCACTAAACAAGGCAGAGAAAGAAAGTCATGCTAGTTTAACACTGCCATACAATGTAATGTCCAAGCTCAGCTTGTAGGAGCAGTTTCACATGTTGATCTAGTCTAAACACATTAACACATAACTCCCAATGACTATATTTGTGCTGTAGAGACAACTAAAATTTGGAAAGCTTCTGCTCCTAAGATCCTGCAGGTACTGTATTAAAATAAATAAGGCAAGTCTTGGGACCTGAAGAATCCTCCCAAGAAACTATTTTCAGCAGGATAAGGAGGGAACACAGCTGTTCTCTCCTAACTCATAATTTGATCACCAAATTACAGTTGCTCCTGCAAAAATCATGTCCCTTTCATCCTTCAGCATGAACAGCTCCACATTTTGTTCTTGTTCACCTGAATCCTTGTCTGCCCGGATAACTTTCAGTCAAACTCCAAAATTGCAAAGTGAAATTATCAAAAGTCCCCATACACTTCTTCCTTTCTAAACGCTGCCCTGGTAGCAGCAGCTGGCTTTCCAACCCTCTCAACAAACTCTGATATGGCTTTTTCTTTCCAAATCATGATGTAGCCCACCAGCTAACAGACACATGCAGATCCCCATGAACAGTCAAGGTAGGTAGTTTCCATTTATTGCTGGGAGAAAAAAAGTGTCAGCTAACTTCCTACTCATCCTATGGCAAGCAGATGAGTAAGGCTGTGTGCTTCAACTACCTTAGCTATAGCTATCAGATCTCCTACTCTTGGTTGTGTGAGTCTTGAGAAACGGGAAGTGTTGAAATAAATGGCTATGATACACACAGTGTTGAAATAAACATTTATTTTAACACATTGTATGTGATGAGCCATTTATTTTAACACTTTTCACTTGAAGTGTTGAAATAACAGGTTTTATCAGGGGACGTGTCATCCACTGTTTTATGTATATGTGAATATGGAAATATATCTACTGAGTATGCGTGTATATATATACTCACACAGATTATATAGATATGTAATAATAAAATGGCAGATGTGTGTGTAGACACGCTATTACACAGGGAAATACAGTGCTTTCAGCTGAACTGAAGTCATTTGTTTCACAAAAAATTTTATGTTCATGCTATCTTATGAGTTTTTTTCGTATTTTTAATATATAAATAGATAAAAATAGATACATACATAAGATTGTGTATTACTAGAGGGTACCAACTGGATAAAATAGATAAACCTCAAAATGGGATAAGTCTGGTAATGAGTTATGTAAAGGCAAAAGAAAATACTTCATGTAAGCTTTCTGGTTACCTGCTTTCTTTAATTTGCTGTTCTTTCTTAAGCTCTGCTTCCCTTGCTGCAATGGACTTCGCAGACCAATGAGTATTAAACAGGATAAGGTATACTTCAGGTTTTGTAAATAACCTGCAAAGTTGCTGTGCTGCATTTTCAGTAAAGCTTTTATTTTTAAAAACACTGTGGGAGCCTCAGCACCCTGCTCAGCAGTCAGTAGCCACTCTGCCGGTGTGTCCTTACTCAGATGTACTAAATTGCCTTCGTATGGTCAGAATTATGTATGCACTACAGTACCCACACAGACACTTGGACACACGTACGTCCTGCTTTCTGGCGCCAGGGTCATGTTGACCGTGGTAGTTGCTGTTGTTAAGGAGGTTAAAGCCAGCTCAAACAAAGGTAGCACTGCCTCTGAGGCTGACAGGGGCAATGCTGCCTTTGAACAGATCTGTAAGCTTCTGGGTAAATAGCCACAAACCCTTCTACTGGACTTGGAGTTAAACACATCTGCCTCTGCACTGGAATAAGAGGGCAGCGAGACTTCGGGTGTGCTGACGTGAAACACTCACATCTTTCAGGGGAGAGCATTACCCAGCAGAATTTGTCAGGAACTTTTCTATGCCCCTGCAATGGTTGCAACATTTTAGTCTGGTAACTGTGGACAGTATTTCTTAGATGGCCTATCACACTTTTATGCTGGTCTAATGCATGTGTCCTTTTCCTCGTGCTATGCTGGGAGCATACCTCATTAGCACTGCTTTTATCATTGTCATTACTATACCAACCTGGAAAACATGAATAAAGAGCAGCTGATAAGTTGCAACAGAAAACATTTTGCTGGGCTTCATGCAGATCACCAAAAGTATTGATTTTAGTGGATCTGCAGCTTGCAGTGAAAGAATGGCTTTGTTAGAAAATGTTTAACCGGCTCTTGCAGCAATCACAGAACAATTTCTATCTGTCCTCTTGATTTTTCCTACTGAAGTTCGATACGGTTGAAAATTCCCTCGGGTCTTCCTGAATAAATAATATCTACAGATAAGAAAAATTTACTTTTTTCCTCTCGCTTTCTCTGATTCTAACCTTTTTAATTGAGAGAAGTCTCCAATGACTGCTAAACATTTATTGTGTGAGAACTCTGGTGATTTTATGAACTTTCAGCTGAAAGAGCATAAATAATGGGGAGAAATTCAAAAATGGTAAAAATAAATTCTAAAAAGGATACTGTTTTTCCTCTATGCTTATAAAAGTTCCATCATTTTTTTGCGTTTAGGGGCAATTTTTGTTAAAGAAAACATGATGCAAAACTATTACTGCCTTTTTTCCAGGTACACATTGGACTCAAACCCACGAGTATTCCAAATAGAATTGAATAAGAAGTAAACTTTGAAATTAAAAAAAAAAAAAAAAAGGCGGGGGGGGGGGGGGAGGTTGGGGGAAGATGAGGAATGATTTTCAGAGAAAATATTAACACACCATCACTTTATCAGGGCATAAATGTCATACATAGTCATGATATGCTAACAAAAATGAGTGGAATGCAGTCAGTCAATGTAGTTTCTTGAGTCTGAGTTGAGAGTAAGATAGAAATTGTTTTAAATCTGCAGTCGTTAACTTTATTCTAAAGTCACCCTTCAGAAATTATCAAAGCAATGGCTACCTAATGTTTCATTTTATTGAAGATGTGGCTAACTGTTGTAGAGATGTGCCATAAAATGAATAGTCTCTCAAATGCTCTGTTTGCTAAATGAGTGCATATTTTAAAGTTTTGGTTGGAAATAGCCAGAGCCTAAGTAAATAGTGCATCATTATTGCTGATTTCGGCAAATGGCAATTAATGTTTAAGTAGTGATGGACTGAACAGGCTGTGAAATGGATCAGGAGCAGTGAAAGGAGTCTTCTCCAGGTCCTGAGCTGAGTCACAAATACTGTGCTGTGCACCAGTAAAGCTGTGGCGAGGTCCATCGTGAACTTGCTGTTGGGGCACACCCTGTATTTTTTAGTGTACTGAATGTTGTATGTCCCATTTGGGGACCTCAATGTGGATCGTTTTTCTCTCTAAACATGTCTGTTCGTTGGATTTTCTTCTGCATACAAATGCATTCACTGGCCATTTTGAAGGATGTGCTGCTACACTGTTTCATTAAACTGCCGCGTTATCGGGTAATTGTTTAAACATAATGCCACAGCACTATCAAAAGGAAAGGTGAACTAATGGCATTTGCAAATGTCAGGGATTATCTTAACACTTTTATTATAGTTTATAAAAAGTAGGTTCAGGGCATTCCATGACAATTATTTCCACAGAAATTGGTTATTTAAATAAATTGCTAATTATCTGGATATGACAGTATTGAAAACCCTGCTAATGAGTTATTTGATAAGTGTAGCTTATGGTGGCCACCTACAGGTGGGAGAGAGAAAGAACATATAGAATAATTGCAATCAGAAGAAATGCAATGCAAATGAATTGTTTATAACTTGTATGTTTCCCTGCACTGTTTACAAATGCACATTATATATATATATATATATATATGTATATATGTACTTTGATGACTAGTATGAGGCAGCCAACACATTATGCAGGAAATGTCTTTAAAAAGAACTATGTTTTCTGTGTTTGTTTCCTAATACTCAAACTTTATTATCTAGTTACTTTCCGCAGGATTGGATTGATCATCTGCAATGCCTGAACTTTCCCAGATCAATTCTCTCATGTAAAGCTTTTTTGCCCAAGTCTGGTATTTGATGTTCACCACTTGGCTTCTGTTGTCATTAGCTTTATTAATTTTAACAGTTAGGGAGATAACAGTGTCAGCTTTCTTCAGATAATGTAGTCAAAGAGAGAAGGAGGATGATGAGTTGCTTCTTTTATATATATATATATATATATATATATATATATATATATATATATATTTGGCAGCATAGAGTTTAAAAGTAATTTATTAATCATAACGTTTTTTAGTATCATCTTATTTTTCTTTGTAATATTTAGGCTCTGTGGTTTAAATCTGATACTGAATTTATAAAGAACAACTGAAGCGTAATATAACATAATGCAAATAAAAATAAATTTTGCTTTGCAATGCACAGAATGGAGAGAATTATGACCCAAATTCATTTTTATTCCATTTAGTAACCATAGATACAAAAATTTTCTTTGATGTCATCTACTAACCAAAGGTGTGCTTTTTGTGTAAATCTGCCCGTCTTGTATATATAGAGTTTGATAAAGGCCATTCAGCCCCTTTCAGGATTCAGGCTCAGAGTTATCAGTCTGCAGTCTGAATTGATTCAGTTCTGCTGGTTGTGGATCATCTTTACCTAGACCATTTAGAGCTGCTGCAGGTATATTAAAGATTTTAAACTACTTGTACACAACACTGCAAGTGAGAATGTAGCCCAGTACTGAAGATTACTAAGAATTATTTTATTTTTCCTCTCCCCCGCCCCCATACGTGGATCATTGGGATCAAGAAATTCTGAACTGGTTTTGCTCAGAACTTCCAAAGCTACAGAGTTGCCTGAAGTTAACTCCAGAGTTCTCGTTGAAGAGGGCCTTACATTTGGCTCTCAAGCCTCAGTCTGGTGAACGTTTTTGGTGCTTGGCAGAACTGGGTCCTACAGGGACTCCAAGTACTTACAAAGTTGTAATAAAACATATGCCTTCTGGCATTGGTAAAGGGCTTTTACTTCCAAAGGAAAATTAAATGATGAAACAAATAAGCAGGAAGAACATCTCTTATCGGTTTGTCATCTGTCTGTTGTCCTCGGGGCAAAGACAACTCAGCCTACCTGTACTAAACAGGGTGAAGTGTTTGAATGACTTGTGTTCTGCTTCTCCTTCATGATGTATTCTGCCTGTTGGATTTCCTCTACTGCTGTCCTTCATAGTCACAAAAAAAATCTGACTTTTATTAAAAGCAAACAAATACAAACAAAGGAACAAAAACAGAAAACTAATGCACTTTGGTTTACAGCAAGAAAAAATATCAGGGATTTTTGTGTCACATAGCTATTTCATTGCTTTAATCTTCATGTAATTGTCTTTGTTCCGTAATGAGAGATTTGAAAGAGTAGTTTTCAACATACGGTAGCATATCATCTCCACCACGTATTTTTCTCTCTTTCATTTTCAGATCTCATTCCCCTGCTTGAGGTCTGGATAAATGCACTTTGTTTATTAAATCTCGTTATTTTACAGCAGGGTAAATGACAGCCATGCCTAGTATCTGGTAGCAGCTGTACCACTACTATCAAGAGAGTACCCTATCAACAGTTTCCCCAGTTACGGGTGCTTAACTAGTGAAATTACAGGTACCAACATTTAGCATATGAGAACTCTTTCAAATACATGCTGGATTTGGATCTCAGCTTCTTAAATACCACTGGTTTTATCAGACAACATTCTGCAAAGTCCCACTACTACTTACAGCTCCTTTAAAATTTGGCATTAAATCTCCTTTATTTCAGCCTTTTAAAAACTTCTCCACAAATCGCTGTAATGAAATTTATTACCTTCCTGTGGTACTCACATGAAAATGCAGGAAAATAGAGACACTAGGTCAAACTCATTGCCCATTTTGTTTGTTTGTTTCATGATAGTTTGGCTTCACTACAGTGTGTGGTTTTATTTATTTATTTATTTATTCTTTCTTTAATCTGGGAGGTTTTCTCAACATTTCGTTAGGCAATGGGATCCACTATCACAAGCAAATGACAATGTACTCCAGGCCAGCACTTTTTATTACAGAAGGGAAGGGTTCTGAACAATTGACCGAGAAATGTCCAGGAGAATGGCTGCACGTTCTGATATGCTTTCTGTGTTCTGTTGTCTCAAATGCTAAAGAAAAAAATGCTGGGATGAATGGTGACACCTCGGTCAACCCTTTGATTGTCATTAGAGCCATTTATTTACTCTCATCAGAAGCACTCCTGAAATGTTTTTAAATTCATTTGGTTGAATTATAGATGAATGGAACACTTTCACGATTGTACCGATTTATAACTAATTTCCTAATCACCAAATGTAAGTAATAACTCATGCTATGGATATCAAGTGCAGCTAGTACTAAAAAGCATGTGTTCCATAATAAATTCTAAGCCTTACTGCCATCTCTGCTAGGCTTCATCAAATCATATGCTTGATTTCTTTAGGCTGACTGAAGGCCTTTCTGATTACCTATTGTGCTGAAACCTTAAATAAACTGTCATTTGTTCCTTTTTCTTCACTGACCATTGTACAGAGACCTTCATTAAAGTGAGAAGGTGGCTAATTTAATCAGACTGAAAAAAGGAACAATTATAATCTAGAAATATTTTTTATGTGGAACTTTTCTACAGGGTATCATTAAGGTCAAGGGTCTATAAGACTTACTGATTGAATGCAAACTCTCAGAGTTACATTGGGGTTAAAAGAATATAAACCTTCATGCCTTAAGGCAGATGACAGTTTTTAACTCATGCAGATTAGGAAGAAATTTCCCTGTAGACACACAATTTCAGAGTTACCAGCTTCTGTGTTCTTTCACCTTTCTGAAAAATAACTACCTCATCACAGTGAGATTCTGGAGTAGCTGTGTCAGTGCCTGAAAGCAATATAAAAAGTCTGATGCTTACCTGTAGCCTCAATTTCAAACACTGAATATTTGAAGAATTTTCCAAACTAGTGATTTTTGTTATTTTCAATGGTTTTGGTTGTTTAGTGTATGTCTTAGTATGTATGGTCTCTGAAAGACTTCATAAATAAATCTGAGTAAACACCTGGGTTCCATTTTTTGTTGTTGTTTCAGGTCTTTCTCTAAGGCTGGGCCATCAATTCTGTTGTAATATTTGCTCTTTGGATACTAGCAGCCAACCTCTTTCAGAGAATCATTCTATTCCTTTCAAACTCATTACAATCGATCCAGCTCAAATGATGGCAAATAGTCATTACTGTCCAGTGGAAAGTTTCTGTTCAGCTCCAGCTTCTTTTTGTGTGATCTCTTTTGTTATGTTATTAGATTATTTAAGGCATTTTTTTTGTGAGATTGGTAATTTTTATGAACCAATGTCTAGTTACCCCCAAAATATGCAGGTAGTACACGTTGGGTTGGGCTGCCCATGTATGAAGATAGCAGTTTATATGCAGAAAACACCATACCCCTATGTAGCCTTTATTAAATGAGCAAGAAGTATCTGTGCAAAACTTGTGAGCAGTCCTGGTCACTGACGTGGACATTGGAGAATGTCTGATGTGTCCTGATAGCAGGCCAGCTCTTGAAGAAGGAAGACATATTGTATTAAGTATATATTGAGAAGGTGTCTGTCCTAAATGAGCAGAAGATACCATTGCTCAAGAAGATAATTTTGTGCTGAATGCATAGCAGGTGCCAGTAGAGACTGCTTAGCTGCACTTTTGAATGTCAATGTGTGTAATACTGATGAGCCCGGATGACCTGTGAATTCAGTGTTGTCTATCAGGGTTGCAGTGAAGGGCAGTGATATGTTGTAAAAGGCAATGTGAGCTGAAAGCAGAGTATTTGTAATGGTTAAGACAAACAAAATTTCAGTTTTCTGCAATGGAAAAGTACCTTGATAAACTGTCTCCTTTACAAAGTGACAGTGCAACTGTCCTATTTATTTGACCCAGCCATCTAGACTGCAGAGGTCTTAGTTGATGCAGAAGTAAGGCAGAGGCTGTTTCTAGAGGGCAGAGTCCTGAGCTGACACTAAGTCCTTTGTGGGCACCAGTAAAACTCTGCCTCAGAGGAAGAGCTGATGGGAACGGTGGAGGGAGGATTGATGCTGGACTCAGTGAGACAGGGCTGCTTGAAAAAAAACAACTTATCTTTGCTAAAGACTTTCTTAGATTAAAAATTCAGCTAGCAGGCTTCTATGCTCGCAAAGGGTAGAGGAAGGATGTCAACACAGATCAGTTGGGTTGAAGAAGGAGGTTTTATCTGAAGGAAACAAGAGTGTTGGTCAGGCATCTAAGCAGAGTTGTGCTGGTGCAGTAACTACTGTTTGCTCTCTTCCCATGCTCCTGAATTGTTACTTTTTCCACTTTCTTAGTTTATTGCATTGGTTTTCTTTCTTTCTTACCCTCTGCTTGTTTGCCCTTGTAGGAGGTTAACTTTTTAGAGGTTATAACAGTAGCCATGGAAGATGTTCAGAAGTGTTTCATATCATAGTATTTCCCCAAGTTCCTTAACACCTTACTTTTCCATTTCCTTGTGTAGGTTGGCAGCCAGCCAGTTCCTCTGGGAGTAATGTATCCCTCCCTTACACTACAGTATTGTTTTCCAATGATAACATAAAATTATCCTAAAAGTTCTCTACATTAAGTAGAAATTATAAGAATAAGGGAATTGTCCAGAGAAATCCCAACTAGACTAAAAATAAATAGTTGAACGTGTCAGTTGTCTACATCATCCATCAATTAATGAGCGACATTTGTATGAGTTTTTTAAATAGTTGCTTACCATCAGTAGGCTGCAGCCAAAGCAGATGCGTTGCAGACAACATACTGAGACTTTAACCATAACTCCTATAAATGTACATGTAACGAGGAGTTGTCTGACTCAACCTCTGTATGCCATTTGAAAATGTAAGCTGCAGTTGTGGAGATTTAACCCTAAATGAATTACTTTACTCTTTTGAGCTTCTGACTGTCATATTAATAGTTATCAGGGGCTTTCTTAAAGGATTATCTGAATCTACAAACATCCAAAAGGGAAACATATTAAATAATATATGAAGTGTCAAGTGCAGTGAAATGGTGCTTTTAAACAATTTTTAGTCAGACACAAATAAATGGGATGCACCTTCTTACTTGTGCAACATATGTGTTCAAAAAAAATCAACCCAATTCTTTGTGTAAAATCATAGATCTCTTTGTCTACAGTGTTTAATGAAATATTGCTTTCTGTCTCAGACATTGCTAGGTTTTATTCGAGCATCAGCTAAAATTTTCAAGCCACCTTTGCAATGTTATCCAAATATTTTTGCTTTTTTTTTCATCCAAATTTATAATTTTTTACAAGCATTAATACCACTTAAAACCCAGTTCATGTCCTTTTATAATTAATATAACCTCTGCATTTCAGAATTAAGTGTTAGTTCTCGATTTTTCTGTCATGAAGGATTATATCAGGGAATGCTCTCACATTACTAACAAAATGTTCTTGTTTTCTGTAGGAAATGCTATTAGGCCTATCGCCCTCCGTGCAGTGTCTGCTATAGCCCGTGCTCTTCCAAGATTTCCCATTTTAGCAACTGGAGGCATCGACTCTGCTGAAAGTGGGCTCCAGTTTCTGTACAGTGGAGCTTCTGTTTTACAGGTACCTTTTCTTTCTTTAAAACATGAGAATTTAAATAACTGTAATTAAAGGCATAATGTATGTTCCTTTCAAACATTAGCATAGTGGGTTTTTTATACCACTGAAAGCAATTTTCGTGTTTTTAGACATGTTTCTCACTAAAATACATTCATTTTAGATGGAGTAGGAGGAGGAATTGCCAAAAGAAGACTTTGAGTGTCACAATACCAATCTGGGGAAAGGCTATCCATAAGTATATTACTGCTTTTTTCTATAATCTATGGGATTTAAACTTTAAACATGTCAGTAGCCTGTTAGTATGTACACCAGAATATTTGCTGGAAATCAGCACCTTACCATGTTCTAATAGGCATGCCAGGGCATCATTGTGGCATACACTTCAGACAAGTCGATAAGGAGTGCGTGGTAGTTAACTTATATAGTTCCATTATATGTTGTTATATTCTGGTGGATACTTGTCCTCTCAATGCGGAGTTCCCATCAAAGACAACAGCAGCTGAGGATCCTGTGGATATTGGCTTTGTGTCACTCTATGGGATGGCTGGAGTGGTTTCATTCCCACAGTTCACTTTGACATTAAAAATTAGTTTCAGTGTGACCATCTTTTCTGCATAGTGACTTGATATTAGTCACTTGTCTGCTGTTACAAAAAACAATCATACGATAACTTTTTTTTTATGTACAGTACATAAAAGTTATCATTTGAGGAGCTGAATTGGAAACCTACTGCTTTTTTATAGACTTGCTATGTTGTTTGACTTTATTAATAACAACTCCTATTTTTCTAGTTTGTATGGGAATGCTTCAAACTTCTTTTCTCATGAACAGACAAAAGATCTACCTTTCTTACACAGTGTTCTGAGAGATTCTTCAATATAAGTACTAAGTAATGGCACAAATTACAAAGCAGTATTTTTCTACAAAAAGTAGGAATGGCAAGGGAATGTTTTTAGTGCTATGCATGCATTTCATTTGTTATTGCTAATAGAGCTGCAGTTTTGATAGCTTTGTCAGTTACGATGTTACATGATCGCAACTACACAAAGTGGAGTGATTTTATGTTCTACCTCTACTACATATGTTTCTAGATGGCTAAAAATGAAGTTTTAAAATGACATTTATGCATGTTTCCTTTATATAGACTTTCTAGCTGTTTACTTTCTATTATTTCTTTTCTTTTCTTTTCTGCTGGTTTGCCCCAATGGCAATGGGAAATTTTGAAATATCTACTGCAGACATCCCAGTCAGTGCTCAAGAGAGAGAATTTTTGGCTTTACATGTTTTTAAATCATTATTTTCTGTAAAGTAATGATTAACTTCCCTGGAACTGGCTTCCAGAAATGACTTGGATCTATACTGGTCTTCTGCCCTTTCCAACAGATTTTTCCCAGAGATGGTAAAAAACCTCTTTTCTTGTCCTCAGGCTTCACCAGCTTAACTTTAATCAGTTCTAGAACTGCTTTTAAACTTCTCTGGATCAAACCCATCCTCAGTTTGAGTGGCCTATTTTTGTTTCACTGAAGCAGGGAAGACATTTAAGCTAATCTGAGATAAATGGATTCTAAAAGTGCTGTGTTATCTGAGGGTCTAAACTAGTTCAATTACATTTGTTTAAAAATAAGCCTTTAGAAAACCTCATGCAAGATTGTGAGTACAGGCCGTAAATACTTCCCTCATCTAAGGAAAGGCAAGTGGAAGGGAGAGGAAGACAGGTAATCCATATAGATATTCTTACAAGGGATACACTTGACCAGGACTAGACTGAAACATATGTTTGCTGTTCAAGCAAGATACATTGTGATGGACAGAAAAAGGCAACCTTATCTTCACAGGTTATCTATGGAACATAATTATGATTATGAGAATCAGTACAAGCCTTGTTGTCAGTCTGTGTGACAACAAGGTCATAGGAATAGCTGGCTAATATACTTTTCCCTGAATCCTAGTTTCTCTCTCACCTGTCCTTGGTACCAAATGCCTCAGTTGTTCTTTCTTCAGTAGTGAAAACTTCTGTTGCTTTCTCAGTACAAAACCACAGAGCAAGTACAGAATCTGGACATGATATCAAATTAAGTGATCTACTGAATGATTCAGTGTATTGAGATTCACTATTTTGCTGGTCTCTGAGTTAAGTAGGAGCTGGGATTGTACTGGGAGAATTGCATGTGCATCCCATAGTTTTATCTGAAGTATATGCTTTGGATACTGTTGGAAGTGGTTGTGAATAAACTAAACTAGTGCTGTGCATTTTATGGTCTAACTTTATGTTTCCAAAACCATGTAAACACCTTATGAGAAACTAATCCAGAGGCAGAAAGCAAACAGCCAGGTCTTTGGCAGTGCAGGAGTGCATTCTGCACTTGGCTATGCCGAATGAGAGTGGTCTTCTCTGCCAGGACAAGATGATGATCATGAACAAGGAAAATACGAAGGCTTTGTGTGAGTTGATTTAATTGCCATGTGGCATATCTCTTCGAGAACAGGTTTATGAATAATAAATGTACCTCCATTAAAAGCAAGATCAGGTTTTCCTCTGCAGCTATTTTACCTGCAATCAGTTCTCCATTATTTTTTCCAATCGCTTTTATTTTTAAAATGCGGGGATTTATTTTCCATTTACAAAATCATCATACACAGGAATGCAAGTCAGGAGTCACTTGGTAAACCATATTTTTATTTTTCCTACAACCACTGCAAGTGGTATTAAGCAGATATGTTAGTGAATGGTTCTGGGAAATAACTTCGTTACTCACTGTGTGTACTATTCCCTCCGCTAGAACACATTTTAGTGTTGTTACTGACAAAATGTTCATATGTAAGAAAGTTTTGCATCAGATGTTGAAAACACACTGGATCATTGTAGTTAGTTGTATCTGGCATTAAACTTTTATACAGCAAATAGCCTCATTCTTCCATGTTATGGACTTCAGAAACAGTTGGGAAAACAACAACAACAAAACTTGTTTTTAATTTTTCATTAAAAATGCTGAAACTTTTCAGTTGTTCTTTGGCTGATTCCCCGAGACTGTAGTTTTTTGTAACACACACAAATCCACCAATCCCTTTTCAGTGCAAGCATGAAATTCAGGGAAAAAAAAAAAAAAATGCTGTATCTATCCAGCACTTCTTTATCCAGTCCTGCACTTGTCTCAAATAGCCAATGCTCTAGAGATGTCTAGCCACAACTTGTTGATGTACAGTTCATTACTGTAGGCTTGCAGTGAGGCTGAAGTATGTTTTCTTTTCTTTAAAGTGAGCTTTTTTTTTAAAGCCACAATTTATCAAAGTAAGATGTATATTGGATTTTTTGCATCTTTTGCATCATGTGTGTGCTTTAGCATGTCACATTGATGGTTTGTTAGATTTTTGCAAGGCTTTGAGGCAGACATACATTTTTCAAAGTCATCTCACTGTAGGAAATTAAAAATGGAGACAATTATAGAAAATTCCAGTGGAAAGAGAAAATGCATTATGGAAAAAGCAATAAAAGCGTAAAAAATATTAAAGTAAAAATCACTTCACAGTAGCCTGTATGATTCAATTGTAGATCAATATTGTGTAGTTAATGCATTAGCAGTAGAGCATTAATTTGCAATTACCACAGGTGATCTGATCCTCTGTGTTCTGTCCATTGACATAAATGACCTTTTGTTGAAAGAGATTCTGTAGTCATTATTTCTAGCAGATATAACCAAAAAAAAAAAAAAAAAAAAAAGGTAGAACAAAGGAGTACCTTCTGAAGTATACATTTTTCATGGTAAAGTCTTTTAACATTATATTCTGGTATGGAACACTTTTGTTAATCTTGAATTTTAGTCATTAACTTGAAAAGAATATGGGCTTCTTTTCAAACAAATTTCTTTTCTTACAAAGTATGGAGGACACTCGTGCCCCCGCATGCTCCAGCATGGATGTCTGTAAGGCCCTCTACATAGCAAAAATTTAAAATCCACCCGCACAGTTCTGCTTTTGTGGGCCCACCTGCCTGGGGGCAGCCTGTAGCTCTACCCCAAGCCCTGTTTCTGGCTCCCTGTTGTGCTCAGGATCAGGACCAGGCGAAGGCACTGCTGCAGTGCAGTGAGGGCCGATGCATGGGCAGTGTAATGCTGCTGCTCCCATCAGGCCTGCAGGCTGTGAGGTGATGCCACAGCAGCTGTGCGCAGTGGTCAGGTCCTCACTGGTCCCAGGTCTCCCCTCAGCCTGGGAAGTGGGAAATCAAATTTATTGGCCCTACCCCTGCCACTTTGCAGGCTCAAGGCACACTCACACCACAGCTCTGTCTTTTCCATTCACCCACCTACATCTCTCACTAGCGCCAGCTGGGATTTAGCACCTTGTAGTCCTTTTCTTATGGGCACTGCTTTTGTCCTCGCGCTGTCATCTCCAACTCATACACACCCACTGCACTTACACCATGACACTCCTCAGATGGGGTTTAACCCAGCAAGCAGCTATGAGAGAAAAATGAGGAAATAGAGCAGGAATACCCTGGACCCTGAGGCAAGCTGCCATAACACTGAATCTGCCTGTGCCCTCCTCTCCTACCCCCTGCCAGCTCTGCATAGGACCCCAGGGATCCGACAAAGAACAAAATCCATTCTGGAAGCATGACAACTCATGATGGGAAAGCAATAAGGACATTTTTGGCTTCTGCGAGATAAAATCTCCCCCCCCCCCAACACAGAACGCAGTTGTTTTATGAGTGTACTTGCGTTTTTTGTAACATTTTCAAGGAGAATTCTTGTTGGTACCTCTTTGGAGCCAGAGTCTCAGGGGATTCAGGACAGTTAGATTATTATTTTTTCTTCGGCAGGCATTTTACTGAAGCATTTAGCCAGGGGATTTTTATAACAGCAGGATGGCCCTTTGTGTGTGAATAAACAAGGTTTTTCATCACAAAATAGTGGGACTTGAACTATGAGAGAGCATTGTTATTGTATTTGTGCAAATGCGAAACCCTGTGAGGAACCCTTCTACGCAGTATAAAATGCCCTGTGTGTCAGAAAATAAAAGCAAAGCTCTGAAAATATAATCACTGAAATGATAGGAAAAAATACCATTTCATAAACATTGTCATATCCTAATGTTAGATGCTACCATTTCCCCAAACCCAATCTCAAAAAAAAAAAAATATCCAAAAATTAAAATTTATTTTTAGTTTTCATCAAGGTCACTGATGCAATTTTTCTCTGTTTTTTAATGGCTACAGAACTGTGAAGTGGAGACCTGCTTCTCTGTGCACTTAATTGGTGTTCTTTCAAGCCCATCTCAGTGTCTGTTCAAGTCAGTGAAGACGCTGATATTGAGATAAGTGAGGATGAGATGAGGCCAAAAAATTCTCATCGAGGAATTACTGTTTATGGCATTTAACAGTATGGAGAGTGAGAAACTAAGAGACTGACATCACAGGAGTGCTGGAGCAGGCCCAGTGCATTAGAATTCCAGGTTAAGTTTATGCCGATGACACTTGGAAACAATTTATTTAATCTTGCGGGGAATAACAGCGCCTTTGAGTGCAGAGGAAAGGCTCAGTAATACCTTGCATCTAATCTCAGCTCTGTGCAAGTAGAATCAAGTCAGGTAACTGGCTGCAAGCCGTAACCGAAGGGCGCAGTCCCTGTGGCTGAGCAAGGCTGGGCCTCTCCTGCCTTGACCCACAAGGAGCCCCCCTGCCAGCCTGAACACCCACATGATGGGGAAACAGAGGCTGGTGACTTTGCTTTGTCTCAGTGGAGAGGTTCCTGTCAGAGCATGTTCTGCCAGCCATCGTGACTCAGAACAGGCACCCTCAGTAAGTTTGCAGATGACACCAAGCTGGGTGCGCGTGTTGATCTGCTCGAGGGTAGGAAGGCTCTGCAGGAGGATCTGGATAGGCTGCACCGATGGGCTGAGGTCAACTGCATGAAGTTCAACAAGGCCAAGTGCCGGGTCCTGCACCTGGGGCGCAATAACCCCAAGCAGAGCTACAGGCTGGGAGATGAGTGGTTGAAGAGCTGCCTGGCAGAGAAGGACCTGGGAGTGATGGTGGACAGTCGGCTGAATATGAGCCAGCAGGGTGCTCAGGTGGCCAAGAAGGCCAACGGCATCCTGGCTTGTATCAGAAACAGTGTGGCCAGCAGGGCTAGGGAGGTGATCGTCCCCCTGTACTCGGCTCTGGTGAGGCCGCACCTCGAGTACTGTGTTCAGTTTTGGGCCCCTCGCTACAAGAAGGACATCGAGGTGCTTGAGCGGGTCCAGAGAAGGGTGACAAAGCTGGTGAGGGGCCTGGAGAACAAGTCCTACGAGGAGCGGCTGAAGGAGCTGGGCTTGTTCAGCCTGGAGAAGAGGAGGCTCAGGGGTGACCTTATCGCTCTCTACAGGTACCTCAAAGGAGGCTGTAGTGAGGTGGGGGTTGGTCTGTTCTCCCACGTGCCTGGTGACAGGGTGAGGGGGAATGGGCTTAAGTTGTGCCAGGGGAGTTTTAGGTTGGATGTTAGGAAGAACTTCTTTACCAAAAGGGCTGTTAAGCATTGGAATGGGCTGCCCAGGGAAGTGGTTGAGTCACCATCCCTGGAGGTCTTTAAAAGACGTTTAGATGTAGAGCTTAGGGATATGGTTTAGTGGAGGACTTGTTAGTGTTAGGTCAGAGGTTGGACTCGATGATCTTGAGGTCTCTTCCAACCTAGAAATTCTGTGATTCCATGATTCTGTGACTGAGAACAGGTAGGCTTTGGTACCAGCTAACAGCATGAAGTTTCTGACACAGTCTGTGGCTCAGGGTAGAAGATCAAAACCTCTCTGTACAAAGCTGACCATATTACAGAGAAGTCAAGATGTTGGAGCTAATTCTTCTCTCACCAATGAAGTAGGCGAATGAAGAATAGATTGCTGGATGTAGTGGCAGGCCACCAACATTGTATGAGCAAGACCAGATTCACAGAATGGCTCTTTCTGCCAATAATTTTAAGGAAACAACAGTTAAGGCAAAACCACTTTTCAGATGTAAATCCTTTGATGCAGACAGAAATAGTCTCAGATATAAATAGTTTTAAAGAAAGCCACAGCCTACATTCCCAAAGAAACTCGATATGCGTTTGCACATCCTTTTGAGTATCCTCAGTCACATTTGAGATTTGTGGTCATTTTCTTTGAAATTTGGCAGAAGTTAGAAAGTATATTCCTGTAACAGATTTTGAGAAAATTAAGTCAGGCAGTGAAGAGTGTGTACCTGCATTCCTTCACTGTAAGAGAGAGAGCACTATGAGCTCACCTCTATTAGACCTCTGAGAATCCACATGGGACAGTGCTGCTAGGACTGTGTCAGCCACAGGAAAGGCTTTAATTGGCAGTCACACCTTATTAGACGTCAGAGAACCCAACCAGGAGACACAGACCTGCTGGAAGCCAGGTATCATTAGCTCTGCTGCTCACAGAGCCTCATGCTTAAAAAAGTCTTCAGTGGATGCAGCACTGAATGGAGTGGCCCTTCTCTGCAGAGCTGAAATTTACAGTACATGGAGAAACAAAAGAGGGAACAAAGTGCTGTTTGAACATGTCGAAATAAAATCAAAAGAAAAATGAACGTAAAAGAGAGGATTTGGACAGATACATATGTGATCCCTTCTAATAAACATTTCATTATTTTCTGCTTTTTTCTTAGCTCACTGCTAATTAGAGAAACTCAACCTGTTCTCAACTGTCTGTCTTCCTTTGCTAATAAAAAAAAATAAAGTCATTAGAGGACTGCCACATTTGCTGTGCTACACATACTTGGGATGGAAATTGCTAATTGCTGGTGAGAACTTTCTGTGAGAATTCCTTTCACTGAAAATCTGAATTGGTTGGACAAAAAAATCTAGAAAGTTTTTTGGTCATGGCTAGATAAAAATATTAGGTTTATAGTAGGTTTTCAGTATTTATTTTTACCTTTATTATTTGCCACTTTTAATGAAGAGTTGCAATATTCAAATCATCACATTGTAAAGTTATGAACTGAACTCTAAGCTAATACTACCTTTTATTTTGTGCAGTTTTGCAGTAGTTTTACTTTTTTTTTGGAGCTGATAAGGGATTTATCTATTAGCTTTCCTTTCTTTCTGCTCGTTTCACCAGCTAATAAATGAGGTTTGCATAGATAGGATTGTTATTTCATAAATTTGTAAGAATGAATTCAAGCTCATTCCATAAAAATTGCTATTTGTCATTCTTAAAATGGATTCTCATGCAAAGTAGGTTTAATTATCACTGAATGGTAATAATTATTTAATAACAATTATTAAATTGTCTCAGTTGAGCATCAGCTCAAATGCTGGTCTATGGCAGTCACTCCTAACCTCTGCAGAGGATTTGCTCCCTAGTCTTATACCTGGGTGTCCCCGAGCCTTCTGTCCCCCCTTCTACCAGGTGTCTGCCCTGCAGCGCTGGGTCTGGGGGCTTGGTGTCTTTAGCGATTGAGGACATACGAAGAGTAATTGCTTTGGCAACACTGTCTCTCCTTCCTCACCCCAAGGATCCAGAGTACTGCCTCTCTTTCCAATCCAGCACTGTTCCTATTTTTAATGTGGATACATACTACTAGCGTGGATTCATGCTACTGCTATCTTGTCTGAACAAGCACAGAGCTGTCCTCCCTGTAGATAAAACCACATGATATGAATTGACAACAAGTGAGTTTTGTTTAGAAGTTTACAAAGTAAAAGAAACATGGAGATGACTCTTCAAAAGAGGCTCAGTTAAGATGTAAGAAATTGTGGGCAGGTTGTTTTATTCAGCTCAGGTTGCTTTCAGCCACAAAGCTAGCTTTGCTGTAGAGGAGTTACCCTTGTGTGCTGGTGTGGAAGTGACTGGAAGTAGAAACTGAAAATGTACCCAATTCCCTGTTGGACATTGAAAATGTAAATAGAGGGAAAGACAAGCACAGTGAAAAATTATGATTTTATTTTCTTGGTATTGCCATCTCCAATAATTACTTAGAGAATTTCCTGAATTTTGTTTTAAATTATACTTATTTTAACTGCAGAGGACCTGATTTTCTTAAAAGGGGAAAATGCAAAATCTTAAGGATTGCAAAGCTCTGCCGTCAGAGACATTTTTCTCGGAAACATTATCAGCCATACAAAGAAAGTACGCATGCAAGAAGTTTTCCATTTTGTATCAGAGCAGCTCTGTTGATCTGTCAGTCTGAGGCTGTAGCTAGCAGCAAAAGGAAAAAAGGGCGAGGAGGCGATAGAGCAGCCAGCTCTGGCAAGGCACAGTCTCAGAACCACCCTGGTGTATGTGAACCGCTGTGCAGCTCAGCTTGGGCTCGGTGCAATCGCAGTTTGACAAGACCAGGTGACCATTCCGCTGGTTTCCCTAGGAGTGGAGAAATCTTTTTTCTGCCCAGGCAGGAGGAAGCAATCTGGGAATGGGAGCCCGGATGCCTTTTGAAGTATTTTCCCTGCTACAACATAAGCCCCTTGACACAGCTTGATCTGTCTACAGAGAGGTCCTTTTATCCATGCAATTTGAATGAAAGAAACAAACAGAGAAACCATTTTTTCTGAAGCTGGCAGTACATTTAACAAAGGGTTTAATTTCCTTCAATATCTGAGTTATGTTGCTGCTTTTCTTCCTGATATTTATTGTTTGGACAGAGATAGGTAAAACAATCCCCAAGGAAATGTGGAAGTGGGTTTTTATCTCAGACACGAAGGACTCAGAGGGTCAGAACTATTTTATTCACATGAATCTCACTCTTCAATGGACACAGCAGCTGCTGCACAAATTCGTACAGGCAAGCTGATAAAGGATGAAAGTAATTTTAACTGAAATAAAATGTGACAGTACTAGAGGGAAAGACTCACAAGGATGAGGGGTTAATCATTGCAGGACTGAACTGAGGTTCCAAAATGGAAAAATTGCTTTTCTGTTTGATTTTGAGAGGTCTGAGGCTTTCAAAATTCTGGTCACAGGATGATGTCCCTCAGTAGATGGTTCTCATTAGGGTTTGTTGAAAACTTCTTTGACGAAACTGTTTTTCATTGACAAATTTCATTTAATCAAAATAGATTTGGGTTCAAGTCCCTGCTGTGCCTGATTCAGAATGTCCTGGGTTGAAGAACTCTGAAGGTTTAACTTGAATCTGTTATGCATTAATGAACCTTTGCATTACTGATGTGTTTACCCTCCTGCAGTATAAGAGGCCACAGGAAAGCTGCATGGGGAGAAGTCAATGACCAGGAAATAGTTCTTCTGTCACAGGGAAGTTTAAGGATGAAAAAGGTTTTCAGTTTAAACTGCTAGTGAGACTTCTAAAAATGTGTGGAATTAACACATTTAAGGAAAAAATATTATTTGAGTGAATCAAAATTCTGTTTCAATCACTTTGCAACATATTTTAGTTTTGACCTTTTCATTCCAATTAACTTGGATTGCAAAACAGGCATTTTCAAGTTAAATAGAACTGTTGCATTCCATGTTGTCAAACAGCACATATTGGCAATTCTGAAACTTTTTTATGCACATTTTTCCGAACATGGTTCTTTTCTGAAAAGCGTGTTTTCCTAGAGCCACTCTCACTTCTGACAAATATGCATTTCCAAAATGGAAAAACTAACAAACTCTAGTCGAGAGAGAATGGAGTTCCTGTTGTTTAGCCCTCAAAATATGCAATCTTAAACATGCTACTAACTTCTAACTAAATGTGTTATGTATGTACATGACTTATATCATCAAACCACGAGGTCTGAGCAAGTTAACTGGTATCTGGTTTAGAAATATCTGTGGAGGAATGGGAGGATATAGGATATGGAAATGTCAAGTAAATCTACATCTACCTGGCACAGCTGCTGATGCTGTACCAGCAGCTGAAGAACCACTGGGAGAACTGAAAGATTTCATTTTTCATAACAGAACTTGTAAGAGAGAGGTGAGACCTCTAGGTGTTAATAAATGAAATATGAAGTGGTATTCAACATATATTTAAAGATACTTGGAGAGCCTGTGTATGTGATTGCGCTGTTTACACAAGGGAGTTAGTTCATCTGCTTTCAAAGATATCTTTCATTTTATAGATCTAGAGTACAGTGATACAATTTGCTGTAGATGGCTGATTATGAGGCTGTTTCCACACTCCACAATGCGCAAGGCATGTGGAATCATATTTGTTTTCTTAGGAAAGATGATCACGATCAGCACTTTTATCAGCGCGTGTGCCCACCTACTGCATAAAGGTCCACTTTGTAGTTCCAAGAACTGACAGAATGCTCTAGCAAGATAAGGAAACATAACCATTCCTCTACGGGTGGCTGACAGGAGGGAAAAAAAAAATTACTACAGGGAGCCTTCTGAAAATTCTTGATTTCTTCCGCATTTCCCTTCTCAAAGACTTGGGATTGAAAATTGCATCATTCAGGTCCCTTGATAAGTACCAGTTTCCCACTCCTATTTCCAATTTCCTCTGTAAATGTCAGCTCAGCTGTGCTCAACACTGCTTCAGCGTTATATTGTCCTGTTGTAGAGAGGATCCAAGCTGTTCATAGACAGAGCATTTATCCCACAAGCTTGTCTTGCTTAGACTGCACACCTTCATCTCCTTATAGTTCATTTTGAGCTTCATTACTTACTGACATTAACCTATACTTTTGATTAGAATAGCACTTTACCTTAAGCTTGACTGATGAACTCTCCTGAGGTACTCTCAAGAGTACTCTTGAACTCTCTTTCCAAGTGCAAGGTGCTGCACCTGGGTTGGGGCAATCCCAGACGTGAGCACAGACTGGGAGAACTCATTGAGAGCAGCTCTGCAGACAGAAACTTGGGGGTTCTGGTGGATAAAAAGTTTGTCATGAGCCAGCAGAAAGACAAGGGGGCACCATTTTAAACTAAAAGATGGTAGGAGGATATTCTTCACTCAGAGGGCGATGAGACACCAGAACAGGTTGCCCAGAGAAGCTGTGGATGCTCCATCCCTGAAAGCGTTCAAGGCCAGGCTGAATAGGGCCCTGGGCAACCTGATCTAGAGGATGGCATCCCTGTCTGTGATGGGGGGTTGGAACTAGGTGGTCTTAAAGGTCCCATCGAACCCAAGCCCTTCAGTGAAATTCTATGAAAAAATCATAGGCATAACAAAATAACTAAAATATTTCCTTACTGACACTCCCATGACATCTGACCATACAGTGTGTGTTTGTTTTATATATATAGCTTTCTTAAGCCCACATGGGGATGGTTGCCTATTCTGTAAACCCTGGAACAGTTAGCATCTTTGAATCTTTCTGCTGTGTGTTGCCCCTCGAATGTCACCAGTAAGCCTCCAGCTCATTAGGACTAGAACTAGAACTCAGTAAAAAAAAAAAAAAAAGTGTTTTTTTTTTCCCCCATAACTCAGACCATTCATAGGTGTAATATATGAGTCCATCAAGCTGCTTTCTGAAAGCCGTACTGGACTTGGGAACAAATAGTAGTTCATTAGTTCATGTATATTAGCTCGATTCTGATGTTTTAAAAAGGCTATCAGCCATCATCCAAATCAGTTTTGCATCTTGATCCAGTATCTGAAGCCTTGTTAAGTAACATCCCATCTGCTAACCTATATCTCTAGAGTCATTTAAGCAGCTAATGTGAATGAATCAAATCATTCCATCTGTACTGTATCAATATTTGGAAAGCTTTTCCTTAGTTACAAATTTGTTCTTTGAAACAAAGAATCTTGCTTTTTTTCCAGAGAGTGCACCACATTGTCTGATAATCTACTTCCCCTAATATTCTTAATCCTACAACCCTCCAGCAAAAGTTACAATTGCTGATAGAAAGGGTAATTTAGGCTATGCATTTAATGTACTGGTAAGTCAGTGCTCAACGAGACATGAGGATGAGAAACCATCAGTATATAGGCAGTCTTTCCATGGGCATTGGTATCCTGATGACTGTAAGTACAGAAACACCTCTCAGAGGAGATTTTATGTGTGTCCTTACTCTCAAGTTGCAGTTCTTTTCACTTTAGTACTAGCATTATGTTGGGCAACCAACGCTGCATATACTGCTTTTCATTTTGTAAAGCTGGGCACATCTAAATCATTGTAGTGGGGCTACAAAACAAGCATTTTAATTTCCATGGGCAAGGGCTATGCAGCAGATAGATTGCAGGGCCCTGAAAGATCTCCCTTTAGTTGAGTCAATTTTTGCTAGTTGCTATTGAGAATAATTTTTAAATTGCATGTATGCCTTTCCTCAGATTAAAGTCATGCTTTTTCCCACAAAAAAAAAAATTAATTTTCTTAAGGCCATTGATGGTGTATCCAGGGTATCCAGATAGGCACAAATAGGATCCTTCCTGAAGCACCTTGCATTCGTTTATGATTTCAGCTTTTTTCTACAAGAATCTTAGTCAGTAGACACTAATCAAAAAGCAGTAGCTTCAACTATACATTGAAAAACACCTTAGAGTCATTCATAAATGTTTCTCTAACAGAAAGGTGGATTTATGTCTTCAGTTATCAGGCAGAATTTTAGTAGAAATCTTCTACAAGATGATGATAAATAATGTTAAAGTAGAATATATAATATAAAATCAAAACAGCACATAATTCTTTTGCTTACCATTTGGGCATATCAGTAAAAAATATTCCAAAGAAAGTCTGACAAATTAATGGAAAAAAATTAATTCATCATAAAAACTCTCACAGGTATCTCAGAGGAATAATAGTTGTTTATCCCCTTGCTATGATAAGAATATTAGAAACTGTGAAGTCAAAGGCTGATTGCCTAATAGGATGGCATTTTGAGAGCTATATTATTTAGAGATCCTATGCAGTTTAGAACCAAAGCTGAAATAAGTTTCTGTCTTCTGGGGAAGCAAGATGGCATTCTGCTAAATGCTAGAATTTTATCATTTGAAGGTGAAAAAAAAAGCAAAAAGAAAGCAGCCAGCAAGACCTAAGAATATAAAAGCATTTGAGATCTCAGAAGGAGTTTAAATCAATGCACTGCCACAGTTACAGCACAGATGAAAGAGCCTGCTGTCTCAATTGCCAGGAAACTACTTAGAAACTCTCACTTTGATTTTTTTTTTTTTTTTTTGGTAGCCCGTTACATTACCACTAAATGCAATATATGGGGACATCGCTGCTTTGATGTTGTACAGCTGCAACAAATGGAAACTAATATGGTAGAACAGTCAAGCTATGTGATTTGCGTTTGTATATACAAATATATACCCATCAATCTTCTTACTTCTAGACTGTGTATCACTGCCACCCATCTGCCGCCTTACTGTTACTTCCATTTTCATAAAAATGACAATTATTTTGCACTCATGTTCTGAAGAGAACAACATATATTTCGGAGGGTGTAAAAATGAATTTTTTATCCAAACTATTGTCTCTAACACCACCTACCTCAAATTCATTGCTGGCAAAGTTGCTTAATAGTGTTTTGAAACAGACATCCCTCATTGGAAAAGGCAAGGACAGCATTGAATAGGAATTGCTTCAGTGGGTGATCTGGCTGGAAATGCCTCAGCCACTTTGTCCAGGGCTCTGCATGAATGGCATAGGCCTTGCACACAGTCCCCCAGGATACTCCGGAGTCTGGGCAGAGTGATAATGCAGTGTGGGGATGTTTTCCCTCTTGATCCTAGAACCATAGGTTATGGGCAATACCCTAAAGTTATTACAGAGATCTCTCAGTGAACAGTGAAGGGGATTTGTCCCAGGAAAGACTTCAGAAATTGACTTCTCTTTTTTGTGTAATGATTCTGCTAACAGCAAAGGCATTTGCAATGTTTTTTACCAGATGTAGTAATACCTGTCTCTGATAATGAACTTTTTCTTCATAGCATGTAAATTAAAAGTTTCAGAGTGATGTGAATGATTAAAAACAATCGTATCTTGTAAAATTCTTTTACAAAACAATAATCTCTTGACAATTTAGTCTCTAAAGTAAGATTTGTAATGGCTCTAGATCCTTTTACAAAGCTACACTGAGTATTTATGTTTATTATAGAGCAGACAGGTCATTTGTTATGCAAGACATCAGCGGGGACCTTTGGATGCTAACCCCATCAATGCATTTTGCAGGGCAGTTTTACTTAGAGCCTTAAGCCTGTAATTCATTTCACATCCACATTCCCCAATGAGATCATTTGGTGTACATTTGATTTACCAGCAGCATAGCAGGCCTTGTGTCTTTTAGTATCTCATATGTGTCTGTATAGATTAGAATCGTAACCTACAGTTGCAATTTATACTGAACAGTTTTATACTTCAGAATATTAAGAGTATAATATTACTGATCATGTATGGCATGTTGGCTTGCTTGTCTCTTTCGGGATGCAAGGGGCACTCACTGGTATGGAAAGAGGAACATGGATAGAAAGGGAGGTCAGATGTTAAAAGTTAACTTGTGAAATTGTGGTGGTTTTACTGCCGAGGCAGTAGCACAGTCAGACAATGCACTAAAACCAAGCTTGTGCAAAATTATCTTTCTGTGTATGAGTGCAATAAGAATGGTATATGTTGCCTTTGCAAACAGGAAAAAGTAGTGCCTTTTTTCTCTGGCCCAAAGTCTATTCCAAAGCTAGAGACAAACATAGGTAAGGAGGACAGCTGACAACTTCATTGTGATCTTGACTTCTGTGTGTGTCCCATAGATAGCTCACACGGCCTGCCTCCCACAATCCAATGAAGAAAAAGCTACTTTCTACCTAAACGTTTCAGGTGAAAGCCTGGGTCAGCGCACCATTGAACGTTAATTTACTCATAAGACTGAGTCACTTGGATTACGTAGGACCAAGGGATATTAAACAGATGGAATCTGCCATGCAAAGTCACAGCACCACTGCTTGCTAGAACCAGGGCTGATAAACCAAATGAGCAACAGATCCACGCTTGTTTCTTGTACTTGTCCATAACCAGTTTCTGCTGGCCACAGGCTGCTGGTCTGGAACAACATGAACATCTGAATGTGCTCAGTTGTAGTTATATATTTGCTTAGGCTTTTCCTTTAGAGTCTAAAGGGAAAAAAATTTCATTGTGTTTGGTCCTGAAAGGAGTGGTGCTGAGGAGAGGAGATGGGTGGACAGAGCTGGTCTCCAGCCAGGTTTGTGGTGCTGGGCCAGTCAGTGCACAAGGCTCCGACAGCAGCTGTTTCAGTGGTACCATGCTCCATGACCTCTTGTTGAGGTGGTTATTAATAAGACATTAAATGAGAGGTGGCGCAATCAAAAGGTAGTTCCATTTTAAATGTGGATTTAGCTGGACTGCATTTCCTGCTTTTCACACCTGTGAAATAAGATAGCAGCAGAAGGGAGAGTTCAGCGTTGAGCTTTGGAAGGGAGGGAAGCATGCCTGCTCTCAGCTCAAGCAGCGGGACTGAAGCAATGTGTGGAGACAGGCTGGCTCACTTCTGTGTTTTTTCTGGGAGTGAGAGTCTGAGTCTCACCTGGTCTACTGCCCTGACACTTCTCTGGTGCTGAGAAAAGGGCACAGTGTCATTTAAACCAGTGATTCAGAGGCAGCCAGGTATGGTGCTAAAAACCTCTCTCTGTGGTGTAGAAATTGTCCTGGCTGATGGGACACTGGGACGTTTTATCTCAACTTTGTTCAACCCCTTTTAAAAGGCAACAAAGCTTTCTGCATTGATTCACAGAAGATACTATAAGCATTCACAGAAGATACTATAAGAAGATACTAAAACCCAAATATCCCCATCTGATATGTAAAGCTTAAGAAATGTTGAAGTTCAGAATGCTTTGGAATTTGCCAAAAGCATGACAGAACTATTTCTGTTGGTTTTGTATGCATTAATGTTTGAAAGTCTCTTGTTTCAGGAAAGGCCCGTAAAAATAAGCACCTGCTTTTATCACAGTGAAATCAGTGAAAGGCATGTCTTTGGGTAATTATTTGCACCTTTGGGCACCAGAGTCACAAGGCTCCTACAGAGGAGAAGGGTCATCTGAAACCGCTAGCAAATTCAGTTTCTAAGTCTTCTCATTTCAGATAATGTTTTTTCTTTAGCGCAGTGATTTACATTCTTTTTTAAAAAACTGCATTTTGCCTTCAGTTCTGGAACATACGTGGCTTCCCATGGAAGGCAAACAGCGCAATGCACGTAGAGCTAGGATTGATCCCTGAGTTGTAGTGTGCTATCATCTTCTGCACATTTTTATATTATTGCAGTTTATAACACCGCACCATAAGATGGAAAACAGTAAAAACCGCTTTATTTATAAGTTTATTACAGGTATCCTCCAGTGTATCTCATGTATACATCCTGTCAAAATATTTCAGGATTTTGACAACAGTGCCTGAATTTTTTTCAAATGACATGACATGACTTTTAACTGTGTTATTGTTTTTTTTGTTTGTTTATTTTGTTTTGTGTGTGTGTATGTGGTGTTTTTTTTTTGTTTTTTTTTTTTTTACAATTTTACTATTTTCAAGAATAGCTAATAAAAGTGTTACCTGTGCAGTAAAATAATAGGGAATTCCTTGTTGAACAAAAACCCTTAAATAAGCACCAGTTGTGTTTTGGACTTAAATAGCTTATACTAGAAATTATTAATATTCTCCATAAATACTCCTGGGCTTAAAAATAAATAAATAAATAAATAAATAATGAGGTTTATAGAATGAATAACAGGCCTAATTAATGCCCATGTTATTTCTGCAGAGAAAGAGATTTTGTGTAATGTAAATGCAGTACATATAATATGTTCTTGTGTTTGTTAAAGTTTGTCTTTATTTTTTCCTTGTGTAGCTATAGTGTATGGTATTTTACAAAGTGAAGGATGCCTTTCTTCGAAATTGCAAGTTGTATTATCATTTCTGAAATGCGAAAAACAGTTACATATTTCCTGTATTTTTAAATGTTGATGCTTGTGATCTGAGGTATATTTTCTCATTGAAAGAGTGTTTATGTGTTTGTGCATGTCCACACCTTCATGTTCTAAGGTAGGTAGCTATTTCATTGTTGTGCTTATTACATGTGTATGTAAATGTAGGTATTACCAGCAGAATTGATTTTAGTTTTTAGAATAAAAGCTGAATCAGAAGCTAAAAACACTGACACATCTGGAATTTATGAGCATTTCCAGGGAAATACAGTTAATGGTAGTCCACTGACCCTGCTGCTCTTCAGTGGTGGATTAGGGTTTAGCTCATAAAAATGTGTTCAGAGAAGAGTCTGGGATATTTTACTCACTTGTTGACAGTTTAGTTGGGTATCTTTGTGGGTTTAAATCTGAGCTGATATCCACAAGGCGGTCTAGAAAAATCCATGTAAATAATCAGGGTGCTCTCTGCTATTGATAGTTCTGTGCCTACAGATCAGGGATCATTTATTTGCATGTTTATAAAGATATATTGCTCTCTGTGTTTTTAAAGCATCTAAAACAAAGTGGCTTGGCCTTCCAGTACCATTGAGTGGCAAATATTAATTAGCAGAAGGGGAACATTGTTCTGCTCCGTGCCTGGCAATGGTTGCCCATAATAGTATCTGCTTAATGGATACTGTGTGCTGAGACACCTCCATTGGAGACAGATTCTTCTCAGGAATATCCAGGGAAAGAACAAGCAGCAATAGACATAAATTGGAAAACAGGAAATTCCATTTAAATATAAGAAAAAGCTGTAAGGGTGATTGAACACTAGAACAAATTCCCCTGAGAGGTTGTGGAGTCCCTATCTTTGGAGATATTCAAAACCCAACTGGATACAGTCCTGGGTAGCCTTCTCTAGTTGACCCTTCTATGAGCCGGGAGGTTGGACTTCACAATCTCTAAAGAAGCCTTGTACCCTCAGCAAATCTGTAGTTCTCTGATTTGTTTGACTGGGGCATAAATGGCTATGTCTGTGCTTCCCAAACAGGGCTGGCTGGTACCCAGTGTCTGTGGGCAAAGGCCTACATGCTCAGCAGCAGAGTCCTGAAAGATGCGCAGTGGGGCTGGGTGTGCAGGCTTGCTTCTGAACAACCTTCAGATATGGTCTAAGGGCTGCCATTAGGAAACCTGGTCATAACCAATGTTACTGAGTCCTTTTTTTCCTGAACTACACTGATGGCTATCATGACATAAGATCGAGCAGCCAACTAATATCCTGAATTCCTATAGTGTTTGTCAGTGAAGTTTCAGTAAGGGTCATCTGATAATCAGTGAGTCCAAAAAGCTTGCTAACTTCTTGTGCTCCTCTGCCAGGATGTTGCTGATAACTGTATTTACATTTCACAGGTGTGCAGTGCAATCCAGAATCAAGATTTCACTGTTATTGACGACTACTGCACTGGACTGCGAGCTCTTCTTTACCTGAAAAGCATCGAGGAACTCAAAGACTGGAATGGACAGAGTCCTGCAACCATGCGCCATCAGAAAGGAAAACCAATACCTAGAATTGCTGATCTGATAGGAAAGGTATGTTGTTTCATTGCCATTCCTCTATAAAGTTATGTCTATGCAATTCCATCTTTGTTGTATGTAACTACCTTGGTTAACCACTGCTGCTGTCACAACTAGTCACCAAGTCTTTTTTTATTCCTCCGCGGTATTAGCAAATATCTGAGGGCAGCTTGATCAGACAAACTTGAAATGACTTGATATGCAATAACCTTTCTATTGTAAATATGATGTCTCCACCTTGATTATAACAACATGTCTTTTTTTAAAGTGTAGGATGTAAAATTGCAATTGCATTGGAACTACTTGTTTTAATGCAACAACTCAATTCAGATTGATACTACTACTGTGCCAGAAGTGCCAGGGTGTTCCGCCCATAGTGCAATGTTCAGGAGATATGAAAGCCACCTAGCACTGGACTTGACCAGCTGAGAAGCTTCTGTCACAACCACGCTGCTGGTTGGAATGCTAGATCAGATAGCAGTGATTCTACTGACATCGTAACTGAGTATCTCATGGTCTTTCACGTGTACCAATTCTCATACCCTTTGCAAGGCAGGGAAAGTTCCAGGTGAGGAACAGCAACACTGAATAATAAATTCCACAAGGTCATTTAAACCTGGAAAGTGTGGTGGAATAGGAATGTAAACTATGGTCTCTCTGGAATCCTCTGGACTGTCTCTTCTCTCTGCTCTAGTAGTTCCCTACTACAAAAATGTCTTTGGAGATTTTTCCAGATGCAGTAGATTGCAGCTGCCCCAATACTGCACACCCCTACACTAGGACACCTGCTGATCCATGCTGAGAAGCAGGGAGGTGTAACTGGCTTCCTACTGATGCCCTGCTGCCTACTGCTCTAAGCAAAATACCTGCACAGCAGGGAGGCAGAGCTTTTGTTTCTGGTTACTAGAGGGGATCACTTTGAAGACTGATTTCAGTTATACATCATGCCTATTGATTATCCTTCTAAAAATCTGATACAACACTGTTGAAAATGTTGTAAAAAGTAAAGAATTACAAAAGAATAGGATTTGGAGTGTCAAACACCTCCAAATCTCTGCTTATCATTGCTGATGACTGGAGTTGGATTTAGAAGGAGATTAGAGACTTCTGTATTATTGTTCTCTGTGGAGCTCTGAAAATTATAACATTACCTTTCAGGAGAAAAGACAATCCCATTCCTAAAGCTCTAAATAATACACTGCTTAAAAATAAAACAAGATATAAGCAGTTTCATTTTCATCTACTTATGTTAAGCAGTTAAACCAGTCTCAAAGGGTTGTATTCAAACTTCTTTTCTTTAACACCTGTGGAAGCATACACAGCATTTTCAATTCATGTGACAGAGATTTTTTGCAATTCTTCTTTAAAGCTGCATTCAGAGTTCTTTGTATTATCTTTTTATTTTACTAAACAGACAACCATTGTCAAAGATGTTTCTCATGTCCTTTTGATTGAGAAAAATATTACAAGTCTTAGTCTTTTCCGCTTGTCATACATCAATAATTAAATTTAAAAAGGTAGTGTGAAAAGATGCTTTAAGGGAGCATTTAATAATTCAAAGGAATCTTAACTTGAAACAGGTCACATGAAAAAGAATGGAAAACAAAGCCCTATGTAATCGTGTCTGGCTGGGTCTGTTAGACATTTAAAAGTAGCAAGACGTACAGAATATAAGTAATTGTGTATTTGATTGCCCTTAGCACAGAATTGTATCATTGGATCATTGCTACTAAATAATAAAATCTAAAGTTAACCAGGCTGCACCATTGATAAGGTAGTGATATATTTTAGACCAAAGCTCGGGATGTCTGTTCAGGAATGTAGATTCAAGGGAAAAGGAAGAAAAATAATACAACATGGGTAAAGGGAAATACGATGATAAATGATCCTACTAGGGGCAATCAAATACAAAGGCTTGATATCATTAATATTTATAATATCATAATTAGCAAGACTGTGCCTAAGCAGTGTTATTAGTGTAACTAATTATGTTATCATAAACTATGTTAGCAATACTATAGGAATCAGTATTCTTACCTTCATAAATTATTATCAGTATTGGATTTCATGTACTTGTGCCTAGCAAATTCAGTTAAGTACTGCAGTTTCATCTGGACTCAAACACAAGTATCTAGTGTGCTTGGCAGCAAGTAATAACACACACTCTTGATTCTCTTTCTAAAATAAATTCACTGAAAAGGATGCCCTCACTCTTTATTTGGAAAAGAGGAGGTAGCCTACTGATGTGTATATTCTCATTGATAAAAGTAATTCATGTCCATATCTTATACATAGACTAAAATGTGACAGTCAAAATCCTTCATTGCAATTTTTAAAACCTTCCAAGTTTTTTTTAAAAAAACTTCCTCATTACTGTAAGGCGAAATGCAGTTTCTTAAGTAAGACCCCATGAGAAACTAAACAGCAAATACTAATGAAGTTTGGATTTAAAAAGGAGAATCATTTTGATCAGTTCCTGTTCATATATCTACATTAATACAACTAATATTTTCATCCAGTAACTTCTAGTCCTTAACAAATGAGAAGAATCATGCTATTAGGAAATATATTGGAAACTCAAATGCTGTTTTTAGGTTTGTCACTGTTTCATAATGTGTTTGTTGGTCTATAGACCCTAAATTTATCATCTTTGAGGCAGCAGGTACATATTTTCTAATAGTCTTTTCTAAAATGCTAGTTTTTCCCTGTTTGCTAATATAGTGGTTGCTGTTGCAGTCATTACTTGCCATTGTCCCAACATGTGACTTGTAATGCTATACTACCTGTAGTATCAGTGAGATTCCCACTTAAAAATGCTAACCTCAGTCATGGCTTCTAGTCACTGGGTGATGCTGTTTTCCTTAGCTCCACCAATTTTATTCATACTTTACTAGGGTTGTAGCCTTTCTCCATAACCACTTCGAAGACAGTCCTTACTTAGATGCTGCATCAGACTCACAAAGGTGGACAGAGCCAGTCTTCAGGGCTTTCTTCCTCATTGCTTTTCTGATAGCTTATTTAGATTTATTTTTTTTTTCTGTGGTAGGAACTGAATTTTGAAACTTTGACACAGATGACTGTCGTTAATACCACCTCTGAATCACCTTTCTATTAAATGCATGAAACAAACCTTGTCAGCTTGTCTCAGCTATAATCTCAGTTTGCAAATCTAGGCACTGAGATGAGAGAGTGGCAAGGTAATGATGACACCATACTGCTTTCTCACTGAACTCCCTCAAGGAAGAACTTTTGTAAAAGGACACTTACCTCAGCATGAATGTAGACTGAGATCAAGTACATGATGCAACGAGGCAGACAGTTAAGATGTACGGCATGCTTTTACAACCCAAAATTATTAGGGTGGCTGCATAAGAGAGAGGGAGAGTGCAGTTAGTATCCTTATAATCCCAAATTAACTGAATTGTGTTTTAGAATCATGTTTCTGAGTTTCTTGGGAAGATATATCAACAGGAGTGATAAAGATAACTGTGTTCTCACCAGGCATCCAGACAAGGTACAGTATTCCCCAGAGGTCCAATTTGATCTCCCCTGCGTAGTCACTCTCTCACCTTGTCTGTTTATTACAGGAATCTTTTATTAGTTGCTCACTGATCTTACTCCAGGGAGCTGAAGTGATTATGTCCAAGAAACACACTGGTGTCAGCTGATGGTAACAGAAGTGGTATAGTGTGTTTCTATACAAACTTCCACCTAATGTCAGCTACAAAAATCATACTTAACACAGTGGCCTCTATATATGCCAGGTAGCTAAACATTAGAAATATGGCAATTTATGGGTTTATAAGAAGAGGTAAATATGCATAGATACTTAATAGATCACTTCCAGCACCAGAAGGTTTGGGGGAAAAAAAAAAAAAAAAAAGACATTTGTTTCATCATGTCCGAAGGCTAATAATAATAAAGTAATAATTTAGGTGTCTTGATCTCAGAAATATCCTAAAGCTGAAGCAAACTCTTTTTCATAGTGAATCCACATCAACTGTTGTTAGGATGGTGTTGTAATGAAAATGTTACAGCCTTATCTGATAAAAACACATCAATAGGCAGTTTCTCCAGCAAAGAGAATGATCCTGAACATGCACTATCCTGTGTATGAACTTCATTGAAAATTCTGAATATAAATTCTGAAATACTGAAATTTAGCAAATTGCTGATTTTGTTCTCAAATGCACGGACTTCCTGTTAAGACTAAAACATGCACTCCCTTAGAGTATTTATGGGTACTAGAAGCAGATTCTTGTGAGTAGTACCAACCTGCTACATTCTAACTTGGTTGTAGTCAAATCTAAATGGCTTTTTATATGGCAGAGAAAAAAAATAGCTTGCAAAACCTTGAATATTTCATATGAAATATTAAATTAGCTCTGCTATCAAATGAATAAAATGTGAACCACCAGCTGTGTAAGTACACTGTTGCCATGCATGCACCAAATTTTGTGTGCTTTCAGATTCTTCAGGGCCTGTGACTACCTTCACTGAGCAGAGGTTTTTACCCCTCACATTTGGCAGTGCTCCTTGTGGTCTGCTGTTTGGGAAGGCAAGGCTTTCCAGTATGGTAAAGAACTGTCCTCATTTCCAGCAATGTGTATTTGCTAGAAATGCAGAAACATCATCAAATGGTGGTTCAGAGATCACATTTAAAATGACCGTTAGTGAAGAAACCTTTTTTCCCTTATTCCCATTGCCAATTCTGAAAAAGAGTAAGAGAGGGAAGAAAAGATGGATTTTAGGTGAATCTCCCAGCGTTTGCAAGCCAAAAGCAATCTCTGGCCCAAACAATACGTGAAGAAAGAACCTCTCTAATGTTATTTTTTTTTCATAATGGGTCTATTATGGAAGTTTATGTTGTGATTATCTACAGCGTTGTTTCTTAGGAAGACCATAGTTTGTTATATGAAATGTATCTTCCCTAACAGTGAAGCCATTTGCTGTAGAAATGGATAGAAGAAAAGGAACTAGGATTATTAAGGTGGATGTAAGTAGTTTAATCTTTGTGGGTTTTATATGTACTGTATGCTAAATTTGCTTTAAGCACTGAGTTTAAAGTTTGATATTCACAGCCAGTAAATGTGGCTATTAAGAAACGATGTATTCACATTAACTCCTTGGCTGTGGTGGTTTTAGTGTGTTCACTGCTGGCAACCGACATCAAGCCAGGAAAATCCAACTCTTGATGCAAAAGGATTTAAAAAAAAAAAAAAAAAAAAAAAAAAAACAGGCACTGCCAAAAATACATAATTCTTTTTTTGTACTCTGCAGTTTGTTTTACTTAGGAAAACGGCCTGGTCATACCCTGCAGCATGCATTCATTACAGTGATCTTTGACTGGCAGATGCAGAGTAATAAGATGCATATTTTAGTGCTTATTATAATACCCTGTCCAAAAACAACTTGACAAATTTGTGATTTCGACAGTATCTCATTTTGCTGGCTGCAGTGCTCTGTGATTGCCTGGTCCACGTGGCTTCCAGATTATGCATACCACCAATACTGCTCATTAAAATGGCCACAGTTCACCAGTTTCGGTAGCTTGGAACGAACTTGGAATGAATTATTATACAACAAAGAGGCTGCTGTCATGCAGAACAAAAGACAAGCAAAAGAGAGCTTTGGCTTAATGAGGCTAAGTGAGTGTCTCCCCTGCATCACCAGCTACTTGACGGCCTTTGAGCATGGATTTTTTTCTCCACAGGCCAAAACCTTTGGTCTATTATTTTGTGTTTATGCACCTTGAGGCTAATATACATTTTAATATGCTGCACATGGAGAAAAAAATCAGCCATTAGATTAGAACATGTGCACTCCCTGTTAAGTTAATGACAGCCGAACATAGAGATAAATTTAGGTTTTCATATTTAATTATAGCACAGCGCAGTACGTTTAGCAAGGATAAATTGCACTATTATTATGCTTCATTTTTTTTTGACATCTTTTCATATTAACCATGCGCACTTACCCCCACTTCCTCCCCAGTGTCACACATAATGTCTCTGTGCATCATCCTTCCCTAACACCATTAATTTTTTATTCTGTACAGTTGTATGTGTATTGTTGTATTTGTTACTTAGGGTTAGCTTGCTAGCTGGTTAAAAACTTCAAAACAGCCCTCATGTTAGGTGATCTACATAAGCAATAGGGACAGAAAAGGCACAGAAGGAATTGGCTGATGTGGCCAGACATGGCTTTTCACGTCTGCTGTCAGAGCAGGGCTTCCCAGCCCTTCCTGCTGGATGCTTTCAGTGCAGTGCGCCCTGTCTGTGGCTGCAGGGTGCCCCTTTCTCAACCAGCTAAATTAGAAAAGCCAGAGAAATAATGCATGTAAGTTTTAATTAGTTCCGCGGAATTACATAGTTGGATAGTATTAATATGGACAATAGTGAAGAATTTAGCATTGTTTTAGTGTATAGGAACTAAAAGAGAGCTAAGGTTGCTAGGTGGCATGTGCATTTGTTGGGAATTTGAACATGCATAGTCTCCGTTTGTCATAGCTGTCACTCCAAGAATGGCATCAGGATTTAGGCCAGACTTCAGCCTTGTAGAAGATGATATGAAATTGAAAGTAGAGGCAAGATGGTGCACAGTTCAGGCTTTACGTGTCCTTATCAAGTTTTAATGGGAATCTTTGACAATTTCTGTGCTACCATGGATTTGGTGGTGATGTTGGACCATTTGTCACTACCTGAGAGATTTGATTTCAACTCAGGGCTGAGCCATTCAGGTTGCTGTAGCTTGTGTAAATTTTTTTGCATGCTTCACAAAATTAAGGAAATACCACTATTTTCCAAAGTGGATTAGAGCAGGTAATAACTCATAGGAAGAAGATTTTCCTACTCCTGCTGTGTGTATAAGCAAGTAGAAGATATTATGCTACAGGCTTATTCCTAGATTATTCCTTATTGGATAGTTGTTTTGTGACAAAAGACACTGTGGCTTGATGACCAGAGGGTCATGACAGGAATAATAATCACCATATGAAAGGGTGTCTGGATCTTGGTGATAAAGCATTCCTCATTGCAATCAGTCAGCACTTGCTGGTGCAAGAATTTTCCTCAATGGCAGAGATCAGCTTTTTCATATTCATTGAAAGCAAATCAGTCTCTCTCTCCCCTTCCCCCAATCTCTTCCTCCAGCCTTGGGTTCAGTACCAGCGTTTACTGCCGGAGAGATTTTTCTTTGTCAGGTGTAACTACAGAGTTTGAGGATGTTTAGGACACTGCAATATTCATGGGATTGGTATTAGTTACAAAGCCTTTTTCTTTGCGTCCTCACTGGGTAAAGCCCTGGTCAGTAGTGACTGATATCTAATTGTCTAGAGTTCAAGCACTCAAATAGCAGCAATTGGTTTGTGTGTGCAAAACTGTTCTCCCTGATTTTTGCAGATTTTGATGCAAATGGCATCTGTGAAAGCAAGGTTGTGCCTTTCAAAATGTAAGATATAATTACTAGTCTAAGAACCTGATGATATGAAATTCTTCCTCTAGAATCTACCCCTGGTGAGACAAGTCATTTATTAACAATATTATGTATTTCTAAGCAGTACTTCTAACCATCTTATTATTCATTAATAACTGGTAAAATGCTCAATATTATCTGAGGTGTAGTCTTATGGAGATGCAGTTTATATCCTACAGATACCCAGGTAGCTTAGAAACATATATGCAATGAGAAATGTCTCTGCTGTAACTACAGGTAGCTATTACTAGTAAAAGCTGCTTTTATTTGTGTCCTCATTTTGTTTATGGTCCTAGTCACAGATGGACTTACTGATGTGCATGTGAAGACTGGGGCTCTTAGCCTTTGAAATAAACATTGTCCCTTAAACTTCTCAGCTGAGGAAGCTGTCTACCTTGATAGCACGCTGCTCTGTGAGCCACAATGCTCGTGTAAGGAAAGCACAAAACAAATTCTGTACAATTGGCCATAGCAGACTAAATATTATTTTTCAGACTGTTTCCCAAGAACTGTTTTATTCTTGTTCTAGTTTTGAGAGGGATTTTGTGACTTCTCAGTTAATTTTCTTGACACATCTTAAGTGATTTAGGAGCGGATTTGGCTCTTAAGTGCAGCCCTAGGTGTAGTGAAATACACAGATGTTCCAGAAATTTGGAAAGTGATTTATGGGGAGAGGCTAAAGAAGCTAAACTTTAAAGTGTCCATATGTCCTTTCTAAATGACATGTGTAAACATTACAGGTGAAGAACTCAGTGGTCTACAAATATTTGAGGTTTGCAATCAATTGAGAGAGAGGAATTTTATGATGTAGAGTGAGAATTCAACCAAGACTGATGAGTTGAATTTGAAAAAAAAAAAAAAAAATGTTCAGGAAGAGGAGCAAAAAAATTACCCTGATTGGAAGGCAAGCCTTTTTGTAGAAATGATGATGGTTTCATGCTGTGTTGCTGAGATTAAAGGAAGGGAAGACTTTTAAGACTTGAATGTGTGAAGTCTAGCAAAAGTCCCGCCAGGAGAAATTTCAGGTTTCCAGGAGTACGTGCTGGGCGCGTAGACCTTTCCTGTCTGATTTTCACATGTTAGTGTATAGCCCTTTCCAGCATTTCAGCTGTGCACTAAGGGCTACCCTTGAAAGCCACTGCATCCTAACATGTCTTTAGACAGTGGCTCAGTGTAAGCTGCTGGAGCAAACAGTATCTAACCATACACAATTGAGATGTCTTTCTGCTTAATGATTAAGACCATCCTTAAGGATCATGATTATGTCCTTTCCCACTCATTTTATTTTCATTGCAAATAAAAAGTGATTTTTTTCCTGTAATCATCTGTGTTTCTGATCCAACCACATGGACACTTCAGCTCTGAAAGCAGTACTTTCTGAGTTTTTATGGACAAATGGATTAGAAATGTCCTTCTGTTTCATTGCCCATTAGCCATACATTGGCACAGGGCAACTGCCCCCTGTAACTGACAGGAGATGTTGGGCACCCCATTTCTACACATAGAGTTGAGAAAAGAGATTTCTGCACTTGCTGACCTATCCATGCTGTACAGAATTCATTAAGGGCCTGGAACCGTGTTTGGGTTGTTCCAGGGAGAAATTACAGCCAGCCTGTAATCTGCAGCTCCGGAGCACGTTGGGGCTCTGTAATAGTTCGAAGGGGCCTGGCAAGAATTTTATTGATTTTCTGGGATCTCATTCAGGCTGATTGTGCTTGGGTACTCTGATGGTTGATGTTTAAGAACACCTAGCCTAGCTATTATTAAGAAGGTGGGTCTAATCCTGTTGGTAAGACCTTGTTTGCCCTTCATTCAACTGAGCAGATAAGTTTTAATGAAATAGCTCCTTTTTATTTTTTATGCCACATCTCTGTTTTTGATTGCTACATTTGGAACTATCCAGCATAAGTCAATGCATAACCCATATATTGTTCAGGATATTATCATGTCATGTTCCTTCATTCCTTCATTAATCATTTTGTCCATTTCCTGTTTGATCGCTTGGAATAATTAATGCATTTGTTGCTATTACTATGTAGTTTTTCTTCCAAGTTGCTGATTTATTTATACATACAAACTATAAAATACTGTGTTATTTTGTACAGTATGCCTGGATTCATGAGAAACCCAGAAGCTTATCACTGAAATACTGCATGTGGTATTTTTTTACATCTTTCAAGACCAGACCTCGCAGTTGAGTTTAAAGTAGTTGAATTCTGTAACCTATCTATTATAATTTTATTTACTTATATTACTTATCATTACATCATAGAGCATTGCATACTAGATGCTAATCATTACTTAATATTTCCTGAATAGTTGTGTTCTCATTTAAAATATTACATATATGCCAAAAGGCATTCTTTCCAATTCCAGACTAAAAATTTAATCCAGACTCAGCAGCATTTTTTCACTCCCTTTACTGAGCCTTCTTTCAAATGCTGAGCACTCCTGACATTTTGGAGTGTCCATTTAAAAAATTTCCATTTGTAAATTGAAAACCAGAAAGCTCATCAAAAACCACAAAGCTCTATAAGCACAAATATATCTACATGTTCTCTTTTGCTCAAAATGTATCACTAAACTACAAACAACTCACATGTCATTGACATTAGCATAAATGACATTCTGAAGCCTCTAAACGTACCTGTTATAGCAGGAGCACCAGGAATCCTTTGGCAACTGTAGCACGAATATGGGTTTCATAATCAACTTTTATAAAAGAGCATCCAGCAAGAGTGAGCATGGTCTTTAGGGGCTGCTGCTCAGGGTGGTACAGAGCAAATTTAATTAATGTCTCATGGTCCAGAATTACCCTCTTTCTCTTCACAACAAAATCATAATCATTTATTTGATAGACTCCAGCCATTTTAATAGCAAGTTTGTCAAAGCTCAGTTTTTGACCTACAGTGCCTGCTCTGTGGGTGGATGTCTATGCCTGCTGCTGGATTTTGGCCATAATTACCAGATGGAGGAGAAAGTGTTTACATTTTTCTATAGGACTTAATTTATTTCTCTGTTGTTTATCACTGAAGTATTGTAGTCTACGGGGTGTGAATTGTTTGTAAAGTTATTTATAACAACATTGAGTGATGAACTTACAGTCTGAAAGGCTTGAAAGTCTGCCTCCATTTAGAAAACAAAACAAAGCAACAACAAAAACAATAACATTTCCTTCTCATCCACTTTGAACCTTTGTTTTAGAAACCCAGGACTGAGTATTGTCACCAGCCACATTTAAGCCCATCTAGCTCAAAGACAAGTAATTCTCTGCTGTTAGGTCCTACCCCAACTGACGTTCATTTAGAAAGTGGAATTGGATCAAAGTATAGCAAATGGTTCTTGAGATGCACCTAGGTACGTTGAATATTTACTTCCACATTTCTAGTGGAATTAATGTTAGTTCAGTTAAAAATAATTTTGAACTCATTCAAAGCTAGCTTTGCACAATTAGCCAGCTTCAGCTATGAAAGGGACTGTGTCACAACATAACTTGCTTTCAGTTTCAAGTGTTGAGAGATTATGCAGAGTTATCGGTCCAAGATACTTCTATAGTCCAATGTCCAAGATAATTCTCTTGCAATGAAAACCTGGAGAATCAAGGATTAGATAGGTAGCAGTGGATACATCAGAACATCAGCTCATAACCATAGTCAACTCTTCCTGTCTCAGTCCCACAAGGGTAATTTAATTTTTCTTCCTGTCTTGCAGCTCATAAACATGCTTCTCTTCACAACACACACCATATGCCATTGGAAAAGGGCTGTAAAGTTTTATAGATATATTTGAGGGTATTATAAAAGGATAATAAAGTAAAAATAATGCAAAGAAATAGAAAATATTGAACAAGTGAATTAAAATATTAGGCTGGGATAGTTTCATTGCATTTGGTTTCTACTTGGTTGTTACAGTCATAAAGAGGTAGAATTCTTTTTTAGAGTTAAGAAAAATAAGAAATTTGATTCTAAAAGTAATTGTAAAAATTTGTTTAAACAATTTTAGCACATTGCTGAAGACTGTTTAGTTTTAGCTAAATCAGTATAAACTGATTTCTGTTTTATTTATTTATTTATTTTGAAACATTTTAAATGGTTTTGGGGAAATAGTTCTATAATGATATCCATTTTCCTGTTTAGAAGTGAATATTATATAAAATTATCATCTTGAATGTGAAGATGGACAGTAGGTCAGTCTGCAGACTTGAGAAGCATAGTTTACCTACTTTTTCCCAGACAGAACTTCTGCAACTCAAAATTTCCATTCCAAAATGTATTTTTTTTTCCCTCCGAAATAAGCCGATACTAGACATTTGAACTCTTTTCATGTAAAGTCTCCCAGAAATGGTTGCAAAGACAAAATATTTCAAGGTTTCTCTTGCATTATAGGCCCATTTTACCTTGAAATCTTCTGTCATGAATCCTGGTAACTCTCATGTCCACGTCCTGACTACTGTATGCAAAGTGTGCTGTAAAAGAGACTGTCTGGGGATGAAAATCTCGTAGTGTTTGTCTGGGCTTAAGTTTGGGAGGAATTTTTGAAAAATAACTTGTAGCTGGAACCAGTTGTTAAGTGAGCTTGGCCAAAGAGTTCAGTTTTATTTGTGCCCCCGATAGCTTGTATGTACACAAGAACAATAAGGCTTTAAGTAGGCTACTGTAAATTTTACTGTGATTAATGATTGTATCTAAAATTATTCTTTGCCCCTTATCACAGCACTCAGAAACTTCAGATAAATGCTGGAACCTACTTAGCTTTGTCTCACTACAGGGGTATGTTCTTTTCCACAACTTACCAAGAAAAAAAAAAAAAAAAAGGAGAAGACATATATATGTCCTACAAGACATATAAAGAATACGGCATGAAACTCAGAGTATCTGTATCGGTTTTTCAGGGGGGATGCTTGAAATGAATTAGACTATTTTCCAGGGAAAACTTATGGCACACTGCTTGTGTATAAATTAACAACAATGAAAGTGGTAAATTAAAATTGCGACATCGATTTCATTTTTAGCTCTGCTTTGCATTTATATAGAAAGATTTATTACTGTGATTTACCTTCCACTAAGAGGTAAAAGAAAAGAAAGCATAAAGTAGCAGTGGTTGTAATTATCTCCTAAAAAACTTCAGCTTGCAAAAAATGCTGCAGCAGGTCTGCTCAGAAGCATAAGTTATTGAAAGCACACAAGGCTCATTCTCCCTCCATTTTCTAGGCTGAATTCCCAGCATTTTCCAACATGGCAGTTCAGCTGCAAGGTTCAGCACATATTGAAGGGAAGACCCATCTGCCACATCAGATCAAGTACTGACCTCCACCTTTTCTGTTTGGTTGGTTGGTTCATTGGTTGGCTTTGGTTTGGTTCAGGTTGGTTTGGTTTTTGTTTTCTCTGCATCTCAGCATGTGCTGGAAACCTGGAGTGGTTGTGGTGTGGAAGCCCTAGATCGACTGTCCCAGGACAGAATAACAAACCGGGTCTTGGCTCTTTTCTTCAGCAGTCAGTACCAAAGATCCTTTGCTTCTTATGTGCTAGCTTAAACCCCCACAGTGCCAAGGCTATACTCCACGACTCCATTCATTCCTTGTGCTTGTTGGATTTTCAGCAATGCGCTTTCTCTAATACAGATGTCTAAGGTGACTGAGGTGGTTTAGGGGCATGTCCTAAACTGTGGAACAAGCTCCCACAGGATTTAAGAATCAATTAGTGCCTTTGCCTTTCACCCTGAGTGTAAAAGGCACTTTTTCAACTTTGTCTTATCTCTGCAGAAGTATATCTGCACTGCTGCTTGCTTTTCTTTTTACAGGAAGGAAATTAGTAAAATCTTAACAAAACAAAACAGCCTGCCCTGTACCCGAATAATGAGAATGAGAGAGCAGGTGAGCCACACAAGATAGGTGGAGTTCATTAGTTAGCAGACATTGCTGGGATATTTTAATGATGAAGGAAGCATAAAACCTTTGCAAGAGAAGACAACAGTATGAAGCAAGTGTCCATTTTATCTCGTTTCTTTTGTCTTCTGAAACAGAAACAGAGTCATGAGAGGCAGGCTCAAGAAACCTAATTAAATACTGAAAGGAAATGAAAATTAGTTCCCAGTTCTGCTGCCGAGACTGATTTTGTGCATACTCAATTTATATTATTTTCAGAGAAAAAGTAAGACATTAAGACTAGAATTCTCAAGGTATTTCTCATTCTTGAAGACAGGGACAAGATTTCTGGGCTACTCTTCATATATGATCCATACTCTCAGTGTTGTCATTAGGACCTGCCAAATATTTGCCATAGAAAGTTTCATAACAAGTTTCCTCGTTATAAAAATGAATCGGTGAACCCCCAGATTTACTCATTTCATTAGGAGAGTGTTTAAAGACTTTGGAGCTTTTTTTTTTCTAAAAAAAAAAAAAAAAAACTAATCATGAAATGAGCTGAGTTCCCATTGAAATCACCAACACTCAATTTTTATATGTGATTTCACTTAGAAAGGAGGATAAAATCAAAATCTGATTATCAATCTGTGCCAGTGTCAATATCAGTGTCACTGATGCCAGTGAATGTGCCTAAAAGAAAATTTAATAGCATCCTGACAATGTTTTGCTTCTTATTTAAGACTACATTGGCATTATGAAAGGAATCCTTTGTGTAAAATGGCTGTATAATGGAGAAATCACATATCTTAAGGACATGCCTGGTGCAGGATCTTCCTTTGAGACTAGACTGAAGATAAATCTCAGACTTTGGCTTTATGCCGGGACTTTGTTTGTTTGTTTTTAAAGTTGCATATTTACTTTGCCTATTTCTGAAGATGAAAAATGTTTCCTTAAATGTTAAAAACTGCAGTGATATCTGCGTTAAGTAACTCCACACTAGGACTTTTTATGGTTACGCATTAAGTCTTGTAAGTCTGGTCCCAGAATGTCCCTCATGACAGAGAATAGCATTTACTGAAACTAGTTGGATGTTACACTGTTTTACTTCAATCTGCCTGGGCACTGACATCAGAAATGACTAGATTCCTACAGGCACCTAACTTCAGAAAGTAGAGGGATGTCTGCACTTTCAAATTAAATGTGCCCAGGAATATTCCTGGGTACTTAGGCCAGCTGGCACTGAGCAGCCTGTGCCAATGATCAGAAGCTGTTAGTCTCCAAAGCAGGTTGGCTTACGGCAGGCTGCCTGCTGGGAACAGCTCCTGGAGCATGCCGACTTCCAAAGCCTCTCCAGGAATTGCCTGGGACACTGATAGTGAGCACAGGCCATAAGTGGGCAAGAAAATGTAACGCTTTTTTAGGACAGATGACAACATCCTTATGCTCAGGAATATTCCCAGACATGTTTACTACTGTGGATATAGACTGAGACTCTTGCAAAAGGATTTAAAAATAAAAAAATAAAAGAGAAAACGCAGTGATTATGGCAGTATACGTGTGGGCATGAACAATGGACAGATGGACATAAAAATGAGCTATACTGGATGTTTGTGAACATTGCACTGGGAAAAATAGCTCTAAAAGCCTGAGGCTCCAAAATCAAGAAAACTAGTGAGAATTTTTAGAAGCATTCTGGAAATGTCTTCTGTGTAAAATAAAATAGGATTTAATGTAACGTGTGTGTGAGTAATATACATATTTCTGTACAGTGTGACTAATCTAAGTTTGGACAGTGTAGAAAAACTACAACTCACTATCTCTCCAAATATAATAAGACAGCTAACCCATGAATTCATTGCATCCTGACGGATGAATTCAGTTTGTAGGTAAGAGTAAGACAATGTTGCAGTGATTCAAAAGAGAATCCTCAGAAGCTATTTTTACATTCAGAAGTGGTGGAGACAAATAGGAATGGAGATGCAGAATTAAATGGTTGATACTGCAGACTGGTGTCCATACAATATGCATTTCAGAGGGGCTTTCCTGTGCTCTAACTCTAGTCTGGTCTCTTAAGCTAAATGCCCATTAGCAGTTGGAGCTCATTTGAGGTGTACTTCTGGAGCACACATTCAGGTTCCATTTCATCCAAAATAAAATCCTGTTTGTGCTTTCTGAGACTGCTCTGCAGCAAGAACCAAAGCACAGTATGTGGGGATAATCAGGAGATTCGCCTCAGAAGCGTACTCCTGATCTAAACTAAACCACTAATGTAGCGGCACCTGGAGAGCTCATGCAGCAGCACTACAGCGATGCAGAGCTAATGTGCACAATTAGTGAGCAAACCGAGGCCAGCCATCAGTGGAGCAGAGACAGAAGCTGTTAACCACGTAGAAAAGAAAATGTTTGCATAGACAAGGAAAAATTTTGTGCAAACATAAATGCATTAGCACAAAGCAGAAAAGAAAAACCTACTGGTATTTGTCTCACATATGGAATTCTTTGCACTGGCAAGAAAATTGTTTTGCCAAAGCTTGCTTACAATAGCAAAAAGAAAAAATGCACCATAGAAAAAAAAAAAACAAACTGACTCAGAAAATGTACTTCTGCACATATCCAGCTTTGATTCACTACACAAGAGCAAAAATAAACTTTTGCTGTCATTTGCACAAGCATGAACTTTAAACTAAGAGCAGCAGCAGAAAAACAGAGAAGAAGTTGAATGCCAGCTGGGCAGTCGAACATCTGTAAATGTTAGATAACAGAGATTTTGTTGGTGTTTTGTAAGAATCGAAAACTGCAGACAAACACATACAGATTAGCATTATACAATAGAACAATCAAAATGCCAGTAGGACAATGTAAATTACAAGAACAATACCAAGGAAAAGTGGGCACATTAAAATACTGGGAAATATAAATACCACACAAATACACTGCTTTTTACTAAATCAAGTGATTGAATGAAGTGTGCAGCTACACTGGGTCAAACAATTCATAAAAGTTGCACGCACAAAAAAAAAAATCAAATAGGTAGCAATGTAAGATCCTTGCAGCAGTGTCTGATGGTGTTTTAAAGGTCTAGCATGTCTTCTGGGCATAGAAGAGCTGGAAATGGATACAGCAGTGCAGCCAGCTGAACATTTGCTTAATAGAATATCCTCTGCACTCAGAAGAAGCAGTGGAAGTAAAGTAGAAGCAAGTGGAAGTAAAGAGGACGTAAGTCTCATTGCTGAGGTTTTCCAGAGTCACAGGTCAGATGGGCAAGTCATGAGCTGTAGAGAAGGGAGGAAGCCATGCATATGCATAGTCTTAAGCAATTTAAGTAAGGTATTATACAGACCTGCAGTTTACCACTTACAAAAGTAACAGTAGTGTCAGTTTGTGATGCAATACTCAGATATTTGCAAATGTATTAGATAGAAGAATTAAAGAAAGTTAACTACCTCAATGCCTTCTGAGCACCTTTTGGGGGTGGTACAGGTGGAAGAAAATACAATTTGAGATCAAACCTGTTGTAGAAGAATACCTGTTGTAGAAGTATAAGCAAGAAAAACAAATGCAGCTTGCTGGGATTGCTGCCATAGCTGTACAGATGCAGAAACAGAAAAGCAAAAGCTGTAGCTGATCGTGATTACAATCTCATCTATCTGCTTGAAATGACCAAGGCAATAAATCTAAAATGAAATAAAATGAGATGAAATTGCATTTGACTCCTGGAGCACTGGGATAATTGCTGACCTCCCAGAGGCTATTACCCAGCTCCTAAAAAGTAAAAACCATGCAGAAAAGACCCACACCTGAAAATGGATAAGTCAGTTTGAAGATTAGTAGTATTCATAAACCATCTCACATCACTATTCCAAGCTTTTGAGATCCGTACAGTCTCCTGAGGTGATTACTAAACAAAACCATGCTAAGAATATAACCACTGTAATTCCCTTAGGTCTTCTTACATATAAAGGAGCTGTACAAAATATCCCATAGCGCAGCTTTGCAGCATGTAAATGCAGAGGCCATTACATCGCATGACGCAGGGTGCTGGAGGCACTGCTGTTCGAGAGAGGCGTACACAAAAACAGTACTATGGAACAAGAATGTCAGATCCTCAAAATAATGGAAACAGAGCAAACAAGGAAACGCAGCATAAGTATTATTTAAGCCAGGTCTTAAGTTGAGGCAGGGGTTACAAAAGAACATCAAAAGGACATCAAAGGCCTTGAACAAGGCAACGATTTAGTGTCAGCTCATGCCCATTGATCTTTCACGTTGGCCATTTTAGCAGGGGGAGTGCCCATGGAGCTAAACTGTGGTTTGGTGCCCTGCCACATCTCGTGCCCACCACACTCCAGTTGCACACCTGATGGTAGGAAAAAGCTTGTCCTGCTCTGGTGTCATGCCTCATAAAAGCAGTCTTCACAGAAAAAGGTATTTGAGAGCGGACTTTTTGCTCATGCAAGGTCATTCAATGCATCTTCTCTGGAGGCAGGAAATGTGTGCGTGGTGACTGCGTGGTGACTGCTCCTGCCTTTGTAAGCCATTGAGACTGAAGCTCTCCTAGAAGCTTTATCCATCAGAATACACAACGCCTCTATAAAATACAGATGGAAAAAGAAAAAAAAAAAAAAAAAAAAAAAGCTGGGCACACAGAAGACATGGATTATCTGTAATAACAGAAATTATGTCGTCTGTGACCTTTATAGCAGCAGCCTTGTTGCAGACAGCATTAACATAGAGAAGCTGCACTATGTAGAAAATTTTGTTTCCTTTTCTGTCTTATGGTAGAAATAGCTATAGATGATATTTTTTGAGATGTAGGTTGTATCACCATAAATATCTGGCATAGCTTTAACAAGATAAGTTATGTCAATAATAGAAAGAATATTGTTTTTACAATTTAAATGAGGATTTGATTTTAAAATACTGCAGTTTCTGAATACAGAAGCTCTGTAGGTCTTGCATGATCTGTCATCCACAAAGAGATATGTTATTGGGAATTATTTGGGTGCAGAACAGCTGAAGATGTGACTTTTTTCAAACAACATGAAAAAGGTGAACACTGTGGGCTCCATTTTACTCTTCATTGGGCACTTGTAACTCCTGTGATGGAGCCAGGTGAAACCATGTTGGCACATCCGAGAAGTGTGAGCTGTGGTCAGCCAGTGGGACATGGTCCCTTGGTCACAGCACAGAGGCTTACCCTTGGGTAACTACTTGGATGTTTAACGTTCAGCCATGTGCAAAAGCCTGTAGGATCAGAATAGGAGTTTCTTTGTAAATGTAAGTAACATAGTTGCTGTGCCATCCTGATCCTTTTGAGCAGCAAAATAGCCTGATGAGTACACACGTGAAGGAAAGATTTACGCATCTCCATGGTTCATATGTCAAGAGCACATGGCTATTGAAAAAGCGGATGGCCTGTTGAAGCAATATGTGATTGTGGTTACATTTAATGGCAGAGGGAAAACTGAATGCATATACTTGCAGGCCTAACTGTGCATACAAATCAATGAAGTCTTGTAGTAACCAGGTGCTCAGAACAGAATTCATTTTAAAGCTCTTATAGTAATTTAAACCAAGATAGTTTTCAAAAATATAATCATATATGGCTGTAATCTATATGTCTAATAATTTGCATATTAGATTTTTAAAACTTAAATTCATCCTCAGACTGACCTGAGTGAAAATCTAATCAAATTAGCATTTTAGAATATACGACTACTCTAATGTCATTTTCAGAACATGATAATACTTTTGATACGATACTTTCACTGTTATAAAGACAGAAAAATATGCAAGAGAAGCACTGTTGGAGACTTGGAAGTTTAATTCTAATGAACAGTGTTCTAAGTTAGGTTTTTATACAGTTTCTATTACTTTGGTACCTGCACATTGACATCTCCTCACTCCTTGATGGTGAGATAGAAAACATTTATAACAGTTCAGTGAAGGGATCCCTTTGGTAATGCATTATTGGCATTTTATTCCGGCAATAAGTTTTATATAATATTAATCTTAAATAGTGTAGCAATCGCTTATTTCTTTACAGATCTTTTTAAAAGTTTTTAGAACTTCAAATGATCAAACTTCTTCATCCTCAGTTTCTTTCAGTGGGCCATATCAATTTTATCATTTGGGTATACTTCTGGTTGTTGTTGTTGTTTTTTTGATGGTGCTGTTTATTTACATATTTATTTATCTATTTATTTATTTTATGTGATATGTATTGTGTTGATTTTCAAAGCTGTTGAAAGGCCTGAATCAAACCAGAATACCAAAGCTCCTTCTAGGAAGGCATTTAATGTTTTCTCAACCTAACTCAAGTGGGAGTTTTTTCTGTCAAGGGGTGGAAGCACTAATGCCAAAACCATTTGTATTATGACTCTTAGTACAAAATTTAGTGAGTTTAGATTATCAAGGTGATGATAAAAAGCATTGTATTGTTGAGCATGAAGGCTTTAAAATGCAGTGGTGGGCCTCTTGGTCTTAACTGCAAGGGTTGACTAGCACTCATTTGTCTGAACTGAATACTTTACATTTAAATTAGGATTTTGTGAAGTAGAGATGGAAGGATTACTGTGTGTGAGAGATGAATGAGGGAAAGCGTTGTATTCTGTGCAGAAGGAGGATAAGTGCTGTGGTTCATCTGACATAAGAGATGGATTACAATGAATCTGAAGTGGTAGAAGGTTTGCTTAGGAATTATTAGCAACGTTTTACATTTAAGTAATCTACCACTGCAATAATGCACGTATAGTTATGTGATATGTAATCTACCAGGGAAAAGTGGAGTTTATTTCCAAATATATTGAAATTATGTGCTGTTTAAAGTATAGACAAGTTGGTAAAAAATCTGGAGCTTCTATGAAGAAAAAAAAAAAAAAAATACAGGATAACCAAAATTCTGAAGAGGTTCCAGCAGATGGAAAAAGTGTATGCTCTTACCACTTGTGCAAGGTATAACTGTGCTAACAAGAAGTATTTGATAGGTAAATTTGCAGCAAAAATACACTCAGCAATGGGTGAAAATGTACTTTCCTTTGCACCCAGTGGCACAGTGGCAGCACTAGTTCTTTTACTGAATTTTCTCAAAGCTTCACAGAGCTTTGAGAGCTTGTCTTTCAAAATCTTAGGTTCTTCCAGAGGCTAGAAGAGGTTGTCGTTTGCTTCCCGTCTCTGCACTGTCTCCCAATACCCTGAGAGCACAAATTGTGTTTTGGCCTGACTTATTAAACTGCATATTTTGTATAAATGTCCCTGGTGCATACATAGATTTTCACTGTGTAAGTGCTGTAAGGTGTATGGGTCTGTATCAGGGAGATGCTGGAAGAGAGTCTGGGAGAGCTAAGGAGAACACAGACAGCGTGCAGTTCACCTAGTCCTGCGCCCAGGGCATATTTGCACTTAGGCTGCATGGTAGTGTCAGGTTGCTCAAGGAGGTTCACATGGGTCATATAGGCAGTTTAAATGTAGCTTCATGGGGCTTCACAGTTCCAGATATAGGGCTAGGGTGCTTCTGGTACCCGACCCAGCTCATTTAGCACAAGCAGAATTAGCAAATTCAGCTTGATACAGCTCCACTCACCTTGCTGGGTCAGCAGCGTCTCTGACTGACAGGTCAGTTGGTAATGTAGTCATAGCAGCAAGGATATTCATGCTTTCTCATACTTGTAAGGAATGACTTATTTTTCCTTCTCATAGTCTGGCTAGGCTTCTAAAGCTTTTTCAAAACGGTCCAGAAAACAGACAGTCATTAGGTACTGCTGGAGTTCAATCTCCTCAGTAAATGCATTCCCAGAACAGGATGGTTAAACCCAAAGAAACAGGTGATTTTGTGGTTGTTCTGAAAAGTTCAATTACCAGCCAGCTTGGAAGAGAAAGCAGCTAAAAGTGCCTAGCGGTGGCATTTTTTTCATATGATCGGGTGTTTTACAACACTGATATGATAAGGTTGAATATATAGAAATAAACACAATGTGGTATATAGACACACAAGAAAAATGTGAATACTGGACTGATGCATTTTTATTTCTATACCAGTAGAAGTACAAAATCTTATTTGCACCAAGTTGTTCCAAAGCTAAGGCAGCTGATACTAATCCACGTTTCCTAAATGCCTCTGAATAGTTATATTTGCTCACCTGTCACATATTTGTAAATAGCCATTCTGCTGACATCTTTGTTACACTGCTGCTTAGCTGACAGAATTTCATCTGCATAAATGGGTGGAAAGTCCTTTCCTCACATGTCTAACAAACTGGAGACAAAGTGCCTGCCAATGTTTTAATTTCTTGTGCATGTTCTGGTTAGAGAGTGAGAAGAATGCTTTCACTCCACAGTGTCATGAATATGGTAATCTATGGAAATCACAGAAAGCAGGTACTTAAGTTAAGCACATACTGTACTACAGGAATCCCTGATGAATTCAAGTCTCTTCTGTTTAGAGAAGATGTTGTTGTCTATTAAGTGACAGACTGCCAGATGTTCATGAAGTAGCACAGTAATGTGTATCAGTATCTTCTTTTCTTCAACCCAGAAGGTAACATTTTCTTTATCATCTATGTCATCTTGGCTTTTGATTGTAAATGTCTAAGCTTGCTTCAAATATTAACTCCTTTTTGTTTTATTGATGAATATTTCATGACAGAAAGACTTCAATACATTTGTAGAATATAAGTTTTTGCTGCACTATAGTAAGCCTATAATCCTAAAATCTTTTCCTTCACTCGGTATAAGCTGCTAAAAAACAAGCATTTGAGGGAGAACCTGAAGAATAATTTGTTGGTGATTTTGAGGAAGTAGAGAAAATTTTGGCAGTGATAGTGATATGATGAAAGCAGGAATAATTATTATTTTAAATAATGGTTTTATCTGCACTCTCGGGCATGATACTATGTATCTCATGGTGAGGTCACAGCAGTATGTTTTCCTAGAATACACATTAATGTTGCAGTTAGTCACAGAATTACTGCAGGGCTGGGGGTTAGCTCACCCACTTTAAATAATCATGGTTTAAAGAGTGGACAGAACAGTTGAATAACTAAGTGCAGTGGTATATACACAGGCAGCACAGGGAGCAGAGGTTGCGGTAAGAAGTACATGTGCAGGAATTCTGGATTATTGAGACAGTGCTGTTTACAAGCAAATAAAAGTTCCAAGGCAAAAATTCAAAATAACTGAAAGACAGAGTTCTTTTTTTTTTTTTCAAAAGATCTATTGTGTTGTCCTTTATTTTGCAGTCTTTTGCACATCATTAAAGGCAGTGATGCCAGTAATAACTCAGCTCTAAACACAGGATGGTGAGGATGTGTGAACCCTTTCATACAAGTTTTCTGCACCTTCTTGCTAACTAGAACAGCTCTGGGGCCTTTAACAACTGGTGTTGGCCCAAGAAATTCTCTATAAGCTGGAGACCGAAAGAGTGGTGTCCCATCATCCCCATGAAGCATGACCTGCCTATATGCCATGGGGAGGACCCTTAAAGGATTCCCCGGAGGAGCTTGCAGTTGTTTATGTGGGCTTGACATGAACTTTACTGCCATCTGGGTGAGTCCTTCATGACATAGGCTCTTCCTGTGCAGCATATGGGAAAGGCCCATCCATTAGCGTTGTCAGCCCAACACAGAAGCTATTTAAGAGAATTTAGCTTTGAATGTTTAAAAGAGTAAGAACATCTAAAAGATTAAGAAGTAGCAGCTCCATTTTCTCCTTTGCTGTATATAGTTAGTTTTCATTAGTTGAACAGTTTACAAGATTAGTGGGGAAAGCTGGTGCGAAATATTCCCTCCAGATTATCTATGAATATGAATGTGTATGTTATTTTCCACCTTCACAGGAACCAAATTCAGCTTTTAGCTTTATTGTTTATCTTTCCAGAAGAAGCACAAGCTACCTTGACATAGTGACAAGATTTTGCTGTTGTTACTGTTGCTGCTGTTGTACCGGGAGTTTGTGTTTCCTACCTCTGGAAATGTTGGAGTTATGTTCTTCTGTGTTCTCAGAGAACAAGGAAGAAAACAGATACCACTTCAGAGGAAACTTCAGTAAATGTTTTAGTAAAGTTGCAGGAGGCTGGAGGCAGAGCACTGGAATGGGGTTTATTATGCAGGATAAGGTAGAGTCAAGGCCACATGTTTGTGCAGCATATAGTAAGGATTCTAGATTTATGCAGCCATTTTGAGCATATTTGACTTTGGAAAAAGCAAACTCGAAGGATTCAGAAGCTACTGGAAAAATCATTAAAAGTGAAAGTACCTTCTCTTATGTACATCAAATACAGAAAATTTTCCACATGAACAAATGGGGGTCAAACGTTACTAAAACCTTTGTGCTGAGGGCACATAAAATGACCCATACAAACCTGATTTAAATTCTTGTAGCTTCTGGGTGAGGGCAGCTGTCTACCTTGCTTAAATGTTAATGTTTCCTTTATCTGATTGCCTTTCTGTACCATGCTCCCTATTTCAGGGGTCCTGCCTCACCTATTACCCCCTTCAAAGCTACTCATTCTTGTCTGCAATCTTCATATCTCTAATTGTGTCTGAGGCAGTCACTTGGCTGAGTAGCCTCCCAAGCTTTTTCATCCTTAGCTTTTACCAGCACAGCCACTTCTCTCTGCAGTTTTCCAATGCCAAGTAGAAGCCTTCTATGACATAGTCCTGTCAAGGCAAAACAGAGATAAAGCCCAGCTTTGCTACATTTTTATAGAAGTGAGTGGTATTTAGGGAGGATAGCTCAACCAAGTACAGATCAACTCTTCTTTGTAGTAAATTAGCACTTGACATGGATTTATGAAAGGGAAACCATGTTTGACCAACTGCGGGCAGAACAATGGGTGTTATCTTCAGCAACTTTCAACACTGTCTCTCAAAGCATCCTTTTGGACAGAGTGGTGAGACATTGAGTAGACAGTGAGATCAACTGAATACTGACTGAACCTACTAGTGGCAGAAAATCCAACTACAGGCCAGTCCCTAGTGGTGTACCCAAGATGTTAATTCTGTAGCCATTTTAACATCCTCACTAATGATCTGGATGACAGGACAGAGTGCATCTGCATCTTGTTTACAGATGATGCAGAGCTAGAAGGATTTTTAGATGTACCAGGGGGATTGTGCCGCCACTCAGAAGGATGTTATGCTGGAAAAATGGGCTGACAGAAACCTCGAGAAGTTCAGTAAGGGAAAATGTGAAGTCCTGCATCTGGGGAGGAACAACCCCAGGCACCAGCACAGGCAGGGGCCAACCATCTGGCAAGCAGCTTTGCAGGAAAGGCCCTGGGGAGGACAAGCTGACCACCAGCCAGCCACGTGTCCTTACAGCAAAGGCAGCAGTGCCCTGGGCTGCATCAGGCCAAGCATCACCGGCAGGCCAAAGGAGGAGATCCCTCCCCACGGCCCAGCACTGGTGGGACACCCAGAGCGCTGCACCCAGAGCCGGGCTCCCCACGGCAGGGATGTGGCCTTACCAGAGTGAGTCCTGCAAAGGGCACTGAGGTGATGGAGGAACTGGGGCGTCTGCCCCACGAGGGAAGGCTGAGAGCACTGGAGGCATTCAGCCTCAAGCAGGGGAGGCTCAGGAAGATCTTACCAATATGCAAAAATATCTGATAGGAGGGAGCAAAGACAGCAGAGCCCCGCTCCTCAGTGGTGCCCAGTGAAGGGCTGGGAGGCAACAGGCACAAGCTGAATGATTAGGAATTCCATTTAAACATTAGAAAGAACTTTTTTTTTTTTTTTTTTAATGAGAATGATCAGACATGGGAGCAGGTTGCCCAGGAAGAATAAGAGCAATACCTTGTTTGAATTCTAAAACATGCTGGTGATTACACAGCAAAGTTTAGGTGTTAAAGTTATCCATCCATTTGCATAACTTTGTGGGCCTTTGTTTGGTGTATCACTACTGCAACCAGTAAATAATATTTCAGTACACCAATTTGAACTCTTTTAGCAATTCAACTTGTCAGATATTTTTCAGTCTTCATTCTTGTTCTCATTTAGTTTTCCTATGTGCAAGCAGAAACGTCTATACTTGAAAAATGTAAAGTATGTGAAATAAGACAATTTGGCTTCAGTTCTACCTCCAGATTCATGAGACATCACTGTGTCACTTAAAATTGTTTACAAGTTAAAAGCATACAAGAGGAATTTAGAGAATGAATGCATAAACCTCGTCATACCGCAGACTTGAGGCAACACACAAATACGGAAGAAACTGGATAATGACATTACATTCAACATGGGAAATTTGTCAGACATGAGGGAAATGGTATTTTTAAAAGCTGTTGCATCATGGCTACATGATACTGCTACCCCAAATTTCCATGTGCTACCCCAAATTTCCATCATTAGACTTGCTTATGTAAGTTCTTCATTTACCTTGTGACCACTGCTCCCTGAAAATTATTTTTAGGAAAATTACTAATTTTCATTGTTCTTTTCTATGCCCCATCTCATTAGCATATACCAACAGGATACACTTCAGATCCACCAGAGTACTGTAGGAGAGTATAGCTTATTTTTGGTTTATGACGATACCTAGCTGTGCCAGCTGAAATCTGGGTTTTCTAACAGTAGATAGCATCCAGCCCTTTCGTGGGAAACAGCTCCTAAATAAACAACTGGTAACCACAGCACGGGGGTGTAGCTGGACTTTCCCAGGATAAGGAGAATTTCAATTTTAAAGTTAGAAATAAAGTCTTAGTCACCTGATACATATTGCACTGCCCTGTTCACTAGCCTGTTCCAGCTCCAATTCAATTATGCTACTTGCTGGTGCACCCATAAAAATTACAGCAATCTGAAGTGAAAGATACTCTCTACTTTTTACCATTAGGAAACAAGCACCTTTTTTAGTTCATAATATGCTCAATTACCTTTAGATTGATCCATGAATAAATTATAATCAAAACAGACTTATTCACCTTAAAGCTCTCCTGGCTTAAGGTTTCATTGTTGATTCATTATGTTGTCAGTTCTCTATTGGCAGGGTAATGCTTTTTTATATCTGGATAGAGACAGTTTTAGTGGAAGATACTGTTATCTTTAAATGAGTAGGATTTAGCTTTTCTGGTGAGAACAAATTCATCAATGATGAATCCCTGGAGAAACTACTGAAACAAAAATCACAATGTTGCTGGAGATTTATACAGTTCATCAGTTAAAAGGCAGCTTTTGAAAGTCTTTAGCAGGGAGGGTTGGATTTTTTCTTTCTTTTTGTAAAATATTTCAGCATAATATTTCAAGCTTCCAGCTTTGTGATAATACACTTATAAACAATGAAAGAAAACCACTTAATATATTTATTTTGGCTCCATTATTGATGTTATCCTCTTTAATAGAAATACATTAAATTATGGCAATATAGAGACAGATGGATACGAATAATGCAGCTGTAGACATCATTGATACACATATATAAGCAGACAAGAATTATCAAATTGCTCTGCTTGTTGCAATCTTCTAAATACTTGCTATGATCTGATCCACATATTCATGTTAGCTGTTTTTTTCTAGGAAGATGTTGATAGGACAGAGATACAAGTGTATGGAGAGCTTAGTCACATATGAGATATGTCGAAATTTCAAAAAAAATATGTATCTCAAGACATACTGTGGAAAGATTTCAAAAGCAAACAGGGATTTAAACCAACCAAGTTACTGTGCTTGTGCTTTCACTGGGAATTGTGCCATTAAATCCCTATGTGCTTTGGAAGACATCCCCTAGCATGATTAGAGGTGATTTAACTTTAAACTCTCTTAAATATCGATCTCTTGAGAAGTTATTTCAACATGTTTCCACTTCTGCTATATCCAGTAACTCTGCTTCCCGTTTCATAAGGCCTTTGTCTCCCAACATGTTTGAAACTACAGCTCTGAACAAGAAGTCATCTCATCAGTCTTCTGTATATTTTCTTCTTATATCATCAGCCTTCTGTGCATTACTCAGGACAACCTTCAATAAGTCCTTCCTAAACTCCTGAGACTACATTTTCATGTATTATTTATTGTCATAGAAATGATGGGTGATTTTCAGTGTTGTTTGATGAAATTTGGCTTGGCTGCTTGTGAACTGCTAGACTCCAAGCACAAAATAACCAGATCATTTGTATAGACTCACAGTCATCGTCTGTTAAGTCACTGGAAACTCATTGTTCATGCCCAAGCCTGGAGTAGGACCTAGGTGTTTTGTTAATTATCCTACAATCCATTTAATCAATTTATTGATGGAAATACAATAATGCATAGCAAAAACTCAGGTTGGATGTTAGTTTTGTAGATAAATCTTTACTTTGCTTAGTTTGAAAATATACAATTTTTATAGCTTAATTTAACATGTATGTCATTAAAAAACATCTGAAATAATGCAGTTATGGTACCAATAGCATGGGATGCAATTCAAAATGTCTGCTATACATTCCAGCTAGTGGCTATGTTATATGTAATAATCTGCTTACTTCCATATCACAACTTAGAAAATTAATCAATTACCATTAAAAATCACACTTTTTCTATAAACCAAAATGGATGATTTTTCCATGCTTTTCCTCAGATCACCTATTTTATTTCAATACACTCAATATTTCTGTCTCTAGAAAGCGGATGATTGCACATACATTAAGAGAATAGAAAAGTAAAGGCTTTATTCTGCAGAAATTTGGCTGTTCTTCCCAAAGATGGTCTTCAGTCAGTCAGGCCATGAACAACTGTCTCTTTTCTCTACAATTTCAGTTAAAAACCTCAGCGAAATTAGCTTTACTACTACCTACTCTGAAAGTCAGCAATTCAATTCCTGGCCAGACAGGGAAGAGTCCAAAAATGCTTTTGTCATTAGGTCTCCGTCCATCTCAAGCTCAAAGTTGTTGGCATCAGCACATACATGATGGAGAGAAAATAGTTTCTAAGTGACACAGCTACTGCTTATATGTAGCCAAAATATATTTCTAATTGACACAGCCTAGCAGATAGACAGGAATGTTTTCTATCAAAATTTGCATTTTTTTAGATTTTTGGTAAAAATCTTGGGTTTTCTAAAATTTGTATGAAGACTTTGTATGAAGACTCTGGTTTTTAGAGCCTGTTATTTACAACGAAATTAGTCAATTTTTTCCTTCCACTTATTTTCCTTTTAAAATTAACTTTTTTTTTTTTTAACTGTTTTATTTTAATTTGGTATATTAGTCCACTACCTTACTGCTGTTTGCAGTAATATTTAAAAGCTTATTTTAAGCCATCCTAGAACTTTTTCATTCTAAGAACATGAATCACGAATGTATGGCAACTGCACAGAAAGGAAAGTGTATTTGACATCTTTGAGGAAGCACTTGAATGTGACACTGAGGAACAAAGTTCCCATTCAACAGACAAAGCAAGAGTCTTGTGACAGGGGGCAAACTGAGACTATAGCTAGATTTGGGACAGAGGGGGTCTGCAGTTACCCCCCCCCCCTTCACACGCACGCACACATACACACACCAGTGCTGGTCTTGCATTTACCTAGATTGAGAGAACGGCACATTCCCAGCCTGCAGCAGGTCACCTCTTTTGGAGATCACCACAAGACTGCAAGTTCTGATTTCAAGTTGAAATACGTTGAAACCACAGAACAAGTCTCAGAAGCAGGGAAACATTTCAAGGACCTCACCCTCTATCTGTGTGCTCACAAGTGCCAAAACTCTAGCAGCCAAGAAAGCTATTATTTGCTGTGACAGGAGTCCTGCGATCCCATTGTGGGGTATCCTGATTGACAGAGCTCATTGAGGGATTTTTCTCCTATAGAGCAGAGTAACCTCTTCTGGATTTACTTCATTTTAAAAAATAATAATTTCTAAATTTTTAAATAATTCTGTTTTTAAAATTCACATTGAAATTCCCTCTTAAAAATTTGATAACCACAGCAGTACTGTATCTTGTTCAATATGCTCTTTGAGGTTGTATTATTAGCGTGAATTAATGCTAGCAACTACTGAGGCTACATATCCCCTGTTACTACCTGCTAGCTTCTGCAGTACTGCAGTAGCTTCTGAGCTTGGTTTAGTTAGATGGATAAAATATTTTGTATGGAATAAGGAACTAGTTTCAGGGGGGGAAGGGCACAATCTCTTTCATCAAGCAAAAAAAAACATGTTTTCCACCATCTTTTTATTCACCTAAATCTATGATTATGGCGCACTACAGTTTTCCATCTCTCTGCTGTGCAAACAAAGGAACTTTTTCTTTCAGGAAGCTGGGTGTTTGGCAGGTTTGTGAAATCTGAATCTGCACTTCCATGTTCTTGGGTGAGACATGAGTTTTGCAATTCAGTGAAATTTTCCTGTAGAGCTTGCTTAATTGGGCTCAAGGATTAAATGTCACAGAAAAGACTACAAGTGGTTCATAGAGGTAAATTATGAGATTAGAATGTGTTTCTGTTCATTTGGTGTTTGTTAGCCTTGCTTTTGACAGGTCAAGACAACCTTCTGTTATCAGAACATAAAATGCATGTTTGTGTGCTTTAAAAATACATAGATATAACCAGATATCCATACAAGTAATCTCAAACACTGCTAGAGCCCTTGTAAGTAAATTGATAGTTTTATGATGCCTTTCCACATAGTATAGAAATAAAGTTATATATTTGAATTATTTAACATGATACATTTTTATATATAAGCAGGTATGCAACGGGGAAATAGAAGACTGTTGGATGCTGACCTGCAAATCAGCTATTTTTCTGCTACGGTATATTAATATTTTAATATTCAATATAGATTTTCAAGTCAGATCCTGAAGTTCATGGCTGATTTTTATTCACTTCTCGCCCTGGTAGAGTCCCACTGATTTCAATTTCAGCCTCCTAAATAAGTCACGCTAAACAAGGACTTAGGATCTTGCCCTTAGGTTCAGACTTACTCCCTTTACTACGCCTGCTTATTAAGCATATTAATCATGTTTCCTGATTTTTATTTTAGAAACTACCTAATTTTGGGCCTTACCTGGAACAACGCAAAAAAATAATAGCTGAGAACAAGATTAAACTGAAGGAACAAAGCATAGCAGCTGTACTTCCTGAGAAAAAGCACTTCATTCCAAAGAAGCCCATTCCAGCAATCAAGGTAAAAAAAGATATGCTTATGTGTAAGAAATGATCAGCCATCAGGCAGTTGACATGCACAGTCATTTCTAGCAGTTTGAGTTGGTTATTACTGCTTTTAAGCTTGTTAGAGGGCATCAAAGATAACTATTTATGCAGACTTTCTAGCTTTTAACCAAAATCGATGGGAAATGATTTGTGATGTACATGTATAGGTATTTCCCTAATGTCGTTTTTCAAAATCAAGATATTCAGGCAGTGGAATGGTAATTGTAGAACATGGTGAATACCTTGAAGAATTAAGCTGAACCATTAACAATTTCTTTTAATTTGAATGAAACAGTATGAGCTCAGCTTTGCATGATACTTCTTGATTATTTGTGGCTTACTAAATATCCATCTCTCATGCAAGAAAAGGTTGGTGTGGAAAAGGTTGGTGTTCAATATATACAAAAGCCGAGACCTAGGTTTTCAAACTAAATTTTAAAGCTGGAAGATGTTTGTCTAGGTAACTGATCCACTATGTGCAATGAGTAAATGTCAAGGTGAAAAAAAAACCTGCTCCCCCATCCACTGCATAATCCATACATTGGAGATTTTCCCATCCCTTAAGTAGCCAATAAAATTAAAAATCAGCAGCTAATTATTCTAAGTGTTCACTTTAGACCCTACTTAAACTTCAAAAAACAAACAAACAAACAAAAAAATAGGTAATAAATAAATACAAGGAAAACTTTTATCAGAAATCTCCTGTAGGCCCTTGTATGAAGCTATGTGAAAATATCTGCTGAACTCATTAACTGTCTTCATCATATATGTAAGAATATCAGATATTCACAGATAGGTAGCTTTCACTGTATGATCAAAACAGTATGAATTCTTGCAAAAATAAGACCGAGAATAAAATACAATATGAGCAATAGCTCAAAATATCACATATAATTCCCAAGGAAAATGTGCAGCATTTACGAATACATGCAGCATTCCAAGATAGCAGATAGGACTGCAAAACAAGCCAAGGAGAAATTCTGAGTCATCTTCTTGTTTAAGTTAAATTGCTAGCAACTTCTGTAGATCTCCCTCACCTTTTTTGACTGGTTATTTGAGTTTGATCTCCGCTACTGAAAATCACTCCCCACCTCTTGTGCTCAGGTTCCATTCTTTATGTATATGAAAAGTCCCAAAGAACAGCAATCTACTTCCCCTCCCCCCCCCCCCCCCCCACTATGATGAACATTTTCAAAGCCTACTTGACCTCAGAGGTTTTATGGTTCTATTCTCTTTGCAGGGAGAGTATTGATGTAAGGGAAAAGAGAAAGAAGAAACAACAGCCAATAACTGCATTTTCAATGAGATAGCTTACTTCTGAAAACAGCAGAGAAAAAAAAAAATGATACCATCAAAAAACAAATAAACTGAATGATGGAAGAAATTTAGCAAGAGGGAAAAGCAGACATAAAGACTTGGGTTAAAAATAAATAAATAAATAAATAAATTAATTAATTAATTAATAAAAAGTTGAGGTCAATAATTTATCAAGCCCAAGCCAAACTCAAGTTAAAAAAAAAAAAAAAGAACCAAATAGTCAGAGATGGGTTAAAAAGAAGAAAGGAGGTCCTACTGCAAGGAAGAGGAAGATGAATTCCCCCAAACAAAAACTTCTGTTTATAAAGACACTGAATATTTTTGTGTGGTGGCTGTAAGGAGCTTCTCAGGCAGAGAAATCAGGTTAGCCTCTTTCTCACACCTTCACTTGAATTAAACAAGACTGAAAAAGACTGAAGCAATTAGAATAAAATAGCTGATTTGTGACAGTCCTACAGTCTGAGCATCTCTTTAGAAAGGAATGTTTTAACAATAATGAGAAAAACAGCAGTAAGAGATGTCCACAAAGAAATAACAGAATACCAGGGTTTTGCTTGAAGTTAGGGAACTTGCCACTCTACAAAGGGATGTGTTGTAAAGTTTATTATTAAATGACCCATCCATAACATTTTGTGGAGAAAATCTGCCAGAAAGATTGCGAATATTTATTACAGAAGCTGAGTGAAGCTTACTGAAAAAAGGTGACTTATCTTATACCCTTCCCTGATCAGGGATTCTCTGCAGAGATGAGCTCAGACTTGAGTGATTTATCTGTAGCTGTCCAAGAAGTATTCACATTTAGAATTACAAATCCCAAACAGTCTCCAGGCAGTTCTGTCTTGGCTGACCCTCTGGACAGAGAGGAGAATACATTCTGTTAGTTCAGAGGGATATCAGGGGAGTGGGAATGGTCAGCACTAATAGCTAGGACCAGCCCAACTCCAGTTCTCAGGACCAGTGGAGAGGTATGCTCAAAAGCTGATGGCACCTGAGAGATAGCTGTCTTTGGAACAGCTATGACCCTTGATTTGGCTGGCTGTATTTTTGGAGGGTTGCTGCAAATTTCCTGATGCCTGCCCAGAACTCCCTCATCTGTCTGATCTGCTGTTGGGTTGGTGATGTGTAAATTCCAACATTTGTTTAAATTCTGCATGCTGCCAAAACGCCTTTTTTATAGACTTAAAAACCCTCTGTGGTTATCCAAAATCTAATTTAATTTTTGGAGGCTTTTCCCATGGTTTTTCTCTTTATTTTCTCTATTTTTCAATGTTAATTGAAAATGCATACTTTGATATTCAGCAGCGTTGTTTCTTCTTTTCTTACTTTTCTGCACTATCAGAACTCCTGCTATATATGGATATATCCTCTGGATATTTTATTTTCCATTACACTTCTGCACTGCTCCCACATATTTCTCAGGTTACCTCCTTATTACTTTAATTTTCCTTCCTTATATCATTCTTGTGGTTTGTTTCTTAATAATTTCATTCATTGTCTTTGAGGGCCTATGGCATGATATTTGCTCAGCATTTATCTGCTTATTTTATTTATTCCTTTTTTATTCCACAGGTCTTTCTGTGGTTGCCCTGTTCAGTAGTTTCCATATTCTGGCATAGCTTTGTTTGTCAGATTAGGTGGGGCATGGAATATTGTCCCACCTGTTGGACAAATAGCCAAAGAGTTCCTCAAGCTTAAATTCCTTATGTTTGAAATTTTTCACCCATGTGTGTTACTGGTATGTGTACGTGGTCTTTTGCACATACATATACACAAGTTTTTTAATGCGGATGCTATCAGTATCCAGCTGAAAGCCAGCCGTCTTGGGAGAGACCTCTAGCCACATTTAGTCCAGTGCTGTGCTTAACTTGTAAAAGTATATTGTAAAAGTATATTATAACCTGTAAAGTATATTGTAAGGGTATATTGGTCTATATAGCACTATTGTGCTATAACGGTGTACTATGTCTTCCCGGCCTGTATTTAGGTGGTTCAACAAAAGTAGCTTGGGCTCACCTGCCTGCAAAAGACCAGGTTGTCATAACCTTCCTCATAAACTTGATGCTGTTGCATATTTCAGGTGGAACTATGCTTGTGTGCCCCATAATTTATGACTCCGAGTCTGCTTCTCCAAGTCTTTGCTCCAACATGAATCACGGCAGTAGCCTCTCATGCTGTGTAGCCCATAGCGATCCCCTCTCTGTCACTGTACCTCAGAGAATGTCCTCATCACATCTGACAGTTTAAGAAAATTTAAGTTAGTCTTCAGGTATGGGGAGAAATCCTAGGGTCAGCCCTTCTCTTTTCTTCCCCTCTCTGACTGTCAAAGGGCTGCCTCAAGTGGTTTTATAATGACTGCTATTACTCTAGCAGCCCGTAAGAGAGGAAGGGCACTCTGTTACTGCATATAAAACTAGAATGATGGTGTATTCCAGATCAGGGTTGATTAATATCACAACAGAGTTACAGTAATTATGGTGCTGTTTTATATATTAACATCTTGCTGGTTTGCTTCTCTTTTATCATGACAGCACATTAAGGAGAAGTTTGTGTGAGCTGCCCATGGTGTCACCTACCTTATTTGCTCTTGTAGCTTTGTTTTATCTGGAATATATCCCTTTCCAAGAATAGAAAGAGTTACTTATTTTGATATGCTGAATAGTTCTTTATCAAACTACCTTTTTTCACCATTATAGTACCCGTTAACCTAATCATATAAAATACCTGTGAAGATCCTTAGGTTTTCATGAATTTAGTTTCAGCTATTATCAGTATCAACTCTGTAGTATTCCAGTTCAAATCATTTCCTGAAACACATGCTAGCGTATTAAACAGAACCATATCTAAACTGGAAAATTGTGATATATTCCTGTGTTAATATTTTGCCTTTTCTGTATGTTGATTGTTATATTTCAGCTCTCTATTTTTAATTTGTTTAGCTGGTTTCCAAACCCACTTCATGGCTACCTAATTTCTATGTTTAAAACTCTGTTTTAAAGCCTGTGTCAGAGGCCTACTGAAACATAAAATTTACCAGTTAATTATCTAGTATTTACTGCCTCACAATCTCTATCCAGAATTGTGATAGATTCATGAAGCACAATTTTTCTTTACAGAAGCCATATTGAATTATGTAGTAAAAGTTCGTTTGAGTTATTGTACAAGTTAGTACTGCAACTTTTTTACTTGCTTTGCTGAAACGAAGCTTAGAGGTCCCAGGTCACTAAATCCCAAGACACATTTAATAACATTTTTAACTATTGCCAAAGCATTTGTAATCTTTAGATGTAAAAATTAGTTTTAATGAGATTACATATTTATGTGAGGCTCTTTACTTTAAATTAACCTTGGCCATGTACTCTCTGATCCTGCTGACTTATTCTTCTTTAATATATCTGTTTGGTTTTTTTTCTAACATTTTTCCTTCTTATATCTGTCTTTGGCAGCACCTCACCTTTATTACCAAAAAAGACCAGGTGGAAGGCAGGTATCTCCCCAATAGAGATACACACTGGTACAGACAGACATTTAATTTCTTTGCACCATTTCCCCCCTTTCTGTGCTCTCATATCATAGTAAGGACTCTTCCAAGGAACCCCCTTTTATTCCTCAACAACTGCTGAATCCTGAGAAGTACCCAAACACCAAAGATGATGAACAGTTGTAGTACTTGGGATCAAGTTCATAACCTTGCTGTATAAATGTCAGGTGCTTTGTTCAGAGGGGTGTTTTTGATTACTTGGAGTTGAATCAACTTCAGCGTTTGTATCCTTGTGAATGCTCCATCAGAGCCATGAGGACTGAGGTCAAGGCCTGTCCTTGGGACAGACTGCTATCACAGCAAGCAGGTCTCTACTTCTGGTAACCTAAAGATTACCCTGTTTTCCTTACCTGCTGTTGCTGTCAGCTTTGAGTGAACCTTTCTCCTGAACACAGTTTTGTAGTGAATCAAAATGTGCAATAAGAGGACAAGCATGTGTGTACCCTTTGAACTTGCTATATGAGACAGTACCTGCACCGTCTTATGGCTTGCTTAGGAGAGAATAGAATAGGATTGTGGTGGTTGGCATCTCTGGAGAACATAATCTTTTAGTGTGGTCTGCATGAATCTGGAGACAGCAGGTCTACAAGGAGCCATGCCTGAACTGTGAATTGTATTTACAAATATAGGTTTACTAATATGATGGCTAATGACATGCTAATCACCATTAAATACTTGATATATGAACATTAAAAATACAGCTATAGTAATAAAAGTAGCATTGTAAAAATAATATCCTACTGAACAGATCTGTTCCTTGTGTATACTCAAAACCACATCTGCTTAGCTTAGTGACAAAATGAATTTTTTCTGTACTCATTAGTAACATAAAACTAATGGATTCTGCTCTGATTCTCTCCATAGCAACTGAATTCCCTGCCAGTTCCATTTACAGGGCTAAATTCCTCTCCCAGATCATTCAGTACAGTTTTGTTGAGAAGAGTGGGACAGCACAGCAGTAATCAAAACAAGTGCTCTAGGTCCCTGTGATTGCAAAGGTGTAACTTAGGGCAAAATTTAACTTCTAGATTTTTTCTCTTTATTGCTGCTGGTAATGTATAAGCCAGAAAGCACACAGCTTGACTTTCAAAACCTGGCTTCTGTTTGCAGGTTTGGCAGTTAGGGGGAAAAAAAATAAATACTGTAAACAGTGCGAATTTGATCTGGAGGCCATTGAGATATACTAAGTGTGGAATCCCAGAGTGCCATTTTAGCCAGTTGCTTTTTGGAGTGAAACTGCACTTTAAACTGCAAAAGCTGATTGTCTTGCTGCACTGTTTAGTTTGTTATAAACATTTATGATTTGATGGGAACAAGAAACTCAGAGATATCATGAGATGCTGTAAAAGAGTGCACCTGCAGAACATCTTTTAAGTACCAGTACTTTTTTAGTCAATGAAGACTTAAAACTTTACAAATGGCTAAAGATATAGATTTTCCTTGAGAGTAATAAATGATTAAAAGACAAAATATCCAGGAGTGTAAATGAGCTATAAATCATTGACACAGTCTTTTGAAAGGACTTTCATGCCTCCAAAATGTCATAAACATACCTGTTTGGGATTGTAGGTCCCCCAAAAGTGTGTTTTGTGAGCTGCAAGGAGTGAGACTTTTTACAAATCCAGAAATCAGCATGTCACATGCATTGTTTTTGTTATTCCCTTTGTAAGTTTATAGATGGAAAAATCTGCTTTGAACGTATTCTTCTAAGTAACCACTTGCTAAGCTTATCTAATGGTATCCTAAATCTTGGACTGTCTCCCTCCTGTCCCCCAGCTGCGTCTCTGGAAGGGCATTAACCACCTCACTTCTTTCCTATTTAAAAAGTCTTTTCTAATTTTCAGCTTTAAATTTATTCATGTCTGGCTTATAATCATATGTTCCTGTGCCAACATTGTCGTTTATCTTAAATAGCTCTTTTCCCTCCCTGATGTATATACAAAGAGACATCATATTCCTGTTCTGCCTTCATCTTCCTAGGCTAAACATCTTGTTAGGCTCTTTTTGTCTTCTCTTGTAAGAAAGGCCTTACATCCCCTGATTATATGAGCAGCCCTTCTCTGCAACCTGCTAGAGCTTTGTTTTCTTGTAACATCACATCCAAACTGTATTTAAAGAATACAAATGTGAATCCAGCACCTCCCTGAGAAAATTGTTAATTACCTATGCTGTATAAAAGTCTGCCTATGTTAGATTAAAAAGCTTTTCAATATCAGGAATCTCCCCATGTAGGTCCTTTCAAAACACGAACAAGCAGTGGAAAGCTACATCACTGTTTGTTGCACAGGTTTGATATCATTTCTTTAAATTCTAAAAGAGAGAAGCACAGTACCATAGTTGCAGACAACAACTGCATTTGTGGCACACAGTGCAATGTTTGGGAGCTGTATACACAAGAGAGGTTTACAGGATACTTACTATTGCTGGCGACAGTAGATCACAAAGAAACCTTAACAGGTATGATACAGACAAGCCTACATGAGACCTGAAACAAGCTGGAGCTGCTTTCAACCACCACAGTTTTTCAACAGATACAGAAGGCTGCAGAAACTTGAGAAATGCAGCACTGCAGCACCCTGAAAACTGCAGAACAATTCCCGGTAAACCCGTGAACTTTTCTGAGTAAGAAAAAGAAAATGAAAATAGAAGAGTGTGAGCAGGTCCTAAGGGATTACGTTTAATTGAGTTACTGTAGTTCATCAGTGGAGGCATGCTAAAGGGCTGTGTGTTCAAGCCTAGCCCTTTGCAATAGCAAAGCAAAAAGTATTAGCTTAAACACTTTCATAGTAGTTAATTGACCTTTTACAGTGGTTTAAGCAAACAGATTTTACTTCAAATTTGCAGTGAATTTGGACCATGCACATAATCAGCTTGCACAGCTTTGTTGATGAGTGCTAACTCATTAAGCTGTCATAACTTGCTCACTTGCAGTCATCTGTCCACACGCGTCATGCTGCCTTTAGCAATGTGCCATAGATGTTTTATGCTGGAAGAGCATTAATGTTCTCTACGTGTTGCTGAGAAGAGCTGGAAGGCTTTTAGAACTGGATGAATGCAACCAAGGTATTTCACATGTAAGCAAGTTAGGGTTTGGCACAGAGAAAACATTTGAATATTGTTGGAAGAAGAAAAGAGTATACTTTCCCTATCCTTCTTCCTGGGTTTAGGATATGGCTTAATTTCCTACATCAGCAGTCATTAACAGCAACTTCATAGATCCTACCACTGCTCCCTTATTCCTCTTTGTGGCATAGAGAGAATTAGCGATTTTTAGTGTGTTTGAAAATAAGGCTGCCCAAAACAACATATGCAATGAAAACTTAAGGTACTGGTGTCCAGATCTTCTTAAATTTTCTATATGAGAATTTAAAACAATATTAAAGATTGTATATGACTATAAATTATACAGGTTAAACGTAGTATATTAGTAGACATTTAAAATACTTGATATCCACTTCAGTACACTTTTTTTTTTTTCTTTTTTGACTGATAGGAGTAAGGTAAATATTGCTTCTTCAAAAATATTGAGAAACAGAATATGAAAATAAATTCTTATCATGTTTCTTGGCTATGAAAGACCAAAGGTAAACACTTTGAAGCTTATAATTCTAGGCAGACTTGTCTGTGTCTCATATTTGGCTTGATCTTGAGCATTTTTCAATTGACTTGGATCAAATTCTGTAATGAAAATCATAATGACTTCTTGGTTTATTACAGTAGCATGGCTTTGAAGCCAGTTCTGTGCTCCTAAAATTCAATAAGATTTTTGAAATACCTTACAGTTATACCCCTTTCTAAAGCATGAGTAGAATGTATTGTTGCATCAAATAACATGCATTTACTGAGCTTGACTTTATTTTAACAATGTAGAATGCCGCACCTAAAATCTTCTTGCAGCATGAGAACTGATACTGAAGCCTCCTCAGAAAACTCACAAAATATCCAGGCCAGCAATACCATACCACAGAGTGAATCCTTTAAAATGCAGTGATGTTCACTACCTGTGCTACAATTCTATGAGTTAAACCGATTTAACTGAAGAATAGCCGTAGTCTGAAGGACCTGGGACTCGGCCCGTCTCTGCCATTGAATTAGTGTGGCTGAACTACCGCTGAACTGTGCAGTTTCGCTTTATGTGAAGTGCAAACGATTTGCATCAGGTAGTTCCTCAACAACTTATTTTAGAAGGCGTCTTCCTCTTGTGGTATGTAGCTATATTCTGTCTGCCATGCAAATTTGGTTTTGCAGCACAGATGTGTGAGGTTGATGTCACAAACTCTTCCCTGTGAAGTTAAAAGAACTGAACCAAAACACGCAGGATTAGACCCACATCTTATTTCTGTGTAATATTTGCAATAATCTGATGATCTTCATGTCGTTTGTGCATTTTTCTTCCTACAGAGAGAAAAACAATTATTGTTCTCAGTTTATTTGATCGTGTTTCTTTTTTTTCTCGCTGTGAGTTCTTAAATCTGTACTAATGAGAAATGACTAAGGATGATCAGATTGTCTGTAGCATGTCACTCCTGTTTTGTGCTCCATTTTATTCCTTTAAGTATCACACAATAATGGACCAATTAAAATAGAACATTCAAAGGTGTTACACGTGTAACCTTTTTGTATAACATATTTGTATATGGACATTTACTTTTAGAGTTGCTTACATTCAAAATGTACCTATGTGGAGCATTCTTTGTATTTTAGAGTACATATGAAGGTTGATGGCTTGGAAATTTATAAGAAAAATCATAAACATCTTCACAATACCTGTCCAAATTTTCCATGTTAAAGTACTGGAGAGTGTTTCTCTGCAGCTATAGAAACAGCTTAGGTATCCTCTAAATGAGTCAATAATTTTTTTTTTCCCTAGGATATAATTGGAAAAGCACTGCAGTATATTGGAGCATATGGTGAGCTCTGCAACACAGAGCAAGTTGTGGCTCTGATTGACGAGGAAATGTGTATCAACTGTGGCAAATGTTACATGACCTGTAATGATTCTGGCTACCAGGTAAGAGCACAGCTGTAATTAGCAGGAAGGCACAATGAGTTATCTTTCTGCTGCTGGGAAGAAAGAATCCACCTTCTGTTAATGAGCAGGTGGTAAAAACAGATGTCTAAAATACTGGATTTGAGCCCCAGCATGCTCCCAGGCTATGCTGTGCAAGCCCTGTCTGAGCCGTTTGCACAGTGGTGAGCACAGCGCCCAGCACGGCTTCCTCTGCACGGCCATGTGGAAGGGCGCCGCTCTAGGTCACTCTCCCGGTGTGTCCCTAACTGTGAGTGGGAGTGGGCTGCTTCTTACGAGGAAGAAAAGGAAGGAGACCCATGTCAGGTGCCTCTGAATTTTGATGATTTTCAAATACGTGAGGGAGAAAGGGAAGAATGCATCCCTTCCCATCAAGAAGATGCAGGGAGGCAAGAGATGTTCTTGTGCAAAAACTGTCAAAGAAATGTAGTCTTTGTTCCATCAGCCTGAGCAATTTTGAGTATGTGAACAGGAGTCCCACCGCAAAAGGAATCACATCCATGTATCTGATTTATGCAGTATGTTATTGGCATTTCTATATACCACCGGTTTATATTTCTATATACCACCGGTTTCCATGTCCACTGGAGTTGATGAACTGGTCTGTGGGAAGAAGGACATCATAGGAAGACCCACGTTCTTTTAGAAAACCAAAGTAAAATCTGGCATAATCTCCATGGAACCTAGTATGCATTACACAATAATGTATACACAAATTTTTCCATTCATTCCAGTACAAGAACAGTTTGTCAGTGATAAATACTTTAACTCAGCAACAAGTTCCATCAGAACACCAGGACCTTTTGTTTATCCTTAATTCAGTCTAATCGATATTAAGTCTGAAGTCTTACTTAACTATATACTGCCAAAGAAAAAAGTCTTCCTATTTAAAAGCAGCTTCCACAATTAAAACAACCACCAGATCAAAGGTAGACTTTTTTTTTTTTTTCCCATCGATACGAAAAAACTAGCGCTGCATTTTTACAAGATCAGATGATTATTGTAGTCTTCATCTACATTTCTTCTTGACACTGTGATCTTCACTGATTCTCCTTCCGTTAGATTTCCCAGCTATAGGGAAGATATAGCCCTGGAGAGCAAAGGACTTTGTTTGTATTTAGTGAAACCTACTTTTCTGTAACTGGTAAAAAATCAGCACCAAAAGAACCAAAGCTTAAAACCCCAGGAGGTTCTTTAGCACAAAAAATGTTTTTCCTTAATTAATTAAGGAAACTGCAAAGAAAATAATTGCAAAGAACTGCAAAGAACTTCTTAATTGCAAAGAAATCAAAAGCCCCCCACACTTCAAAATATCATCTGCTTTGTACTTATCTTTGTTTCAAAAAATCCATGCTGTTATGCAGACCTACCACCTTGTAGGACTCCAACAGAAGAGCTTTCATTCACTCGAAGGTAGCACTGCAGTCCTGAATTCCTTTATCTCTTTGAACCCTCTTTCAGGATGTGCATTGTTGATGGGGAGAGAGGAAGGAGTCCTAAATACTCACAAGCCTAAGTTTTCTTTGTGTTTGAGCTAAGCTAAAAAAAAAAAAAGGTGGTACCTGCTCCGTGCTCTTGCCAGCTGCTACAGCAGTGTTTCAGTGCCCTCCTGGTGGTGAACCCCCAAACGCTGCAGATGTGCCTCTGGACCCGTGCGCTCCCCCATGCCCTCTGGCTGCCCTACTGCTGGCAGTGGCTGGGGAGGTTTGCTAAGGCAAGAGTTCAGCTTTCAGGGCTGATCTTTCCTCCCCAGAACTCTTTTAAAAGTCTATATTCATTTTTTTATTACTATTTTGTACTTTTCCAGGCTTGCTTCTTAGATGTTGAACCTTTTGCGGCTGTGTGAAGCTTTTGGTTTTGCTTTTAATTGCCATTTCCCATTATACCAGCAGCTTATTTCATTGAGACTTCAATTGTTATTTCACATTCAAATACACTTATCACACTAATTGGTAATGAGGATTCACTGCATGGAAATGTGAGAAATAAAGCAAGCTCTGCCTGCCTGGCACTCAGATATCCCTTTCAAAGATTTGCAAAGGAAAAAATCACAGGAGGCACAGCATGCTGTGTTTTTCTCTACTTTTTTTTTTTTTTTTTTAATTATTAAATTAGATTGTTTATGCCGTGCTGAAAATAAAAATCAAAAGAGTGCCCAGTGGTGTATGCAGCCAGTGCTGTGCTGAGGCCACGCAGGCATGTCCCGGTGTCCCCCCGGCCAGTGGACCCGGCGAAGCGCCGAGTGATGAAATATTGTCTTCGTGTGGCGGAGGAACATCCCTCTGGGAGCCTAAACATCACGGGCCGAAGTCAGCCTTTTGTAGCCGCTCCTCGTGGCCGTGAGCTTTTGCGGAGGTGGAATTTCTGCTTTTGAAGGGCCAGGGGGAGGGAGGGGTGGTTTTGTTCCCTGCCACTTCACCAGTTGCTATAGCTGCAGTGCAGACCCACACCAAGATGTCTCCAGCCGCTGCAGCACAGGAAACGCAGGCACTAAAATGGGCGCAGTTCTGACCTTTTCCATGAGTGACATCAATAATGTTTATTCCTGTTCACAGGCTATCCAGTTTGATCCCGAAACCCACCTGCCCACGGTTACTGACAGCTGTACAGGCTGCACCCTGTGTCTCAGCGTCTGCCCTGTTATCGACTGCATCCGCATGGTTTCCAGGACGACACCGTACAAACCGAGGCGCGGGCTGCCCCTGGCCCTGGGCTGCCCCTAGCCATGGGCTATCCCTGGCCCTGGGCTGCCCCTAGCCATGGGCTACCCCTGGCCCTGGGCCTACGCGCTGAGGTGGTCCGACCGACAGCTGATGCGAGCTCTACACTTGTTTGATGCGGCTGATTCGCTTTCTAATTAATCCTTGAAATCTACTCTGACCAAAAAAATGCAACATTGGGAGCCGTTACAATGAACACTGTTTTCCAATTATTATTTTTACGACAATTAAGTTCCGAAATTACAGAAAGGCAGCAATTAGTCGGTTGTAGCTGTCAGTTGTCCACGATTTGAAATGTAACTTTTTCCTTACAATTTGTGCTGTAATTTCAAAACTCCTCTGTAGACTGTTTAATCTCTACGTAATTTCTGGCTGTAAATATAATTAAGAAACCATTTTTAATGAACTACAAATCAATGTACAAGCTAACTGTTTTCAAGGAGGCATTTTGTAATTAAACATTACATTTAGTTTTAAAAGAGTTTCTTAGAAGATGTAATTAACTACATAGCATTCAAACAAAGCAATGTTGCTTCTATTTTTCTATGGGAAGAAATGAAAGGGAATTTAAAACAGGATTTAAGAACTGGATTAATCACTTTCAACTACTACAGCATATGGTAGTGTATTTTTATAATCCTTTCTAATTCTTTCTCACACTAGTCACTTAATAGAATAAATTTGCTGTGCACTGACACATGCTGGACTCTTCAGATTTGTATGTTGCCTGGGTAGCCTGATCGTTACTTTTTTCCCCCAGTGAGCACTCATAACATCCATCTAAAAATGGTTAAACTGCCTTATTGCAAAGCCCAGGTTTCATTTCAGGATTCTGAGAAGGGACAATGTTTTTTCTCCAAGCTCATCCTCTAAATAACTTTTTAATTGTGTCAATTAATGTTCCAGAATGTACATGTTACAGGTCAGAGATCTGACTACGTGCAAATGGAACACACACCCCGCAGGCTGTGTTTGCCAAACACACACGTATAGGGCAAACTGGCAAGATGATTTCCCCCAGTGCCAATTCTTCATACTTAGCAGTTATGTATAGTTCTAGTAATTTCACAACCAAAAAGAAATACAGATTTGTCTGTCTTACTGAACAATATCTCAGTATTAATCCATTTTTCATTCACAGTAGGAACTTTCTAATTTGGACGTATTGCTGTCTGCTTTACTCCACTTAAGAATATAAAGCCTTTGGTTTCATAATAATAATAAATGATCTACTCATTCAATTTCTTATACCCTATATTGTGATCAGCAAAAGCTTTGATTAAAAATATGCCCTAACTTTCATTTGCTGGTTTATGAATTGTGCACCAAATTAAAAATAGATGTTGAAAGCAACTTGTTGTATTTCTTTTTTCTTAATTTACTAACAGATTTTTCTTAAGAGACTTGTCAGGTGGTGTTTCATGTTCTCTACTCTGCACTCCAGGAATCATTAATGAGTTAATTCATGTGTACGTTATTCTATTAATTGCCTACAGTGCAGAATATAACATGTTCTTTGCCCTGGATGGCATCTCTTTGTCTTCCTTTGACTTGTCTTCCCTTTGCATCCTTTCCCCACGTGCACACACGCATGTACACAGTTTCCCCCTCCAACATTTTGAAGTGTCAGCTCATTTGGTATCCTCACTCCACCAGCCTGGTTTTGCTGACATTTTGGGCTCACCTGATGAGATCCACTGGCAGGCCCAAGCCAAAAGCTAATAGCTTTCTCTTCATACTTTAATCTTTCTCCTCATAGTTGTACATTTTTCACACTCAAGTAGTAAGAGAGAGTTGTACTGCTTAGAAAATATTTGCCTGAAACTTGTTTAAGTCTCTTGGTCTTCTGGTGATTTCTTATCTCATGTGAGTTATAGGAGAGTCACAGTAAGAACAAACTGCTTTGTGACTATGAGGGGCAAAGTTTGGAGGGTCCCTGTTTTTTCTCTCTGAGAAGCTGGTTGACAAGCAGCATGCCTTTTGAGTATGGCAGAAAAAAAAAATAAATAAAATTCAGATCTTCTGCAGGTAGCGCTTTACGATCTCCGTTAACAGATGCAAGGAAAAGCAGCTATTTTATCCCAGGCTGTTACCATCTACTTCTTAGTTTGTATCCTAACACAAACCCTAAAGGTGAGAGACGGTGTGTCACCTGTGGCTGAACCTTCCAGCTTCTCCAGGTCCCTCGCTGCTGTATTGTCAGACCTGGTTACCTTGCTGTACTGAACACTTCACATCTGGTGGTGTGGCTTCTTTTAGCTACAGGACAAAGCCGAGAGACCTGATTTCAGTAGCTAAGCACACGTACATTTATATCATCAACGTTGCAGCAAAATTCGAGCTTTTCCTACGATTTTCAATATTCTCAGGATATCCAGTGTAGCTATAAAGTAACCTATAGAAGATTAGGGACATTCTATGAATCAAGTTTATGATCAAGACTATAATTTGTTTTTAACCAAAGAAGAAATAACAAGTTACATTGTTCAGGTTTCTCTCTTGCCACCCACCCTCTCCCCCACTCCTCTTCCATCAAGCCCATTAACAGTTTCAGGAAATGCATTCCCAAATGAATGCGAGTAATTTCTAACCGACAGTCAGCAATAAATCTGTGTGTTGCTGGAACTCAGAGAAATGGCCACATTAAGGGCTCCTGCAGGTCTTAAGTCATCAGAGTAAGGCAAGGTGTAAACAGGCAGGGGAGAAACACACACGAAAGACCTGGGTTCTGTAGGTTTGTGCATCCATCTTGGCCAACCAACTGAGCACATTCAAGAGCCAAGGAAACAAACCAGAAAAATCTGGTCTATTTTGCAAATGCTGTAGCCAGTTATCAAAAAAGGGGATATGAATTTTAAAAGTGTAAAAGGTTCCAAATTAAGCTCATATATTTCAATGATTTAGCTGCATATTTAAGGAATTATGTATTATTAAAGACATGCTGGGTTGGATCCTGCAACCCTAACCCACACAGTGTTTAGACATGTTGATCAATTGATCACTATTATAAAATATTGTAAACTGTATTTGACAAATTAAATTATGATAGAACTACCATAGCTTCTCCTGCTCTGCCGCACTAGCACATTCTTATTCTCATCATATTCCTGAACAGAAAAAGCTCCCCATGTTCAATGCATGCTCTGCAGTCCAAGAAATACTTGAAAAAGCTGCCAAATCTGCTTGTGAGAATCCCAGTGCACTCATACACGTTCATTGGAAAAAGAGATGTTTTGCCTTGCTAACAGGCTATACAGGCAGTTTGGTTTTTGGCCTCTAGGATGAACATACATAATAGCTGCAAGGAACTCGATTGGCAATGATAATAGCTGCATTTGAAAACTGACACAGGATTTTTAATATATATATATATTTCATGATTTTAAATAAAACAATAATTTGATCTCTTAGGAAAATTAAAACTAGCCTTTGTGCATGAACCCGAGGGTAGCCTGTATTTCCAGTGTTGTTGCCAATGTATTTGCATAGTGTTTGTTGCTCTGATGCCCCATCGATTGTAAGAGAAAGACTTGTTTGCAGACACCCATTTGCTTAGTCAGAAAGACTTGGCAAGAACAAGACACAAGGTACCTGTCTGGAACCACTGCCCCTTCTGTATTACCTCTTTGAGGATGTGGGGCTTTCCGCAGTGTGGCCAGTTTGAGAGGTGACTGGGCAGCCAGGGGCCACAGAGTGGCTCACTGTCATTTCTGTAGTCTCCCCGTCTTCCAGCAGGTATTGCTGTCACCTCTGGCTCCTCCAGGTTTGGTGCCTTGTAGCCTTTTATCTCAAGGTGGCAAAAGCCATTGCTAGATTCAAGGCAAACTGTCCAAACCCCAGATGAATGCCATGAGTCCCGTGCCTCATAAAACCACTTTGTTTAACACAATCCAAGACTGTAGGCTTAGAAATACAATCTTGAGCATAGATATCTCCTATCAATAAGAAGATCCAGCCAGCATATTCTGGATGTGTGTTTCATTATTCATCTACTGTAACATGGGATTGGGCATGTTGTTAAAGTTTTATATTTTCCAACACGTTTCCTAGTAGAAAATATTTTTTTAGATAAAATATTTATTTTATTGGCAACAGTTTCCCTTCACCAGGCTGCTCCACTTCTTTGATGAACTGTGGAAGATAAGTTTTCATTGGCAACATCTGGCAACCTGGCAGACTCTCCAGGCAGCTGGATTGGTAACTTCGGAGTTGCTTCTGGGTCGTTCAAATAATTAGTCTGCTTATGGACCATCTGGGTCGCTTTGTCTTTGCTGTTGCCATTTTCTTTCTTGTCTGAGGAACTGCATGCTCCACAGTCAACTGTTCAGAGAACAGCTTTTAATAGCTCTTCCTCAGGGTGAGCTACTGGATCTCATGCAGATTTCCATGCTGGCCTTGTGCAGGGACTGACCGCCCACTTTCATCCCCTCACCTTTGCTGGAGGTCTGAACCTGTCTGTCTGCCTGGCATGGGCCTTGCTGCATATTGGGCAGTCAGATTCAGGCAGCAAATAGTATAAAGCTGTTGCTCAACCATTTTTGAGGTACTATGCAGCACTCAGTGGAAAGAGAAGAGACTCCATGAATGATTTAGTTTAATAAAACAGCTTCAAACCATTGGTCTGCTTTGTCCTTTTTTTACACCAAGCTTTTTTCCTCTCCAGCACCATTGAAATATGGTATAGTTGAAGTTGCACTTTGGTATGACTGCCGGCTCCCACAAGAGCTCTTCTATTGCATTTCAGCCAAAAAACTATGCAGTCAGCACCGAGTGACCCCCGTGGGCAGCTTGCCTGCACACTGCCAATGGCTTGAGCCAGGCATTGCCCCAAGGGGCACTTCTCACCTGTGCGAGAGTACTATGAGTCGTAGCTTTTGCTTCAGCTTACTGGAGATGGGCTTAGGCCTCGTCACTGAAGTCTTCATATGCTGTTGTTGAGAAATGATGTTTGTGGGGACCCGCACAGCCATTACCATGAAAATGAGACAGCCTGCAGATAAAAGGCATCCGCTTCCATCACGCAGGTGCACGACAGAGTTTTGTAAGTCTGTGTTCAGTGACAGGAGTCAGAGCCTTCTTGTGCTCGTGTGGGTGTACTATAGCCTCTTCTATTTATTTTAGGAAGAGCAAGCGATACGGAGGTCGACAAATCTGACGGTAACAAGAGAACCAAAGCGAGGGCTGCCCCCGGTGAACGCAGTGGGGCTGCGTGGTGCTGGCAGCTCCCTTCCCTGGGGTGGGGGCTGCGGGCCTGCACCAGGCCCCCTCTGAAGGGAGGCTGGGCACCCCTTTTGCTTCTGCTTTGGCAAAGAGTGTAATAAGAATTGGTCTGTCCTCTGCACTGCTGGCAAGGCCACGGGTCACCCCCCTCCATGACACTGATGTTACAACAAAAACAAGTGCTGCAGGATTCCTTTTTTGAAGGCCTGAAGAATTATTAATTTTTGACAAAATAAGGCAAAATGCAAGTGAAAAGAAAATCAAGTCTATTTTGTGTACGGGGAAATATCTATCAGGGTGGTAAGCGTAATTCTGCCTTGGTGTCTCAGCTACCTCTGCAGTGATTTCCTGCACAGTCACGTGCTTTGTAATTGCAGGAACTTCCTATTGTACATATTTGCTGTTTCACCACGGCACGAAGAATAGTCTTTCTGAAAAGCCTCACTCTGCACTCTGCAGATCTTTTCTTTTGATTGCACATAGGTAAACCCCTTTTGTAAGTTTTATGAGGTGCAAACATATATGCTATTTTATGCTACTAGTCTATTTATTGGATTAGCTGGAGGATTTGATGCAAAAGCTTAAGATGATATTGAAAACACATATCACTTCTATTGTAGCTAAGAAAATCAGCTTTAGAATTAGAGAGACCTTGTATCAGGCATTATGTATAGCCCTTTAGCTTTTTAGCATGGCTGTTCTTTGTTGCTATGGCAACCGAATTAACCATTTCATTAATATAATGGAATAAAACACATTTATTCATTTTTGCACTCACGGGTAATCCACATTCAGCTTTCAGCATACTTGTCAAGCTGTGTCCCTTTCACCTCAGCCCCTGGTATTTTCTCAGCATTTCCAAAGGGTTTTTATTTTATTTCTTCCTTGTTGGGGAGAGAGAGAGCTGTTGGTTTTGAAGAATGTTATATTTTTTGTCAATAAATTTACCTCCGTTTCATTGGCTAGCTTCTGTTTAGCATCCCTAAAGTGGAAAAGCAGACTTCACAGGCAGCATTCAGTGCAAGGAAGTGGTGTTCTTCACATCAGAAAAGAATAAATCATTTTAAATTATGAAAAGCTCATGCCTGCGACCAGCTTGTAGGCTAAGCTTGGCATGGTGTGCTCTACTGTAAATACTGACAGTACTCAGCCGTGTACGCTGCCCAAACATTCCTGTTGCTGAACTGTAGTGCTAAAAGCAGATGGAGTGCTACAGTCTTTGTTTACCCTGGTTTTAATGTTTCCCAAGCCGTGCCCACACTTTGTAATGGTTATCGAAATAATAGCTTAATTAAAATGAAAAGTCCACCCCTCAGCAGAAGGAAGCAGGAGAGCTCCATGTACGTGGCATGGGCAGGGGCAGCCCCGCGGCTCGCCCGCCAGCAGCAACCAGAGCGGGGCCCACGCTCAGCAGGGCACAGGCAGGACCGAGACCTCCCCAGCGCTCCCGAGCCACTGCTAGTGGCCGAGGGGCCAGGTGACACTCACTGCCCATGTGCTAGCAGCCAGGTGCCCAGCTGGGTGGCAGCGATACAGCCCAGGACTGGGCCTGCTGGTCTTAGCGCTGCTTTGCTCCAGTAGTGTGACAGTGAGCACAACACAGGCTCTTGGCTAATACTTGACTGTCCTTCCAAAGTGACCACTGGTGCAAATTCACAGGCCAAATTTCAGTCTATAAAATTCATCGCTATTAGCGATTCCACAGCTGAAGTCATTGCAAATAAAATAACAGCATAGCTGATAAGACTTTTTTTGTTTGTTTGTTTCTTTTTTCTTATACAATTCTAAAGTTAGTAACGTGAAACTGGAGTTTTACTGGAAATAGGGCAGATGTATAAATGATTTTGAGAAATGAGTTAATTAACTTTGAAGATATAAGCCCTTTCATTAAAAAGACAAGGCATAGAAGTAACAGCACAATAGCATATTGCCTGCTATAGGACTGTTCATTCATTGCTGTTTGAGTGAATGTATAAATCATATAATCTACAAGGGCTAGTAGATTCTATATCATTCACGTGTGCTGCCTTCCCTACCTGAATTAAATTTTAAGTGCTTCCTCCTAGGCAATTCATTGTGTAAGGAGTGCCTGAAGACCCAGAAGGAGAAAGTTATGTAGCTGGCAAGGTAAAAGACCGCAACTGACCCCGGACACAAAAGCATAAGCATAAAGGCTCTGTGTGCACTGCAGATAGTGCTGGTGCCATATTCTCCTCCCGCCTTTGTTTCTCTCTGTATATTGAAAGCATCCTCCCAGCTGCCCAGTAATAGAGGACTCATTTAATTTTACCAGTGCATATTGTGATGCTGTAGGTGAGGAGTTTGAACTCGTAAATGTCATGTTAATGCTAAGCCTTTGAATCAATAGTTTAGTTTTGGGCAACTCATCATCTGGTGTAAGCTTATCCAGAAGAATGTCTCCTTTAGTGATTAACAAGCAGCTTGTGGCTTCCAAAAGCATCTTGCCTAAACATTAAAGATATTTCTGCATGCAGAGGCTAGCAGTGGTACAAGGATTAGTATACATGACTACAAATTTTTCAACCTCTACAACTCTCTCCTATGCTTTACTAGAACTGGGCACTCTAAAAGCAGCAGGCAGCTCATCTGGACTTCCTACAAATAAGATGGAGAGATTCTGGTGGGGGGGGGACCCTCAGCTGCAGTTCAGTGGATCTCCTCTTGTCCAAACATGAGGAGAAATAATAAAACTGGGGCTTTCACACAAAGCAGGGGCCGTGCTGCCCCATCCTTTCCCTACTCCCCCGATGCAGAGAAGACCCGGCCCCCAGGCCCCTGGGGTGCACCCTTACCCCTGTGGCTGAGGAAAAGTCACTTGGCTTCCCGAGCCGCAGCGCAGCCGCCTCTGCCATCAGCATCTGCTGCCGCTGTGAACCTCAGGAAAGCAAGTCCTTATCCTCTGTTAACCTCCTTTTACATTCTGTAAAATGAAGGTTAAAAACTTGCTTGCCTCTCTCCTGAGGGCTATTCTAAGGTTGATTAACACTTGAACAATCAGCTGCGCCTGTTCCAAACTGGATATTACTTCACCATCTAGCGCAGAGCTTGTATAATTCAGGTAACAGTGGTGACTCCCCAGCCAAATACCCAAGTGAGAATGAGGGCTGTTAAAGACCTTCTGTACAACTGAGCAGCAGGCACAGAGAAGGAGCCGGTGCCTCACATTTGTGGCTTCCACCCGCACGTGTGGCTGCTGCCGGCGGTCACGCAGCGCAGGCCGGGGGCCGTGGGCTGCACAGTGGTCCCCAACCAGCGCCTCGGCCTGGAGCCGGCTGGGAACTAGGCAAGGCAACAGACCCCAGGAAATCTCGCTGCCTGTTTAAGAGCAGTGGCGGCCGCGTTAATGGAAAGTGGTCTCGAAGTCTGTGGGAGTCGTGTGGCGAGGAAGGGCTCGCGGGATGGGCTGCAGTGCTGGGCGAGCCGCGCTCCGCATTCCTCCCACGGAAGGGATGCTCGGGCCGCCGCGTTCCTTTCCTGCACAAGAGGGCAGCGTTTCACCAAGTCCTACCGAGGAGGAACTTGGGGAGAGCTTTTGTCAGCTGCAGAGAGGCTACTTACTACGCGCCTTATCTTACTAATTGTTGGAACCGGCTAATTGTTTGAGTCAGAAGTAATTTAATGCATGATGCAAACTATTGCCCGGCTTACGGCTATTAACTAGGTACCGAGAGCAAGCCTGTTTGCACGGTGCTGCAGGAGTTTCCAAGCTTGTTAACTGTTTTCCTGACAGCCCGAGGATTTGTGGTGGTACGCAGCAGCCCAAATGTTTATATTACTGCTGACATTTTATCTCCAGCGTTACATAAATGTTTGAATACCGTATTCCGCTCAGTCGGCAGCTGCCCTTCGGTAATGAACGGGAGGTGCAACCTTCAGGTTATGGTGGCGTACGTGCTGATGAGTCACTACAGTCAGAGAGGTATTTTTCTTTACTTGGATGCCTGGCTTTATCCCAGCTATCTATAATACGGATTTCAGGTCTCCAAAGTAAATTGTTTACCGTCGGGTAGCTCACCACAATGCCTGGCACTCGGTGGCATTTCCTTTCTCCATGCTCAAACAGCAGCACACGTTCTCAGGTACTGTGCCATTAGTCATGGTGTATTTTAACTTTCCAGCGGACATCAGTGCTGATGAAACAAGAGGCAGAGCTATCACCAGAAAGGCTCTGGATAGCAGAGTAAAATTAGCATCACAAGAAGAGAAGGGAAAGTATTGCTGTTATCCAAGCGCTGCTGAATTAGCCAGACGGAGCTAAAAATAGTTGGGAAATGTCTGTATTATAGGAGAAAGAGTATGACTTCACATTACTTAAGCTGAAATGGTATTTTGCTGCATGAAATGTTAGGCATATAAACAGTGCCTTATATGTACTTGTCTGCAATAACATACATTTATATACATGTATGTATGCTCTATATATTGCACATTTCGTGTATGTCTAGACAGTTGTTAATTATTGCTCATGGTTCAGCTTCTAAACACATCATGAAATGCTGATAAAAATCTATTTATCTATCTGTCTCCAAGTCTGTAACACACACGAGTTAAAGCCTTGCTGTGGAAGACAAGGGGTGTTGGAGGTACAGAAGGATGCGCTCCTAAGATGCCTAGCGAGAGCCAGCTGTACATCAGAATTGTTTGCAGCCCTGCTGGGGGTACAGCGAGCGGCTGGCAGGGGGTCCGAGGAACCCCTACCCAATACACGCCATTATTTACCTGCCCTTCAACTACCAGACTTGTAGATCTGCCTCTCGTTTCAAGGGTCTGTATCCATACACAGGCACACAGAAAATTTGTGCTATCCTGTCCTACATCCGGACAGGACCAAGGAAACGTGAGTGACATTAAACCCAAATAACACAAGTCCCTCACGGCACCAGGGGCTGCCCTCCTGGGGTGCCACCGGGCTTCTGCTGCTGTGGGAGGCCCGGTGCAGGGGCTTTGCCCACGTGCTCAATAGCTCCTGTCCTACCTGGGCTCATTACCTTGCAGGCCTTCCATTGCTTTCATTTTGGTGAAAAACAGATTGACCTATAAGTGAGTGCCCTGCCATTGATTCAGAAGCACATTTCTGTCACACAGACATTTTTAGAGAGGATAAGTACAGGCACTTCTCTGTTATTCATCACCCTAAAGACGGTGGCTCCCCTCTCCTCCCTGTTGCAGGACATAGTTCAATATCAAGTCTAGAGGCTTGATAGGGAAACTACCACAATATTGGATCTGTGTGGAAATGGCTCCTCATCTCTGAACCGAGCATGCCAGAGCCAAAATGGAAACTGCAGTCCAGTTCGGTGAGTATGCAGATACTTGCTGCCTGGTGTGCAATAATTACCCGTGATTATTGCACAGTTCAGCTCATGAGTCAGCCAGGCGTGCTTGCTGCTTCTGAAATATCATTTCACCCCGCACACCTTTCTTGACCTCGCACACCCTATTTCTTTAAAGATGCCTGTGCCTTCTGTCAGCTTTATGCATTAATCACACCACTTGCTCATTACTGTGCACCCCAAATCAAAATTAAGGTCACCTTGTGTATTGTCAAAGCTCTCAGCTGTCTCAGGACGACCCCTGGGTCCTGACAGCCCCCGCAGGAGGAGAAGCCACCCACCCAAGCACTGCCTCTTCCATGCCTGCTTCCCTGCTGCCGTGTGGCAGCACCTTGCGGCTTGAAGCCCTAAGGGTGTGCGCCAGCCTTCTTTGACCCTGCTCCCACAGGACGTGGGCCAGCTGAGCCTTTAGAAACTTCACCAGGAACACGGAGGCAGTGCCAACAGGGAGTTTAGGACATTGTTTGCCTCTATTTTTTCTGCCCCAGCCCTCTTCTCCAGAAGAGGCCTGGAGGCCCCTGGGACTGTGGTGAGCACCCCACCAGTCACCCTGCGCACTCTGTTGGCACGGTGAAGCCGGAGGTACCGCTCACACAGCAGCCCCGCAGAGTGACAGAGCTCCATCTACATCAGGGCTGACTGACGATGGGAACCAGCAGAGGTGGGATCGCTCCTGTGGCACACCCAGGACATGACCCATGGTTGCCTGCAGCTCCAGATGTGAGGTTTGCTTGGTGGCAGTGCCCTGAGCAACCCGCATCACACCTCCCAGGCTCAGTCGCTGGTTGCTGTTGCAAGATAATGCCTGCTCTAGAAGGCCAGGTCCCTCCTCTGCTCTTGAGTTAAATACACGTTGCATGCAGCTTCGTGCTTCACTCGCATCGGGTTGTCTGGCCCTGGCCTTCAGCACCTTCTGCTCCACTACTCCGTGGGGTGGGTGGCTGTAACTACATGCCGGCCACACGTGGCTACAGAGGAAAGAACCAGCAAGGAGGCCTTCCTTATTTGCCTCACTTGTTAATTGAAAAAAATATCACTTTAATTCAATAACAACATATGTTGAATAAACATAATAAGCCGGCAGTAGCAGAGTGGTGACGCTACGCTGTCATTTCTGCTTCAGCCTTTCAGGTTCAAATGACTGTGTTGTCAAACGACTCCTTTACAGTATTTGCCAAAACATGTTTACAGAAAGGCTCAGGCACAAGTGTACCCTGGTGTGCCAAGGCTACTGAGCGCGCTCATGCCAAGCAGTGCAGCAACCGGATGGAGGAGGTGCTGGCTGTCAGAGCACAGGGAAGGTGCTCCCCGAGGAAGGGACAAGGCCATGTGCTGACCATTTGAGCATTTCTCCTGGCAGTCTGCTGAAAAGATGCAGAACTTATTTCCCAAACATGACTGCTATGAACTTGGTAAGAGCTTGCAAGTTTTAGTGTTTACAGATGGCTTAATTTGGCAGTCGTAATCATTATAGGAACCACTAATCTAATGGGAGTTAAAGGCTGCCAGAAGTAAAGTATTACAATTAGAACAACACCCCAGTCCATGAGTGCTCATAACTTAGTACCATTGCAAACACCATAAGGTGCCCTGATGCATACACATTGGGTGTTTGGTTAATCATGCTGTAGTTCAAGCAAGCACTGTCACAAAGAAATGAACGGACACCAAGAAATCACACCTTCCTCTGGCCCTCCCCCAGCTCCTGGGCCACACAAGGGGCAGCACAGCAGACATGGTTTCATTCAACATGTGGGAAGAAAGCAGCACCTGAAATCTGAGCAGTGGTCAAAGAGCACACAGCTAAAGAACCTGCAGCTGAAGAGGCAGGCACAGTGTGTCTTTAAAGCTCTTCCACATTTTCAAATGAATGCATCATCTGTTTCACTGAGGGCTTAGCCACGTGCACTAAGCCTACTTCCCATCAGCTCAATTGTAAGCTAAGTCAAGGAAGGATGCCCAAGCTCACCTGCACTGCCTGGTATTTGCCAGGGACATAATGTGCACAGTTGCTGTGGACCAGCTGCTGTCCCATCACAGCTTGTGTCTGAAGCCCAAGAAGAGCAAACACATGTATACACACAAACTACCCCATTCCTTATTGTTTTCTTTCCTCCAGTTAGCCTGTTCTCTTTTTCCAGACATCCTGCACCGCATGATATATTGTCTTTGGATCCATTTTTAAAGAAGCTCCAGGAATCCTGTGGTTTCCGTGTTACAAGGACCTTGCTTTTTCCTTTGGCGGTAGTCTGGTGGTTATCTATTATTCCCTCTCTTTAAATCCCATCTGCAAGGTCTGATGCAGAGCCGTATGCTGCTGTGGGAAAGGCCGATTGCTAAGTCACTTAGCGAAGTGGTTGGAAGCTGGGCAGAGCCCTGCTTCTGGGCCAGTGCCAGCTTGCTCAGCTGCAGTTGTCCAGGAGAAAGTCCTAGGACCTGCTGGGGCAAAACTCACATTTGCTGAAGGCACTTTCTCAAGTCCAAGATGGGGCTGCTGGAAATATAGTCTGCTTTTCTCTCACTAACGTCCTGAGAATGTTCATTAGTGGTGAAGAGGATTCAAATTCAAGCTGAGGGCATCGTATCTTTCTGCAACAAAGAGAGCTGTCCTCTCTTCTGGGAGTGGCTTTCAGTCCTGCCTTGTGCCTCTGCTCCTCTGCACCAGGAAGCATCATAGCTCAGCTTGGGTTCAGCAGTCACCTAAGACATGGGAGAGCTCACTATTGTCTCTGCATGAATTAATAGTTAATTACTCACAGGAGGAAGAGATCCAATAGTCCATTATGTGCATGAAATACAGCATTTGGACAGACCTCCTTGGAGAGTAACTATCAGTGAACACTTGTGTTCTGAAAAGACATTAAGTCAGGACACCACACTCCAAAGAACAGTGAAGTAGAAAAGGTTTAATTTCTCTCCCTTTTGCTGGAAGATGTTTCCATCAGCAACAAGGGAAAACAAATCTTAACCACAGACTTCAGCATAATAGCTGCAGTAACAAAACAAGTTTCATTATTAAACTAACTCTTGGTAAGAGCCAGATGATTTCTACAGACAATTTTGCATGCAACTGCTAGATGCAATTTGCAGAGTGAGCGCCAAATTGCCATACTAATTATTTCTGGGCTGATGTTCCCTCTGTGACATAGTGGCATTTGGAGAATGGGGACTAACCAACAAGTGAAGTGCTGAAGTGGGAGATCACTAATAGCATTTCTGAGAATGAGAAATATCGCAAACACTATTCTTCCCCTTCACACACTCACTCTCAATTTGCACCGAGACAATTTAATGCACACAACTATCCTACCTAGTTCATCTGTATTTTTGGCACCAGTCAGGCAAGCAGACCTGCCAGCCCCCAGGCACGGTACTAGTGTGGCCATGCGGGCACCGTGACCTGCACTATGGACAAGCCAAGTGGGTAGCCCTGGCAAGGCCTACCAAGCCCTACAAATCTTCAAGGTGAGCATGTTTCTCTCAATACTTTTCTGGCTCAAGCACACGCTGCCTGACAGTTTGCCTAATTCTCAGATCTGCAGTATACTGGTGAGGTGGGGGGTCTGGCAAGAAGTTCACTTAATTCAAGTCTATTAGCAGGTCAGTGTCTGCTTTTATGCTTGCTCACTCGCTAGCAGTTTGTTCTGAGTTAGCTTATCAAACTGGATACTTCTGCACACTGCATAATATGAAATAGAATTGAAAAGCATTCCTGGCATACTGTGAGTTTTTTGCTTTCTGTTCCTTTCCTCTGTCCTATTTTCCTTTTTCATTGCCAAGGCAGTACATTATCAAGTTTAAGCAATGTAATTTTAGTCTGGTGCTACAGACCTACCGATTAGTGAAAAGCAACAGAAAAAAAAGAGTGGGTTGGCTTTAAAACTTTTAGGTCATACTTTTCTTCTGTTAAAAACAATTTATATGCGTTAAAAGACTAATTACTGAAAATAGAATAACCATTTAATATCTGATTGGGGAAAAAAAAAATCACCAAATTGCTTTGGATTTTGAGTATCAGCAAGATGATGGATGATAATGAGATTTGACCAAGAAAATAAAGGGTCCAAAACCTGCAAGCAGCAGTGGCAAGAATATAAATGATGCTTGCTGAAATGTCAATAATTCTCCATTCACTGCATGTTCAACATCACTGTAGCAGGGACTGTAGGCCAAGGGAGACACGTTCCCAGTGGGGACTACTGGGACAGAGTGGAGGGCTAACACCATGTGGCATGAAAACACCACCAGATCAGTTCTTCATTACAGCTGCACTACACAAACAGATTTGACTTTAATTTATACTGCCATGCAACCAGGAAAATCTAATGGCTGGTTTAAGTACATGTGAAGTCAGGCTTAGCAATGTAAATCACGTCAGTGATGCAGGAGAGCCTGGAGCTGGACACTTAGGGCCTGGCAGGGAGGCTCCTGCCTGGGGGTGGGCCTTTCTGCACTGCTCCTGTAAGCTGCCCTCTGGAGGAGCTGGGAACACGCTGGGAAGGCAAAGTGGGCTCATGGGAGTGTTTCTCTGAAGCCAAGGGTTTCCCTCTGCCACCAGGCTGTTCTTTTATATTTGTTTTCCTGTGCTTGTTCATTTACACTCATGATTAAACTTCATCCATCCTGGACAGAAGCCTGCTTGTTTGAGGAGCACACAGACACTTACTGCCAGGTGTCTTGGTCCTATTACATTTATTTAAGACTACATCAGTTCCCTGGCAGAGTACAGGGCAGGTAGCTGTGCCCACACCCATGCACTTGGACTAAGAACTGCCGGCCCCGTGCTGCTCCTCGATGCCCTGCCAAGCCCAGCGCTCCTGCCACAGCACAGAAGTTCAGCTCTAGCTTTCCAGCCTTAAGTGTAGTTGCCTTTCACCGGAGATGAATCTCTGGAGGATATTGTGTCTGCTTGTCCTGTGTGCCTCCAGCGAGGCACATGGCTGTGACTGCTGCCTATTGGCAGGGGCTGCTCAGCCGGGCCAGCAGCTGCACCACTTCTCTGCCATTTTCCTGGCAGCTGGGCCGCCCAGCACCACGCCTGACCCACAGGTGCTACGATTGCTTCAGGATTGCCTCAGACCAGGATGAACTCAGACATAGTTTAGCCTGGCCCAGGCTAATCTCATTATAGATAATCTTGTTTACCACATGTACTGCTCATAAAACAATGCTGGCTGTTAACTCTTGCTCTCCCCCACAAGGCAGCCCCTTAAAGACATTCGCAAGGGATGTGCAGGGTAGTTGACAGCCTGTTCCCAACCACAACCTACCATCTCATCCTCTGAGGACAAGGCTGGCAGCAACTCTCGATGTGAAAGCACAGCAGTGCATCAGCAGGCTGGGGCCTATAGCGCTGCCAGCCCCACAGCATATCACCTGGGTTGTCAGTGACAGGTCAGCAACAGCCTCACTACTGTTCTGCATGGCTTTGGTAATTAAGTTTAACCCTGCTGGGTTCAGCAGAGCCTCACCTGAATGAATCATTTCCCCTCTGCCATCTTAAGAACACATCTAAAATGCAGCCCCCTTTTCAGATGGATGCAGGAGGGCACGTGCAAGAAGCATGCACGTGCTGCTGGCACCTGTCATCTCCAGCGATGTTTCTGACTCCTGGATCCCCACGGCCACACCACACACACAGCCGAGTGCATGAGCTGCAGGGTTTGGGAGCTGCTAGTCCTGTGGGATACAGGCACCCATGCAGCGCCAAGCAGAAAGCAGCCGGCTGGCTGTGCCCCTGTGTGCAATGGCTGTGCTGTTCCCAAGAGCATTGCCGCTGGATGGGAAGCATCTTCCTTCCTTCCATCTCAGATGCAAGGCTACTGTATTTTTCTTTTGTTTTCTCTCCCACGCTGTGCTTTCCAATGTGCAATCAAATGCCCACGGTCACGTTGGGTTCAACACAGCTGGATCACACTGCCATACAGCCAGTCTGCTGCAATAAAAAATTGCAGGACATCTTTACAGGTGGATGTTTGTGCTCATTCCAATTAAAATATATGTATATATATATATCAATTATTTTACATTATGGTGGGTTACTAGGTGATATTCAGTTCACTGGTATCATCAAGTAATATAAATGCTGCAAGTTTCCTGATTATTTTTGTCCCTTGTTAAAGCAGTGAAGATGGCTGCCTCGTAGAACTCACTGAAAGGCATTGTTTTGTCTAGACCAGTGTCTCCGTTTCTTTTCAGCAGGTTGAGCTTACAATTATTTTAAAATTACAACATAAAAATGGATGTTTATAATATTTCCTATTCCAAAGATGACAATAGTCTATTTTAAATTGAGCAGTTTTAAATACACTTTCAGAAGAGAAACCATCATTTTCTTTTCTGAAGCAAAAATATTCCAAACAAAACATTTTAAATTATTTTTTTCAGGTCTTTACGCAACATAAATTTACCAAAAGTCTGTCATTTCTGTGAAAAATTTTAGTTCCATCAAAATGACTTCCTCTCTTACAAAAACCTTTCACTTGCCCACGCACTGCCCAGCCACACTCAGTTTCCCTGTCAGAGGTTCCCTGCAATACAAGAGGGGAGCTGCCCCCAGTGCCTGGCTGCAGAGAGACAAGAGGACATATGATGTTGCCCCCTAGTACCTTACAGGGTGCACACCTACTGCAGGTATGCTCTTAGAATAATACCCTTTGGTACGAGTCAGGGCAAACAGCTACCCTTGGACAGGAGGAGGCTGGCAGGGTGTGCCACCATGTGGGCCTACACACGAGGCTGTCAGCCTGCAGCACCCCTGCGTGCTGGGCCCAGGGGTCTATGCTTTGCAGACACCCCCCGAGCATCAATGCCAGGCAACAGCTCCTGTGCCAGCTGCTTCCTACCCTCACAGTGCTGCGCCCAGCCATGCTGCTCCGCACCAACGAGACCATGTCCTCCGCCGAAACCGGAGTGCGTTTCATAAATATTCTGCCAGACACCCTGCTGTCTTCTGCACTGTTTCCATAGTCAGCCTAGGAAGTTAATTTCCATCCATAATATTTGAAAATACCCTAATTATGAATTTAGCAAGTCTGCTTACTAATGCAGTTTTCACTAAATTATTTCATGGTTAATTGAGAATTCAGTTGTAAAAAGTAGTAATAAACATGTGCAGCAAAACAAAGCTGAGACCTTTGGAAGCCTGTCTTGTAGAGGATGGAAAGCTCCTGTCTCTCTGGGACTATGTCTGAGCCTAAGCTATAGATCCAGTATTTTTAACACTGCCTGTGGGAAAGTGTATCAGCCTTCAGTTGCCTAATTCCTAGAATCATCGAATTACAGAATATCCTGAGTTGGAAGGGACACACAAGGCTCATCGACTCCTGGCTCCACATAAGAACCACCCAAGAATCAGACCGTATGTCTGAGAGTGTTGTCCAAATGCTCCAGCAGGTTTGCAGCCTGTCCCAGTGCCCGACCAGCCTCTGGGTGCAGAACCTTTCCCTAACCCCCAGCCTGACCCTCCCCTGTCCCAACTCCATGGACCCGAGTTCCCTCGGGTCCTGTCACTGTCCCCAGAGAGCAGAGCTCAGCGCCTGCCCCTCCACTCCCCTCGTGAGGGAGCTGCAGGCCGCCATGAGGCCTCCTCTCAGCCTGCTCTGCTCGGGGCTGAACACACCAAGGGACCTCAGCTGCTCCTCAGACCTCTTCCCCTCTAAACCCCACAACATCATTGTAGCCCACATGCCTGCTTGTAGCAGAACATATGTCTGGTGGTTGCTGAATGCTGCAAAGGTCTTGCACATGCTCTGTACCAGTGAATGGGTACTGAATTTAACATCAGACAGGATAAGACACACTGGCATTTTGGTGGACACTACAGGGAAGAACGTGATACTGGCATTCGTACACCACCCCATACCTCCAGCCTGTTTATCCTCTTAGAGTTTGATGCAGACCTGAACACCTCTAAGCAGCCATAAGGAAGGTATGTCTGGAGTGCTGGCATGGCCAGAGGGCAGATCCGCGGGCCAAATCGCACCTGTCCATTGCCTGAAGCCATTCCACCTTTAATTCACTAGCAGGGGCATGACAACATCTTGAAGTTTCTCCAGGCAAACACTGTGGTGTTTGAAGTCCCTGAAATAAATATGAAATGAAGATTGAGAGCAGTTGATGGTTTAGATTATATACTGAGCTATTTTTAAACTTTTTTTTCAGAATCCTGCAGCCAAATGGCAAGGGTGATTGTGGCAGTTATTAGCAGGGAAATATTTGCAGGAATTACATCGGGCTGATGGTTTACCACGCAAACCCATCCTACAGAACTTGACGATTGAAATGTAAAGATGCTTTGACAGATGTTGTTTTCAAAGACTGGAGACATCAAAGCATGGTTTGTACCACACATATTTTATACTCTTTACACTCTGCATTTCATGCATTTGTATTCATCAAACAGTAATATATATTAATTTATACATTTATAAGATGCCATTCTAAAGGATGATCAGTCTTCAGCCTTTTGCTCTTTACATACAAACCAAAATATTTTTGTCTCTTTATTAAATACCTTATAGTTGAACTCCAAAGTATCTTATAGATATATTCTTGTTTGCCATTCTAATTATCCATCCAATGTACAGAAGACCAGCTTCAGAAGTCTCTTCAACCATCTGTAAACAGTTATACTTTGTAGTTCTAGAGACTTTTTGCAGGAGCAAAGCATTCAACAAGCATGGTGAATATGTCAAGAAATTGTGTTCTCTATTAAAAACAAAACAAAACAAAACAAAACCACTGTATTGAATTTGTCTCCATTTCTTTCCTTCAGCTTCAGCAAGGGACTAAGAGAACTCCAGTGTATTAAAAATTGGTTATTCCTGTCAAATATCATTTAGAAAAAAGAAGCTTTTTTCTCTTCCCAACCTAGCTTTAACTATGATTTTACAAGTTTCTTGGTCTCCACTTCCAAGTTTGAAAAATCTCGATATTTAAAGGAATTACATTGAGATCTACTACAACTTTCTGTGTAGGTGTTGCCCCTTCATTTAATTCCTGCTTATCTGCCATTCCAACAAAAGCAGAGAACAGAAATAGAAGACATGGCCCTGGCAGATTGCAGATGAGGTTGGGACAAGTGTTGACCACCTGAAAGCACCCCCAGGAGGAGCGGGCAATCAGCAGGAGTGATGGACTTGCCCAAGGGTGGGGTAGGGAAGGGGACGTTACTTGCTAGGTGTAAAATTTTGCTTTGAGAAATTCTGAAACATTTCTGCACCCTGAATGCTGGAGCTCTGCCAAGTGGTATAAACTGATGGGTTTAGAGACTACCAAGTGAATCCCACGAGGACAATTCTCAATCTTAAAAAGACAAAATACACGCAGAAAGAAATCATCTTGTATACATCACTATCCTGGAATCCTTCATTCATAAATGCTTGGGCATGGAATATTCTTCCACCAAGCTGCACAATCAGCATTTCAGGCCTGAAGAAAAATGTGGTGTAAGGTGCCAGAACAAACCTGGGGCAGACAGCAGAGTCAAAGAATACGAAATGGGGTGAATAATAAACACCATGGTGAGATTCAAAACATAGGGCAAGCTCATGCCACGCTTGCAATCAAGTGTTTACTGTCTGCCCCAGCATTATTCTGCTCCCATCTTTGTTGCCTTCAGTCTAAACAAAGCGACGTTTCAATCTTCTTTAAATTCAAGGACACTGAGTCCCTGAGTGCCCTGCTCACTAGCTCTGAATGGGAAAACAAACCTGCCTGGGCCCTAACAGCATCTTAGCTTACGTCAGTGATGCAGAACATATTGCTTCAAATGCATATTCTTCTAGGGGTGCCATCCATCCACCCTGACAAGAAATAGAGCGCTTCCTCCCTTTATCATGTCTGAGAGGGAGAAATGTGTGAAGCAAAGCTAAATGTGTGAAATGCAAATAGAAGTCGCCACATCCCGGTAATACATTCCTTATACTGTCTAGTAGCATTGCAGGGATACAGCTTGGGTATGCTAATGTCCCCAACAGATGGCATGTTGTTGCTGCCTACATAGAAGAGACACTTCTGAAGAAGCAGAGAGGCAGAAGCAGCACACGGTGTGCGAGGGGCAGCATGCCACGTGGCCGTGCGGTGCACTGAGTGTTAGGGCTGGGGACTGCTGCTTGGGTCTGGTGCTGCCAGGGAAGGTAGGGGCTGCACGGTTCTACACTGGGCAAACAAACAAAAAAAGATTTATGGGTTGTTGGTGTTGCCCTAATTGGCAAAAAAAAAAAAAAAAATCCTTTGAAAATAACATTTGATAAAATACAGAAGTAATAATGTACCAGTGTAATGTAACGTGGAGATTTGCACCCACCTTTTCCTTCCCCACAAACATTCATGTACGTATACGTATAACAAATTTCACACAGAAGAGTTTGCTTGTTCTATTTAGACCACATCTAGGCAAGGAAGGCACACATGAGCATATCTAACATCACAACCGTTCTCTCAGTCTATCTTGTTTTGCACCAATATGTCCTAAATAATAATTCTGAATAATAAACTGAGACATAAACAGAGGGCTATGTTATTTATTTATTGAAGGTAGCTTCATTAGGAATGAGATCCCTCCTGCAGCCTCTGCTGCCTCAGGGACAGTGCCAAACCCCCTGTGATGACACTACAGATTGCCACAGAATGGAGGGCAGCTTGCTGTCTTTGAGGTATCTATGCTGTCAAGTTGATTTGAAGGTGTGTGGTACAGTTGAAAGGTTCAAAAAGAGGGAAAGAGGTGAATTAAATCTGTAGCATGAGTATGTAGCTCTACTTTCCTTAGGAAACTGAGCTGCAGTAATAGCACCACTTTGATCCCTGAAGAAACTGTTTAATTATTATAAAGTATTTCGGTATTCAGGACTGTTGTTGATGGCAACTTTGGAGATGTCAATCATCTTTATCCATTGGAAAACACTATTTAGGTTGTGAATTAAAAAAAAAAAAAAAAAAAAAAAAAAAGAATGTTAGTGTCAGTACGTTGAGAATTTTTTCTGTTGTGTTTGTTTAAAGTGCTTACAGCAGGGAGGACCAAAACATCCAGGCACAACCTGTGCAATCTATAAAACTAGCAGTAAGAAATCGCACATGATACAGCGAGCCCTGACAGATATTCAGGAGGACTTCCCACAGAGCTGACTTCACTCATTTTCCCACAGACTTAGGGAAAAGTTGGTGAGGTCTTTCTTACTGTTTCTTAATGTGAACTCCAAGTAGTGTGACAATCTGCTTGTGATTTATTCTCTGAACAGGTACAGTGTGACCAATCACACTTTTCCTTCTACAACATCATAGACACTCTAAACAAATATAAAACCAATTTTTTTTAGTGAACTAGTAAATGACTAGTAAACTGTTAATTTTCTGGTGCAAAATATGATACTTCTGTTCTCTCCCAAATGAAAATTGAATCTCTGAGAATGTAAAACCTGTAGGAAATAGTGTTAATGAGGTAGGCTACCCTGCGTGGCCAGCCTGTAGCCCTTTTGGAGGCTACAAAAGGTAGGGCCAAGAGTCAGGATACAGCTTCAGAAGTACCTTGTGAGTGGAAAAGTAAATGTCAAGTTCAAACCTTTAATGAAGGTCATTTTCTCTACAAGATTAAATGAACGGGACAGGACAGGATGTTGATGCTCCATATGTTAACTGACTTGTACCTGATCTGCAGTGCAAGGAGAGCACACCGATGCCTGCAGTTAAGCAAGGACAGAACCGCACTGTCATGGCCAACCTGGAATGCCTACCCCACATACTCATGTTTATAAAGGAAGTTTATCCTGTTTTAACACACAAAGTTTATTCCAGAAATCCAATTACATTGAAATGAAGCATTATGTGGGGTCACAGCAAAAAGATTAATCATTATTTAAATTTGGATTCACACTGATATGAGCTTCTACTATACCTAGAGATACTCTCTGTAAACTCTTCATAAGAGCTGGAATACATCCACAGAGAATCTTTCTGCTTTATATATTGCACTGAGGTCTAGATCCACCCGATGGGTCTGGACTTACCAAGATTAAACCTGTATGGTTCTCACCTAACTCCTCCTGTAGGCATTTTGCTCCAAAATTTAAATCCTCCAAGATTTCTTACAGCCACTGAGCCACACAGAAGATGGTTCCCAAAGTTTTGAGATAAATTTTCTCAGCATGGAAGGCAATCCTCCTTTTGGCAAAGGTGTAACCACTTATGTCCTACCATGTAAAATGTGTAATGTTCCCAGAGCCCACAAACTGATTATTCTGCCTATCCTAATTTGAAGATAACAACGTATTGAGAAAATTAAATATTGAAAATTGAATATTGGGAAAAAAGATCCATCTGCCAACCCCCTAACTAGTCTCTTCTGCTGCTCTTAAAGGCCACCAATGTCTCAGCTTGATCCAATTACTGCTTTGTACAGCTTATCACACTGACCATTTTCCTTCCCTCCTTTTCTTCAGAGCTAAACCTCATTAATGGGAAATGTGACAGGTCCAGTCACTGTTAAATCCAAACTCCCAGGTTAGTTCTCAATTTGGAAGCAACCTTAGGTTTTATGAACTTTAATTCAACACAACAGCAGCCTCTTGGCACTTGCATTCTTTAATGGATTTGTGCCATTTACAGTAGTTCTGTATTCATATTGTTTTCTTCAGAATCGCCTCTAATAAAGGCATACACATATATATATGTGTGTTTATATATGTCTATAGTGTCTTGGAACATTTTCACTACCCTGGTAAGACATGAAAAAGATATTTTTCAATGAATTGAAAAGATCCTTGCTTTTTTTTTTCCACTCTGCTATTCTAAATGTCAGAAAAATCGAAGAAGTGAAAATGCAGCTGTATCCTATCTTTAAGCAGTCAGAATGGAGGTCCTATTTCTTTAAATTCTCTTGTTTTTCGTTTTTAACTCTCTTGTAAAACCTCTCAGATATACAACAAGAAATAAACTACAGTTTTATATCTTTCACAAAAGCTTTTAAGAAAAACGCGTACTTGAGCTTTCCCAGGTCAGAACATTTCCACTGTAGAGTTTTGGCACAAACACATAGCAATGGCTTACATGCTAATTTAATTCCTCAAGATGTAGAAGCAAGACTTAAAAAAGGAATGCACTTTGTGAGCTTTGGACCTTTAGCACAGCCCCCCTCACTCACTGCCATGACTGCAGTGCTCTGAGCCCCCGTGGTCCCCAGCCCCATGCCCAGCCCTCAGCTCCCCACCAGACCCCCTGCCAGAGCAGATCCCACCTCTGCTCTGCAGCTCTTTTCTTCCATCAAAAAGTTTCAGTTTTCACTAGAAAACTACTGACTAGTTGTAGCTGAGATTAAGATATGGAAAAATCACATCTTTTCTGATCCTGAGAATAATATTCCTAAATTTCCCCTTATGTCTACAGCCCATGTAGCCCAGATTAGGTAAGAGAAAAGCAAAAAAGGAGCTGTAAGTGCCATTTAAGCCAGTCCCCCAGGTGGGTGTTGTGCAGTCATTGCAGAGATGGGGCAGAGATGCTCCTTGTTGGTCCTGCAGCTCCAGCTCACACACACTTCAAGAGCCCATCCTTAAATTCCCATTTGGACAAAGCTGAAACATAAAAGCACAGTCTTCAGCATCACATGAGACAGCGATGTAACCACGCAGTGTTTCAGAGGGTCTTTCCAAGTCACAGGAATATAGGGTTCATCTCAGGGTGACTCAGAAGATCTTTAGTGCTTGTGAAAACTTTTCCCTCTACAACAAGTTACAGAAGCTAAGCCAAACACTGCGTTATCATGGGCAATGCTACTCTGGAACACGCACAACAAATGAAAAAATAATAACAAAAAAGCAGCTGAGCCTCTCCCAATCAATAATTTCAGTTTTACAGCAAGTGTCTGTAAAACAAATAAGCACTGGCCAGCACAGGCGCCCTGTGATGCCAGCTCAGGCCAGACCTCACAGTGAACGCAGCCGACAGCTCCGTGTGCATCACGCTGTGCTGCTGTCTAAAGCAGCAGTTCTCAAAAATGTACCGTAACTTCCACAGGAGCCACTGCTTAACAAACCATGGCTTAATCCATTAATGGAGCTGAGCCAAAATGAGAAAAATCATGCTCAGGGCAAATCTGTCCATTTTCTGGTGTGCCAATTTCTGGATATCTCAGCTGGGTGGAGTCGGGCCGAAGCACTTCTCTAGCAGTGGACACAGCCGGTCTGAAAAGAAAAGAAGTCAGGTTACAATCAGTAATCACACCACCCTTCAGGAGACGTGTACCATTTTGTGAGGTGTGCTTCATCCTAGTTCAGAGAATCCCGCCAAACTCCATCCTCATCGCTGGCTTCCTTTAGAAAATCAAAGCAAAAGAAGCAACACCAAAATAGCTTCCACAACGGTGCCGGTGTTTTACTTTGTATATCCTGAGTAAACTGAGGGGATCATTTGAGAGGAACCAGAAAGAAAAGAAAATCACCTTTTACAGGCCTACCGTCACATGAAAAGCAGTCTACGTGCCTTTTATCTCCTAATGACTTCTGCAAGGCAAAATCCAGAAGCAAACCATGAAGTGTGACCTTGGCTGCAGGAAGCGTGATGCTGCTGGCGAAGGGGCCTTTGCTTACATTTTACGCAGGGGTCATTTCCTCTGGTGATTCCAGCACTGTGCAATAGAGGCCTTGGAGTCTCACCATCAGATACACCAGAGCAGCACCCAGAGAAGCAATGGAACAGGCAGCGTCTTCAGCTTTGTCCCCTGTGCCCCGCCGGCCTGGCTCAGTGCAGCAGCAGGGCCCTCATGCCACCATTACTCACGCTGCGTGCGTGGAGCCCACAGTGGCAGCACGCAGCGTGACCAGAGCATGGCAGCTTCCTGATGTCAGCAGAGCCACAGGGTGGCTAAGGTGTTTTAAAAACCAACCGAGCAACAGAATTATAAATAAAAGACTAAGTAAGGAAAGTTGGGTGAGAATGCTCCCTGATCACACCAGCTCGCTGGCATGCCTTACCCCTGCACGCTGCTGTTCACAAAGGCCCCTCTGTGCCAGGAAAAGCCATGGAGGAGGAGGTTGGTGGTTCCTCAGGAGCCAACCTGGGCCTGGCCAGGCCCCTACACCCAGGCAGAGCTCCTGCAAGGCCATCTCCAGCACTGCAGGACCAGGGCAAAGGCAGACACACTGCTGTGTGCTGCTGGCAGCAGCCAGGAGCTAAGCCCATGCCTTCACCAGTAGCAGCCGCAACAATGAAAAGGGCTGGGGGCAACCTGTGCTCTTTAATGAGGCCTAGAATTCAATTCCAAAAAGTCAAAGGGGGATTGATTATCCAACATTGTGCCACAATTCTCGGAAAGAGAGTACAGCTCAGGTTTTCTCCTCACTTACGCTGGTGTGCTGGGAAGATTTAGAAAGGATTTAGAGCAGAGTGGCCTTGAAGTGATGAGTCCCAGATTTTACTGTCATGGAATATTAAAACACTGGGTTTGTGTTGCAGATAAAGGCACAAGTTCAGTACCTGACAGGACTGAGGTACTTCTACACATGACCAGAAGCAAGATTTCAGATTCCATGGGAGCTTTAATGTCAAAAATACAGGTGCCTCCTAATTTAGGCCCATCACAGGTAATCATTAGCTCCATATGTATTTGGAGGATCATAGTTTGACAGGCTGAGGTGCTCAAAATGGCATTGATATATGCAGGAATTTTGGCAGTACTTTTTCAAATTTTGTCTTCCTGCAAATCCCTTATTAAAGCTCAATTTTTAAGTTCAAACACCCCAGTTTCTTCCTGTAGTTTTAAAAAAACACATACACACAACCTCTAAACAAATGAAAACCTGTGTTTTATTTTTGCTGTATGAAACTTCGACATCTTTTGAATGTCTGTGTTCTATCCAGGCATGAAACAGCAGGTCAGTAGATGTACAAAAAAAAAGTCTGTGGCCTGGGTATTCCCAAGCCAGTGATGGCAGCAAGCTGGAAGTAGGGGTAGTGCGCTGCAGGCCATGTTTACACCAGTGGTGGTATTTAGAAAATACCAGACAACTCTTTTGAATCCCCCCTTCCAGTCCCTGCTTCTCTTGTAATCAGTGTGCCCAGTGGAGACCATGCCAGGACTCTGGTGCTGTGTCTCCATGCAGTAGCCCCAGCAATGTTCCTGTGACAGCCAGACCTGCCTCTGGAAGGATGATGCTAACAGCAAGCAACCCTTTCCTGCCTCTTTTCACAGCTTCTCACATGTTCAGTTGCCTGCGTCATCTCTCAAGGCCCTGAAGTGTGTGCAGTATTCCAGCTTACATTTTAACAAGAAAGCTTCACCTTCCTCTTAAATCTATGTATAAGTGATACATTCTTTAGGAGACCTAAAATTCTCATTGATTGTGCAGCAAGACAGAAAAGCTGTGTCTCGTGGTGATAGATGGGATTACTCCACTGGCTCTTACCTTTGGTAACAGACTCCATGTATATTAGCACATAGTTTAAGAGGAATTATCATCTTTTTAATAGATCACATACTGAGTCACAAGCTACATATTCAACAGAAAATCAAGCTAATTGTTCACTTCTTCTAAGATATCCCTGAAGGATAATCAACCTCTGCAGAGCTGTTTCTTAGTTGGAAACTAAATAATTAAGCTGAAGAAATGCATTTTTCTTTCAAGATTCTCTGTATTTTCTTTTATTCTTTTTCATGCCAAATACAACAGTATGAACATAAATGACTTTAATTAAAAATTAAAATTAGCTCAAGTTTTGTTTTGTTAAATCTATAAATGAAGAACAAAAGAGACTGTCAAGACAGAAAAATAAAACATTGCAACCTTCCTGACAGTTCTCATCCCTACCCACTTGCACAGCAAACTGTAAACATGCAGTGTGGCATCATCTTCCTGAGTGCAACTCAAGAGTCTTCAGTAGGATTTCTCATATGTGGGCTTGAGCTAGTAAAGCAGTTACGCATGTTATAAATAAAAAAATGGACAGTGCCATAACATGATAGATCTGTGAAGCCCCAAAATTTGATAGGAATGTTCTTTATTAATTTAATCCATTACTGGCTAATTGCTTATATACTGTAAATCTGCAAAGGTCAATTCTTGAAATCACCAAACAATAAAAAGGTATGAAACAATAACAAGCCCTAATAAAATAAGAATGTTAATCAATAGTCTAAATGAAGCCTTGCATTGCCAATGATGCATGAAAATGTATTATTGTTAGGGACTACAAGCGTGGGTTCCACTGAAACCAATAAAATAAAAAGCCATGTATTTTGAGTCAAATGCAGTATAAAGAGCATCTGTAAACACTGACTGTACACTGAACTTCTGCAAAAGAACAGCCTCAAGGAATAAACCATTACACCAAAAAGCTACACAAACCAAAAAAAAAAAAAAAAAAGAAAGAATGCTGATGCAATAACACATGACAAAGGCCAGCTCTGAACTGTACGGACATAACAGGAGAACTTGTTTATACATATCAAATACTGCATGTCAAAGATATGCAAATAAATATTTTTATATATGAAACGGTAATAAACTTGCTTATCATCCTGCAACCTCACACCAGACAGACTCCTTTAGCTACTGCATTCAAACCACTGTGCTGACAGGACAGAGTTCCTGCAGGTGCTCGCTGCTGTGGCAGGAAGCAGACTCGTCACTCAGGCTTGCTTCACCAGATTGCTTTATGCCCATTTAGAGAATTCCTGTCTTCCTGAGTTTCTAACTGCTTCTGAGGAATATTAAAGAAAAATGGGGTTTTTAAAGCATCTCTGAATTCTAAAAGGCTGCAGAACAGTGTTCTGTTTGTAGGAGCAATTTGGTTTTATTAAGCAGCATGACACAGACGAAGCGAGCTGAGATAAGCTGTGTACAGTACATTGCAGCAGAGTCATCAGCAGCAGCAGCTGCCGCCGATCAGTCTAGAACCTGATTACCCGGAGATGCACTGGCACACTGCAAGGAAAGGTGTTAAAATCCTTTCTTCCCGCTTACTCATCAGCCAAGATAGACACTCTGCTTCACCTCTGATATTATTGAAGGAATTTCTCATGGCAGCAGAGGTTTGGCAAACTATTTTTCTCAGGCAGTATTTTTGTATATCTCTGTTTTCATTAAACCTCTTTTGCCAAACTGCCAATTGTGAAGGTCATTTCACTTGCACGGCACTGTTATAATACATTTCACAAGCAGTGTAGACATTGCTTACTGTGAAGTCTGTATTTCTTATTTTCCTGCTGGTAGGAAAATAGAATACTTAAACCAGTTGGCAACCCAAAGAGTTAGACCTGCTACAGGCAGGTCTTAAATCGCTTGTATAAAAAGGTCTATTAGCACATTTGATCTGAGCAAGAAGGGATCACTAGTTTACTCTATTAGTCTGATTTCTTCCCAAATAAATTCTGCTCATGAATTTTAGAAGTATTGAATTAGAGAAATCTGGTTGTCAGGGACAGGCATGGATGCTGGGAACATATAATAATGTACTCTCATGTTTTCAGCAGAAAAAAAAGAAAGCATTATTCTTTCTGAACATTTCCTTCCTCTTTAAATCTTCAGATACTCTGCTTTCTCTAAGGTCATTGCATGAATTTAAGATACACCATTCTGGAAACTAAATTAGCCCTCATTTACTGGGAAGTTGAATGCAGCCAGACTAATGGTGGTGCAAATATAATTGGTTCCCAACATGTGTCAGTGTGTATACTCCTCAAGCCACGGAAAAGATGCATTATGGGACTAATTTTTAAATGTTAATGGATATTGGATGTTTGCCAGACACCCAGCTGTGCACAAAACATTGAGATGGTAAATAGCTCTTGATCTGTTTAGAAACAAATTATAATGGCTGTTTGGATTCCACATGACTGAAGGCATGGTAACCAGCACAGGCTCACAGGCTGACCCTATTAACTGCACTGAGGGGAATGCTCCAATTTTTAAAATCAAGATAAGAGACATAAAATAAGGCTATTAAGATTGTGTTTAAATTATTTTAGATTAATATTTAACAAACAGAATCCCAATAACAACGAATAGCACCTGTTACCATTGCCGTAGTAAGCTAACTTATTTTAGGGGGCTTTTTTGGTAGGAGGTCAAAAAGAAAGTGCTTTTATCACTCAATAAATTTGACTTTGAAGCCGAGATCTGAATTAAGTGCTTACCTGCATTTACACCATAAAATCTCTCCTGCCGCACATCAGCAATAGGTCTCACTGAGCTGCACCAGGGAACAAGACCTCTTCTCATTTGATGTGCAGTTCTCATAATTTTTAATTGAAATCTACGAATATGAGTATTTGCAGTAAAGTCTCTACTTGAAATTTCTTACTAAGTGTATTCATTTGGTCAGCAGAGCCCAACAGGGAACTTCAATCAGCTGAATTACATGCTTTTGATTACTATACTGTAGAACTAGCTGAAAGTGTTATTTTACAAGTGAAAGGTGTACTAATTGTCAACAACATAGGAGAGCTCTTTTCCATAAAGTTGTGTGGTCAGCAGGTTGAGAGCCCTTTCCACAAATAAGACAATCACATGTATATGCAAGGGATCTCCCTCTTCAGGATTTTGCTGTTTGGGTTTGAGAAATTTCTGGAAAAGAGCTTTCCAGCACAGGACATGATCAGTCCAATTCAGGGTATTAAAGTTTCTCCACTAAAAATAAATAAATAAATAAATAGATTTCTTAGATTTCTTCAAAGTTAATTTTCTGTTTGCCTTCTCTAAAGAATATGGCTTTCACCAGATGTACAACAGCTACAGAAATAAAATTATCCTGGCCATTAGGAAATGTGATTCTAAGATATTCCATCAAAACATACCAAAGGAGGATATATTTTTTTCCCTGACAGCTCAAGAATCTTGATTCATTCTTACAGAATAAGTATAGATTTCAGTGAAATGTTTTCCACATGGCCAATTTAAAGTTCTTAGAAAGAAAAAAAAAAAAAGGCAACAAGCAAAATCCGCTTCCTCAGCCCCGTGATTTTGCTCAGCACACCATGAGAGAAGGTCTGGCCCACGGAGGTGTCCTGCTGGCTTGCTGCCACCCAATGCAGGAGGACAGCATCGCTGCCTCCCCAGCCTCAGCCCTCTGTGTCAGGCACTCCAGGGCTGGAAATCATTCACATGACTTTACCTCCACCCTGCTAGCAGAATATGAGAAAGGCCCAGACCCACCTGTAGTACAGAAATACTGGAGAAGAGTCAGAGTTGGAACATGTGAGTATTATTGGTAGAGAACAGGGCTGGGCTGGCAACTGGATCTCCTCTGGGCTTTAGGGGGAGGATCTGCGCCTTCGATGCTGTGCTTCGAAGCTCATCTTCCTCTGCCGATGGCAACAGGCAAATCACAAGTAACTAGTGCTCCACAATAAAAAAGAAGATGAAAACAAGCTTATTGTTCATTGATCACATCCTGGCCCGGGGAAGGAGAGTGTCCGTCAGCACATGCAATTCACACACCCTTCTAAGGTTATTGTATATTCCAGGCCAGCTGCATGCAAACAAGTGGGACTTCTCTTTCCTAGGCAATCACTGATTCACCATCAGGATTCAGATAGCATGACTACTTCAAGGGCCAAGCTATACGTTCATTTACATTTGGATGAATCTGAAATAATTCCTCTAACATTGGAGAATTTATTCTTCATTTTCAAAAGTAAATGGGAGCAGAGTCTGACCAGCAGCATACAGGGTTTGTACAACCTACATCCAAAGTGTGTTTTCACAGATGCAAAGTAATTTCATTATAGTACACTGCAAAATCTTTTACTTGCATAACTTGTTTCCATTTCTTTTTAGTGTAATGAGATTTCATGATGAAAGCCAAATACAATCTAGTATAGCAAAAGTGCATGTTACGCTGATCCTAATAAGCCCAATGAAAATCAATAATGCTGCTAGTTTCCCTGAAATCAGCCTCCATAAGCTCCAAGCACCGTGTTCTGCCTAAAGCAGAGTATTAGCAGCTTATAAGAGACAGATATTTCGTAGTAGAAAAACTGAAAACAGTTACACTTGAAAAAAGAAAAGGTTATATATAAAAAAAAAAAAAAAAAAAAAAAAAAAAGGAGATAGTTGTCTCCTGTCCTTAAATTGTTGGTAAGGAAGAAAAAAAAAAAAGGAAAAAAAAATCAGTTGCATTCTCTTTTCATCCAGTTCCCAGCTGTAATCAAACTGCCTCAGTGACTGCAGCCTGCATGAGGATGAGTCACTAGGCCCTGACTTCTCTTCCCCACTAAGAAAAGAACAATATTGTCTACCCTGTTTACTGAACAAGGACAGGAAATTTTGCTGTGAGAGCAGAAGCCCCAGATTCACTGGCATAAAAATGAGGATTATAATAATAATAAAAAAAGGTGCAAGCACACTATCAAAGTGTGCTACTAAAAATTCAGGCAACCTGCTGCAATCGAATTTGGAAAGTGTGCGGGTATCTTCTGTCGTAATTCTCACCTTTGGCTTTTTGCATTCCCTGCATTCTGTAATGGACAAGGCTGAGTTAAGGGAAAAGAGGGCAGATCTGAGAGCAAAGACTAGAACACACACGTCAGAGCACAGGAACAGGCAGTAACCGGTGTGTTTAGTCATATATAGTACATCTGAGAGCAATACCCATAATTATGTAGGTTTTTATACTGCACATATTTCAAATGAAATTTTTCTTTGAAGTTTGCCTCTTCTTAAATAAGCTAATAAATGCAGGAAGCTTAAAATACAATTTCCATTGCATTCATAAGCTATTTTCTTTTTTTTCCCCTCCTTTGCATAAGAAAATGTTTTTCTGTAATGATCTACCTTATGAATGACCTGAGGAAATAATTTTTGGTTTCTTTAAAACGCAGCCATTTGTTTCTTACTGGTGAGTTCAATTTCATTAGAAGTTATGGAGTGAACACCAATAGGCTATTTGCAATATTGAATAGCCAAAGGTGCATAATTACTTCCAGTTTACTATTAAAACAATATTTAAATAATTCAGCATGCAGTTGCTTTATTCTCTTTTTAATGATGTACTATTAACAGGTTGACAGATTTGCAAGAGTAAGGCCTTTTATGAATTTTTTTGCATTAGGAAACTCTTACAGAAGCAAATGTAAACATGAGCTGTTATTTTTGTATAACGTTTGCATTATAAAGTCTTCCCTCAGGACAAGAATATATTGAATATTTGCAAGTGTATAACTTCATGTTAGCAGCATATTTGTATTTATTTACTAAATGTAAGTGTAGTAATTCTGAATAAAGTGATCTTACATACAGACCACACATATGTACCATCGAGAAATAGATGCCATGGATACACGGGAGATGCACTTCTCGCTTTGGCAGGGGGATGAGGCATGGCTCCTTCAGGCTAGTTCATAGGTTGTAACGGCGTATGCCCGCACATCACAGGTGTATAGTACTGTTTCTATGGTGACTGGCTCACATGAGCAGGAAATTTCATTTTGATAAAGTTATATTCTTGGGCAGAGGAAGAAGCATCAAATACGGTGGTTTTTTTTTAATGTTTGAGATGTAACCTGCAAGTAACAACAGACCTAAAGAGGGAGTCACCATTTTCCCGAGTGGTGTCAGCACCTGTAAATAACACCTTGGAAGTGGCTTATACATTTGGAAACTTACCTGTAACAAGACTTTGCCTTTTTCCCCACAGAGACCACGGCAGGCAGAAGAAGCAGCAGAACCACGAGCACAACGCCAAGGGAAGCGCTGACAACGCTGGGCACTTCTGTGCACTTTCTGCTCACTACTTAGGTAGCACACTGCTGGCTGAAACCACATTGGGCTTTATGGAGCTGAAAAAAGCAAAAATTATCTTCAAGTGAAACGTCTCACTAATTTTAGCTTATGTAAAAACTTCAGTATTTGTTGACCAAAGTAGTAAAACTTTGGGAGGTCTTTCTGATGCAACCAAAGCGTCTTTTTTTTTTTTTTTTTCAAAACAATGAAATGGGACGGTTTCACTTTTTCCGCCTCCCCGCCTACCGGGATTTATCATCTCTAACAATTCACAAAAGCTGACAGAAATTTGCTAAACAAGTCCACAGACCAGAATTGGCATTTTTCAGGGAAAACAGGATTTGACTGCAAGATGTCACCCTGCTCTAATCCAAAAGGATAAAGAAAATACAACCATCACCAGGCTGGAGAGCACCTGAAGTATGTCTTTTCTTTTAACCCCCAGCTTTCAGTAGCATCTTCTGTCCTCCAGCGAATTGAACAGCGGGCTCCCCAGCCCAGGGCTGCCTGCGAAAGGGCTCCAGCTATCTGCCAAATGCAAAGATAACCTACATGACTTTGCCTTCTAAGTAAACAGGAGTGAAAGGAGCTCCTCACATTGCACTGAGCATAGCATCAAACAGTCATTGCTTAGATCCGGAGTGGGCCTTGCAAACCTCCCCAAACTGCTGTGTTCTAAGTACAGAAGGGAACAAGCCTGGTATTTATGGGAAGGAAAGAAAAACAAACAAAACAACAGTTTTAAAGCAGGGGCCAGGGATTGCTGGGTGGTCTGAAGGTAACACAGCCGGAGAGTAGAGCTGGTGTAGGCCATTGCAACATGCTGGGCATCACACGTGGAGCAAGCTGGAGGGCTTGGGAAGCAGAAGAGACAAGACCTCCTCCACAGGTTAAGCTACTAGAAGGAGAGAACTTCTTAGCTTGTTTGGTAAACAAGGCACAGGAGGTGTCTTTTAAATTAATTAAATTTAAATCCTGTTGTTTGCAAGCTCCTAGCTATTTAGCATTATGCAAACAGCTATTAAACTGAGACATCATGGAATTTTTAACGCATTTATTTGTAACAAAAAACATTAAAATAATAAAGGATTGATTACTGCTGCTAGACCTTGTGCAATGCTTGGAAAGTACAAAGCATTAAAACCCTCTTACCTGGTAAACACCTCCCCTTTTTTCACCTGGGAAAGCCAGCAGGAAAGCAATTCAGTTCCCTGTGTATGTTAAGCACCAGTCATTGCTATAAAGGCCTGTTGGTAGCACCAAGCCCTTTGCTATCATACGTCTCTTCCTGAACTATATCTTAACTTCCATAAACAACCAACAAGGTGGAATCTCCTTTTGAACCTCAGCACTGTGATCTTTTATTATAAGAAAAAGAGTTTGTACTGTAGTAATATCGCTTGCCAGTGAGAATTCATTCTCCCCCATACCTTCCTGAACCAAGGACCTAGAATACAGTAAGATACAGAAAAGCCAAAGAAAATGAAAAATATCAATAAAGGTACACTGGTAAATTGAAATACTTACTGTCTTGGGAGGAAAACCTTTTATTAAAATAAAAATACCTGAGATAGTATCAAAGCAGTGTGACAATGAAGATGTCATTACTAAATAGGACTCTTCGGTCCCTTAGCTGTCAATAATTAATACATTATTTACACTTGCACATTCTCATTTCCCAGCTTTCAAGATTTCATTTACACTCTGATCCTTTGCTCAGCAGCAAATTTAACATCATTGTGACCTTCTTCTGCCTGACACTATACACCTATCAAGCTGAAAGAGAATACCATCTAATATGTGCATTTATTAAAGCAGAAAGCTTCAGTTACTGGAAGAAGTGACAAATGCCAGTGTTTGCCACAAGAAACTGGAAGAGAAACAAATTGTTCCCAAATAAAAATCAATTAAGAAGCCATCTTAATAATACTGTTGGTGAGAGCCTCAACATTTGCACACTTTAGGTGAATGTAGCTGAAGTGTTTCTAATTAAAACCCAAAGGAATCAGCAAACTTAGGAAAGCCATACTGACAATTGCAGACAACCTTGTGTTGAAGATGCACCATTTTGACCATCTGAAATTAAAATATTCTATTAGGTTGAAGTAGCCTTTTTCTTGTGATGCAGAGAAGATGCATCCATTACATATTCCTAGGAGAAGCAAAGTCAGATGATCGTATGAGAAGTATATCGCCGGTGTACATAAATGTGCATATTTATTCAGTATCAGAATATGCAAGCGATGAGCACAAAATTTAACACATGTTAAAACTGTGCTTTAAGCAAAGATTACCAGAACACAGTAGACTGGGGTAATCATTTTAAAGTCAGTGCCAATTTTAATATCAGAGTTAATTTCATGCAAGTATTACGGACCTATCGCAGCACACCAGGGACAGACATTGGATGATCTCAAATGGGGAAAATTATAGAAATTTGGTTTTGGTGCTCTCAGAGGATTTTTCTGTTGACTTCAGTGGATTTTGAAGCATGTCCTGAGTGCAATCAGAAACTATTAGGAGCAAGAAGAATAGTCTTCTTCCAAAACAAGATGACCTGAGGGAAGCAGAGAACCTGGAGATCCTTTTCCACATGCAGCCAGTCTACTGAACTATTAAACAAAATCCCAACCAAGTTACGTTGTCTTTTTTTGACTGTGTAGGATTTACAGTCATCATTTAGTATACCTTCTTCTAAATCTATAAAAATGTCATGTTCCCATTTTAATAGCTCAGCTACTACAGAAAGGGACTGCATTCTCGTAGCAAAGCACACCCTTCCTCCAGCTGGAGTTTGCCCGCATCGCCACAACACCAGGGTTGCATTAGGCAGAAGAGATCTGTACAGCGTGACAGCTCAGGGTTAACCATACCACTGGATCTTGGTCGTTCCAAGCAGCTCTGCTGAGTGCTTGCTGCAGCTTCTGCACACCTCTGTGGTGAGGCAGGCATCCTTGTTAATCATACAGAGCCTGTCTGGATTTGGCACTTTGTGAAATTTCATCTCAGGAGCTGTAATCAGAGGGAAAACACAGACACGCTGGGCAGCTTCGACAAAACAAAGTACCATGTGTTTGTCCAAAAATGCGCACTCCAGACAGAGGGAGAAGGGGTTGAACTGATATGAACTTATTGTCTTACATAAGGCTGGGCTTTCCCAATGCATTCAGGTACTGTTGGCACAGAAATCCACCTGAGACCAACTTAACCCTCGGCTCAGCCTCGCACAAGCAGCCAGTCCAACAGTCTCATCGCATGATTGCGGTGATAACCAGCTTCCAATTTCTTCTTGCATAGCCAGCACCCACCCATCACTATCAAAGCTATGCAAAATAGGGAGGTCTGTATTAAACGTGTAACAACTCCAAAGTTAATACCACGTTAATTGATTTCCCATTGCACTGCATATTGAGTCCAGTTTCTACAGCCCTGTCTCCTCCTTGTCATCATCTGGCGATCTCCAGTTGGCACTGGAGCCGATCATGTTGTTGCACCCTCAGTGCCTGCTGCATCTTACTGTCCCGCTATTTTCCAAACCAGCTTTATGATAACTGATTACTACAATGCCATAAAAATTAGTTAATGCTCAGCAAAAGGGAGTTCATGCATTATTTTGCACTCTGAGAAATTAGTGTCATGTGCTTCAAATAAAAATTTCCAGGATGAATTTTTGCATGCCAGTTCTTAGCCAGGAGCACAATATATTGGTTGAATTGTGTTTTCTTGTTAGCAACAGAGATTTTATAGCAGAAGCCCTGGCACAATCTTTATGATAGAGGAGCAAACAGTATTGCATCCACTCTGCCATAAAAAGTAATCATTTCTGGAAGACTCTAGCACAGTAAAAATTCCAGGCTGTGGCCTGGTTTCAAATTGGTAAGCACCCAAAACGTGTCAAAATGCCACCCAGTTGCAAGGATATCTGTTCTGAATTCCTGAGCTATTTATTACATGAATATATTGCTTATGAGACTTGCCAGATTGATGGTTTTTTTTTTCCAACATGGAAATCAGAGCGTAAATTGTCCTCTGCTGTCAATTTCTGTAAATAACTCCTTGACTAGTGATAGGCCACCTTCATTTAATGGGTTAGGAAAATGGTTTACTCCCTCAGTACAGATGTTCTTCATTTCTATTTGCTCTCATTTTCATCATTAACAGAAATATTAATTAATAAAAATTAAGAGTTTTGTAATATAAGTCACTTGGAATAAATTTTGTTCATTCAAGGACTATAAGAGAAAAGCCTACTTTTTCTTTCATCACGTTGCACCCTTGGGGCTACTGACGGTATTGTTTTCCCAAATCCTGACCTAAACCTCGGCCAGGTAAGAAGGCACCTGGCAGAGTCTGTGGCGGACTAGGAAGCTCCTTTTTCATTTATCTTTCCTGCTAGTACATTAAGTATGCATAAAGTTTGGTTTAATAAATAAATAAAAAATAATCAGGTGCAACATTTACATCTAATTTGGCAAAATCATTCCTAGCCCATTCTCTCCTGGATATATTTGCCAAAGGTGGGAAATTGGAACGCATAAGAGAGTCAGCTCTGATACTTCTCAAGTTCTCACTCCCATAGGGACCAAAGAGAACGGACCAAACAGTTACAGGCTATTTTGTTGTTGTTGTTTTATTATTATAATTTTCATGACCAGCTCCAGCATTCTCCATAAGAAAGATTTGCTTACTCTGTTCTTCCTGTATCCCGTGCATTTTTACTTTTTGTGGGTGCAGACTTAAGAGACCCAAAGATCTTGAACACTGGCCAGAGCAAGCCTATAAAAAGCACAGCCATAGAGTGGCTGTGCAGGTGGGCAGCAAGCAAACTCAGTGGGTTCTGCCTCCGAGGGGCAAAAGACAGAACAGAGAGTACAGCCTTCATGGGTCACTGCCCTTCTTGCACCACTCCTGGCTCCTCACTGGGATAGCAGAGGTGCTATAAAGGAAACGTGGCACTAGAAAACTGCAATCAAGTGAACACACACATATATGGAGTTTTCTATATTTAATTAAGCAGAAATACAAATGGATCAAACAAGTCAGAGGGAAGGTCTCTTAATGCCTTTCACCAAATTAGAGGCTTGACATTTTTATATTTAGTCTTGAAGATAATAGGAGACTAAACCAGCTTTGTTTTTAGATGGCCAGGCTTGCTGGTTTTGATAGTTTGGGAATGTAGCTGCTGATAGATTAAGAAAATATAATTTGGCTGTGTCAGCCCACAATGTGTTCTGGTCTGTTGTGTGGGGGTGTGTATGGGTAAGGATCACAAACCAAAACGTGAACTGTGTGTAAAACCCCAGTAACTTGTCTCCAGAAGAGGAGTTCATGTAAATTACTATTAAAGCCTTTACTCTTGTTTGCTGATAAATTTATAGACATTAGCATCAAGGTAGCAATCAGGAATTCATCAGCTTTACTATTTTATAACCTGTTAGTCTCTGAGAACTTCTCTTTTGAAGTGACATACTGTAACATTGTGCAGTATTAAATGATATGCACAAATAAGTACCTAATGGTAGATTTAAAGATGTTGCAGCAGTCCAAGTTCTTTCATTTTCCCGATTATAACAGCATTTGCATAATGTATGAATTCAAACATTATTGCTGTTAAATAATGCATAAATATTCTCCCATGCTGAAATACTTCTATTTCCTCTCCATGAATTATTTTGAATGTATCATTCAGTTGTTGTTCTATTTAAAAATGTAGTTAGAACTCTGCATATATCAGTATTATGACTGGAAGAAGTATCATCGCAAGTAGTTGGCTAACACTCCAAACTGTAAATGAAGTATACATTATTAAATGGGCCGTCTCCTTCCTTCTTCAGAAAGCATTATCACCAGAATACAACATTTAGTATTTCTGAAATGTCAAAAAAATAAATAAATGCACGTGCATATTTGATTATCTGGCAGGCCACGGAAAGGAAAAAAAAGCAAAAATATATAAATATAAATATAAAAATAATACCACCACCACATTTTGTTCTCCGACCTGAAGGGAATATGAACATGGTCATATATAAAAAGAGAAATCTGTAAGAGGTGTTTGGGTGAGTTCCTGAATAGCTCTTTGTGAAACTAAGCACCATCAACACCCATTGACTTCCAATCCCATATCCCCCAGATGATGGACCCTTTTATTTATTTTATTTTTAAAAGTGTGTCATCCAGCAAACTCTTAGATAAATCCTGTCAACACTGTCATGGAAGTCAGTTACATCAATGACAGATGACAGGATGAATAAAAGGGCCTCAGAATTCAAATATCCGAACTTGAGCACACACGCAAAAAAAAAAAAAAAAAAAATCAGTGCACAACACTTAACAATAAAAATTGTCAAAATAAAAACAACATGAAATATATTTCCCTCCTGGGTCTACAGCCCAGCTGAAATGGTCAAAGTAGGTAAAGAATTTAATATAATCCTAAGAACATAATAATATATTGTATGCTTATTTAAAAATAAATATATATGCTTATTTACAAATGTGCAAATGTACAGATTTGCCTGCTTCACCATGTTTTTTTCTCCTGTTTATGCCACTGTAAGATCTTGTCATGAAATATCTGCTTTTGCAAATGCAGTGTTTAAAGTAATATGAAAGTATTGACTTCTAGTTGTATTGCCTCTCTTTCTACCCCTTTAAAATCTATGACTGTTTTTGTAATTATTACTTTTTACTTACCACGTAGACATAGCTTAGTGTTTCAGTTTGGACCCTAACCTGCTGGTTTCTCCTGTCTCAGTCAATTTTCCATTTGCTGAAGGTAGGAAGTAATCACATCTCCAATATATATCTTTTTTTTTTTTTTTTTTTTTTTTAAGTGTGTCATCTTTCACGATTTGTCATTATAATCCTAAAATGTGCCTTCTCCATCAGTAACATTGCCATTACTTCACCCATATAAATCCACACACCTATCTATACACATGTGCAAAGAGACAATTTACTCTGTCAAACAGATTTTCCGTCACCACTCCTTTTTTTCCCTTACCGCTGTTGATGGTGTAGTGGAAATGCACTTTTAAAACCTAATAAACCGAGCCAGTGGTAAAATGAACATACTTTGCTTACACTTATTTAAAGTGAGTCTGCATAAAATGGGGAACATTCTGAAATAGATTTGATCAACGTGAAACTATTGTGAATAAAGCACAGAAAATGTCATCTCTTAAATTCAATACACTTGCTAACCCAAATAAAATGGACTGTGAAAATTCATGTTGGTTTCTAATGCATAGACAACTGAAAAAAAAAAAGGAAAAAAAGAAAGTTTTTCTTAACTCTTCCTTTCCCTTTAACTTATTTTCTTCCCACAGAGGCACAGCTTTTCAAGTAACCTCACACGTGGAATCCTCTGCATGGCTGTGTCCTGCGGGTGGGCCCATGCTGAGCAGCTCAGTGTCTGGTTGACTTGGCTCAGACCAACAAGTACCACGCTTAGGGCTAAGTTTTCAATTCCAGTTAATGTATCTGGGTCGCTTTCTCTCAGGGAGAAACACCTGCAAGATGCAGTTAAGCTGGAATACTTTATTTTCACTTCCTTGAACAGATGTAACCATGCAGATTACCAACTTAAAATTAGCAGAAGGGTGAAGAGAAACTGGCTGCCTAAACAAAGCTGTCCTATGCGGTCTCTTGTATTTTAGCAGTTTTCCTAAGAAATAAAGAAATAACAAGGCAGGTGGAAAGAAAAAAATACTAGTTAAAAAAAAAAAATCCTTTGTTTAATTCACAAATGGATTAACAAAGCGTGAATTTACCTTTTTATCTTGTTGTGGGTGTGCTGTCAGGAGCGGAGGGTGCGTAGTTCAGAACAGTGACACAGAAGAGCAGTGGTGTACATTTGAAACGCCACTTCCCATGGGTCCCGTGCTTTGATTTCTGCCTTTAATACTGATAAGAAGTGACAGTAGTTGGATAAAACAATCAAAATTGGAGTTGAAGAGCTTATAAACCCCCTGACACTTCAATAAACCAAAAGCCAATACAAACCTTAAAAAAAAAAATCATACATCCATTTCGACTCTGAACGGCCACATGGAACAGAACTCACACGCTCTCAGAGGGTTAGAATTTACCTCCTGATTTATTTTACTCTCATTTCATAAATTTTAAACAAAAGAAAACAAAAAGCTAAATTCTACGTGGAGAACTAAAATCTTTTATAATCTTTTAGACAGTTGCTGCCAGTTCTCAGGAGAGCTTTATGCCTGCTGCTAAATGTCTACAAATCAATATTTAATAATTTGGAAGATGAAGTCTTAATTATCCATCTCCCCTTTAAGCATGAAACCAACTTTCAGTGAAAATGCAGCCATTCTGGTTGATGCATTGACTGCTGCTTATTAGCACATCTTTTCCTGTAGGTCAGAGAAAAAGGCTTCCAGTCACACTCCTTGTTTGCTAAAGATAGCACACATTTCACCCGTCTTTACCCATCTACAAGTTGTTCTCAGATGGTCACTTAAAGCCCTACCATAGGCAACAGCAACATCCAGCACACGACTCCACGTACCTGACTTCACCACCGCTCCTGGTCAGAGCTGCCGGCTTCTCCCCATAGGTGAGGGGGTGTGTAGGCAACCTGAATGCTCAGACAGCGAAGACTAAGGGGTAAACAACTAATTTATGAAATCACAACCCACGAAAGGTAAGGCCAAAAATTAAAGAATGATACTCCTTAAACATTTTAATCTACAGTTCAGGCAAATCCTCTTGCAGAACGTATTTCTCCCATTTGCAAATATAGCTGTTAAATTTATACTATTTCTTTGGTAGAAAATTCTGAGGAAGGCCAGATTTTCAAATATTTGGGCAATGAAGAATTCTGATACTTCAGCATTCTTGGTTTAAATTCTTGTTCTAAGTGCTTCTAGGATGAGCCTTACTCCCTTTATATTTAATGGAGGTTGACAGAAAACAAAAGTTGCACATATACAGAATCCTGCACATATTGGATCTGGGTTCTTTGAGTGTGAGTTATATGACAAACTCTTTTACTTTCAATATGTACTATTCAGTTTAATGTTGACAAAAATACGGATTTTTAACAGAGAGCATAAACAAAGTCTACTGAAATTGATAGGAACCTCTCAGCTGCTATCAGTGGAATCTGGATAAGCCCCAGGAGCATGGGATCACTGCAAAACTTAAATATATATGTATTTCAATTAAGTGGAGATTTTGACACTGAAACACTCTGTTCAAATAGAGCTGACAAAAACAAATAGATTTTTCTAATAAATGTTTCTATTTCAGAAAGGCACTTATCTTCTCCTATGTTCTTTGCACTCGATGCTGCACTGAAGCCCTGGATTGAATCTGTGTTGCCACATTTATTTCTCTGACAACTGACTCTGGGGTCGTAGGCACAAGCATCATGACTTCATTGCAATAGATGAGTGTGAAATAAAGGCATGTTTTTGAATAAATCAGAAATATCTTTCAACATTAATGCAGTATTGAAAATTAAAAGCCTTTGTAAATTTAGGGGCATAGTATAAGTGCAACTTTGTTGTTGTTGTTCTGGAAAACTAAGGAGCACGTTGCAACAGACCAAAGGTTTATTAATACAGTAACCCTCCTTTGACAGTAGTCCATATTTGATGGTTATTGAAAGAGTTTAAAGATAAAAAGACAACTACAGCAGCTTCTCTTTCGCAAGCCAGAGCAACTGGTACTTTCTCCATAGCATATATACTTCTTGTAGTAGTATTGAAAAAAACATTAGAAATTGCACCATTTCCATACCCAATATCCATGTTGTTAAAACACTTAATGGTCAGGTAAAAACAAAACACAAAACCACTAGAGAATACCAATGAGGCCAGAGTATTCAGTTTCATAGCCCACTAAATCAAAGACAGGGCCTTTTGTGTCAGAGCATGCATTTTGTGTGTGAACTTCTCTGAGTTTGCGCACAATTATTTCCTGGCATGCAAGGACTTAGTGAAAAGTGTGGCTATGAGAAAGGAAATCTCAAGTGCCAGATTAGGTTGACATGGACAAATCTTAGTCTTGTCACAGAATTTGAATCTTTAGGGCACAAAGAAGCACAACCATCTCTGTTACAGCAAGCTCACTTTGCCCACTGCCAGAGCAATAATTTAACACTATCTAATTTTGAGTAATGTATGTTTATAGTGGAAACCTCTTTCAGACAGTAAGATGATGTACATCAGTGAACCTCAGCTTTGGGTAAGGGCAAACCATAACGGCTTTATTCCAGATAACATTACAAGTCGTGAGTCGCTGTCAGACTCCAGTGCCCCCACTCCAGCACTTAACCATGCAATTAACTCAGTCTATAGCCAGGAGGATTATTTATGCAATACTAAAGGAGGTGCTGTGCTTACCTGGTACCACGGGGACCTCCTTTCAGATTACCCTTCCAAAGGACAAGACTTCTGTGTATGAACCCATGGTCCTATGTGGTTAATAGGCTTGTCTGCTCCCTTCCCTCTTTAGGCAGGCTATGCCCCATCACTGCCAAAACCAGCACCTTAGCTTCAAACCTATCTAGGAAATAAATAAATAATAATGCTCCTGAGCGATGGCACTAATCCAATATTAAAACACCATGGCATGGAAGATACGCTTCGTGGTGACACAGCAGCAAGGATCTGCCTTATGGGAGTGCCAGGACGCTGCTCCCCGCCTGCTCCTCCTTCAGCTCACCTTCAGTAACCTCGGCTCCCACTGCCTGCTGTTTCTCCTGCTCTGGAAAACACTCCCAGGCTGTGAGCAGCTGCCTGCAAGAGGCGCAATGCCATCAGAGGATGCGGTGCCCACAGCAAGAGGGAAGAGCCCTGAGGCAGGCGGTCACCCCCAGCCAGCTGGCGTGGGGCATCCTGGATCCTTTTGAAACAACAACCTCGTGGCAACATCCTTCCATGATCAAAAGCATCTGAGAAGTACCCTCATAGGGAAGGAAGAGGAGAGAGTGGGGCCTTAAGGGCATGGTGCCTTCAAAGGAAGCAGCAGAACAGCCTGGCAGCCTTCCCGGTGCGGGAGGGGTCTCCTCGGCAGTACGGGGATGTGCATGGCACACCTTGAAGTCTCTGGTCAGCTAATTTTATGGCGGTTTTAGATAAATGAAAAGCGCATCAAAGATGCAAGTCTTTGGCAATTCTCATTTCTTTGACCAGTTTTAGTAGAATCGCAACATCTTTTCTCCCTTTCCTGCTTTATACTTGTGTTAATGCACCAGGAGTATTTCATTTCATTTCATTATTCAACGGCAATCACAGGCAGCAGACACCAGTGTGGCTCCACTGAGTTCAAGAGCACCATGCTGACTTGCTCAAATTTCTGGCCACAAGCTACTTCAAGGGATTTAATTTAGTGCACAGAAAATTTCTTCAAAAGATTTTTTTTCCCCAGATAGAAATTGTCCTTGCTACCACAAGTGCACAGCAGCTGTATCAGTCATTTGGTCCACTAATTAAGAGAACTAGAATAATCAGCTTTAAAGATCTAACATGCATCCTTAAATACCTCAAACTGAATTTGAAAAAAAAATAAAAAATAGGCAAGAGAGAGCTACTTGGTATACAGATTTTGGTATAACCTGAAGCATTGTTATTTTTCTGGTGTGATTTTTGGGGAGATAGTCATTAATGATCTGATCCTGTCCACTTTAGGTTAAAAGGAGACTTTCTAGTGGTATGAATAGAAGAAAGATCAGGCCCTAAATACATCTCTTCCCTAAAGGACCAGGATATGCTGATGTGAGAGATTGCTTCAGCAAGCAGAAAAATGAGCTGGAACTTCTCCTAGTTTTGCTTTGTCCTTTGCATTTTTCATACTCTGTATTGACAGTTTCTAGATGTGCAGCATTCAGTGGCTGGTGATCCTTCCTACGCCTATGTACTTTGCTGTCTACAGCCCTATTAACCTCAGATTTATTAGCTAGTTTGTCAGCCACTTACACTGCCAACTTCCCAAGAGGCAAACACATCCCTATGTGAAGATGCACCAAGAAGACGGTAATGGAGAAAAGTACAATCCATTTCACTCTTTCAGACTAGGAATACAAACAAAAAAGCACATATTCTACTCGTACTCAACCAAGCTTTAAAATGTAAACCAAGTTAAAACATATTTAGTTAAGTCTAGTATTCTTTTTACCTTCAAAAACTATTATTATTATTATTTTTTTTTTTTTTTTAATTTGAGGATGGAGGATAAATATGTTGAGTTATGGAAAAAGTTCATAATGGATATTGATCCACAATGGATATTGGGCAGGAAAGTAAGACAGCAGTAACAAAACAGGTCTATTGCTTTGTGTGAGTGGAGCTCAGCTATGAAACGTCTTGAAGGGATATTATTTTGATCTCTGTGCTGGAGACTCCGTTGCAATGACACACTGACGTTTAAATGGTGGGTGCAGTACCCGATGTATGGACACAGATTTGGCCCATCACCTACACATGGAGGCAGCTGTGCTACAAGCAACATGCACATTCTTGAACATCACTGAAAATCTATCTCTAGGTGCCAACCTGAGATTGGAAATCAAACTATCAAGAAAATAGCAGGAGGGTCTATGAAATATTTAGACAGGTGTAAACACAAAAGTAGGTTTTTTAGCTTACACATAAAACAGGCAATGAAACTTTTCTAAAAGATAATGAACACTTTATGAATTCTCTCTGTGTAAATAAAGCATTTATTTTTTAGGCATGTTTCCGCAGTTAGGATACATTTGAAGAATAATCACTGTTCTCAAAGGCCTTCAAAACATATTCATCTTCCTGCATGATTTGCTCTAGGGTTAGCTCACCAGGCAACATAACAAAACATTACTTGCCTCGATGTTGCTGGGGCTATTTTAAACAGAACCTTTTCCCGCGTTATCCCCAGTGTACATCTTTGACATTTATAAGAGTAGGGAAGTAGTTTTCTATTATCTTGTGAAAAAAAAAAATAATATATATATATATATATATATATATATATATATATATATATATATATGTATGAGAATGCATACAAAACAGTAAAAGGTTATAGAGGGGGAAGAGGGAGGCAGTATGGGGAAGGATATATCAGGAATTTCAGAAACTAATGAAACTAATGTTGAATATCTAGACACACTATAGGCACCCCATGTTTTATCTACCTATGCTGTGTCAAGGACTCAATGGTATCCATTACACCAAACCTAAGATGCACTAGGGAAAAACAAAACCTTTCAACTAATTTGCAATAAGTTTAAATGGAAAAAAAAAAAAGTGAGAAGACTTTTTTCCTCCATCTCTCTAAAATGAGATGATATAAAAACAGACAAAAGCTTAGCAAAAATAAAGTACATGATGGCTACTGAAGCAGTCTATTTCACTTACTGAACAAGTGCATTATTTATTGAGAAAATAAAAGGAATAAGAGGGAGGAAACCAGAAATATTTGAAGTTTGACAGTAGCTTACAGTGTACGCAGTTTAATTCTAATGGATCTTTTCTCAACCATGTATTTAAGTTCAATGCAGTTCTTTAAAAAGAATGGAAAAACAACTTGCAAACATGCTTGTATGAAGCAACTGGAGTATACTTTTTGTTTAAAATCTCCTTGTGAAGATGTTGAACCCACCAAGTCTCTTAAAATGCAGAATGGTGTAGGCCTCTGAGGAGGTGTTTGTAGGTGCAGGTACCTACGGGTGAAGGTGCAACCCTTCACTCTTTAACAGTTTAAGTTTGCCTGATACCTATCTATGACTTAGTGTGCATGTGGTCTTTAAAGGGAGCTGGTGCAAACCATCTAGCTTAGTATGTGTTAATGTGCCCCTTTAGAGACAACCACAGAAATATTTTGGAGGGGTATGCCAGTTACTGAGAATGCTCGTCAATACTCTGTCGATGAGTGCTGACGACAGCCCTGTGGATGAGCCATGTAGCCCTGGTGAAGACCAAAGCGTATAATGATGTTTGCACCTGCTCAAGATAGGTCATATTTTCAAATCCAGCTGTTTGGCCCATCACAGAGCAGTAGGAGAGCTGTTGACATGCAGGAATGAGAACTTAATTGTGCTACACATGGCTCTGGTCTGCCCCAGTGCTGCTTGGCTTTCCCTTTGGCTAAGCTAACAAACTCCTCGTAGAAACATTCAGCCCCAGAACAAGCTACTTAGGCTCCACACCATGAACTCTGCTTCACTGGAAACTGAAAAGCTGCTAGCCTGGGTCAGAGTTACCACAGGATAAGAGAAGCTCCATAAGCTGCTTTGTTGAGGAAAATATGAAGGGAGTAGTTCGGTACATTTTGCTGATGCTGGAGAAGGTTAAGCAATCAGTTCTGAGACAATCTCCAGAAATTCAAACATTATCTCTTGATGAAAGACTGGAGAACTGTATATACAAATGTATTTATAAGTAAGGTTTCAAGAAGCCTGGAAGACAGAAAGTCTGTGCTAGAAAAAGCTAACAACAGCTTCCACAAACTAGCTGCTTAAGACAAGGTAAAAAGTGTTCCATGTGAGGGTGCACACACATTTTTAAGTGTTAATTCCTAAGAGATGCATAGCCCCCACCCTTTGCCTACGAAGCTTTAAGATATGTTCTTCTTTAAATCTTTCAAACAACAACGTCTGGCTGATGCTTTTCCTGAGAGGTTGGAAATGTGCAGGTGGAAGGTAAGTCTGTTACAGCGTATCAGATCCATGGCTATTCTTCATTTGTTCTACCTATTCTACACAGGATTTTTTCCTGAATGAAATAGCAGTAAATGTAATTAGTTTGACTTCTGCCGTCCTGTTTATGAGCCCTATTGTAAGATTTTACCACGTTGATTTCTAGATAATGAGGTTGTGGTATGAGACTGTTTTTCACTGCAAAAATCAATCGTGGTATTAATTCTGCATGTTATTTTCACGGTCAGTACCAATTACTATACAAGTATATTTTGCCTAAAAATAAACAAATACAAAAATCTCAGTTTTATCAATGCATTTCTAAACACTATATTTGACATTTGCAGCCATATACTTACAACCACTTACTCTTCGCTATTGGGTTTATTGATTGAAGTGCCATTCATTCCGTGCAGATAAAAGCAACATGGCTTAGCTTGCTTCTGTTTATTAAGATGTGGCCAAGCAGAAACTTCACTTCATTTTAAAAAGCTCAGATATCCCTCTCCTTGCATTTGCTTCACTAATACACTGTTCAAAATTCTTAAGAGAATCATTATATAATGCACTCATTCTCCTTTTGCTTAGTAGAAACACTTCTGTTAGTCTAATGGCTGCAACGCTCTTTGCTAATAGTTATTCAATTGTTTACATATTGTTTGCATGTGTGTGTAAACCGCAATATTAGCTTTAGTTATCACACTTAAATGAAAGATTAACCAAAGAAAAATGGAAACATGAGAAATTCAGGAATGATAGAGAAATGTAAAATACAGATCTATATTCTAACCAATCCATCAAGATGGATAACTTGAAACCAACCACAATCTCTAATTATGATAAATAGGTTTTGTCCCCCTCTAGTGATAGAGAAGGAGGATACAAGTTTTCTATTACTACAAAACAACACTTTGAAATTCAGAGTGCATGGATTACACCACTGATAGCCTGTAGTCAAGAGATCATTACAAAATTATGTATTTTAAATTTACATATGTTAAGGGTGAAATTCCCTTAAGGGGACAGCATCAGTGACAATGCATTCGCAGTTCAGAAATTATTCTCCTGGATTACTAATCCAGTAATAATTGTCCACTTTTTCCACTAGGAATCATAGTAAGAACATGCATTGAATGCTGATAGGGCAAGAGACCTTACAAACAAATCTGGGGGGAAGAGAGTTATCTGTGCTTCTGGGATGCTCAGGATGGGCATGCTTGGGACAAATACTATACATGTACATGTGTAAAATCACTCAACAGAAGCAAGATCATTACATATATTGAGAAAGATGGGGTGGATATTGTGACGCAAAAGCAGCAGAGGAAGAGTCAGAAGTCTCCAAAGCTAGAGATGAAACTTACAATTTGATACTAGTAAACAAAGAAAAAAGACAAAAATAAGATTCAAACCAGGGAATGATTAGATCAAACCAATGAGCATCTGTATTTTTATACAGTGGTAAGATTTGTATGTACTTCAAGATGAGCAAGAGTGATTAACAGGAGGGAAGGCCAGGGCATGCACACTGCCCCATAACCAGGAACTTGCAAGGCAGCAGCAACATCTGGGCTTCGAAGCTGTGCCCACAGCATGACTGCCCTGTGCATGAACAAGCTCACAGCTAGGAGCTGCTAGAGAAGCAAGCCAAAGTCACTTTCCCACTACCATAAACTACTAACTTGAAAAAAAGCTCAGCAGTACACTGGTATAAATAAAACAGCTCCTGTTTGGTATTAACGTTAACATTATTTTAAGTTCAGAAGGATGAAGCAACAACCAAAAATGCGTTAGAAATGGATCATGCTGTGCACCCATAATATTAGTTGTCACATATCACTATAGGAAAGTTCATGTTTAAGCTTTCTGATGCTCAGTTTAACCACAGTGAATGAGACAAATGATAGTCAACCTCCCTTCCCCCCCCCCCCCCCCAACCTTTGAAAACGCAATGCAACAGTTATTTAAGTAAGCATAAACCCCTTGTGATCCACCCACAATTTATTAGAAGTTTGGAAAGGAGTATTGCACATTTCCTTCCCCCATTTGCTATCTTCTGCCAGCTATGTAAGGACTCAATAAAAAAGCCATCCATCCTCTTTTGTCAACCAATAGTTCTCTAGTCTCAAGCTATAAATGAACAGCACAATAAATTAAATGTTTGACAGGGAAGATGTATGGGTTCACAACACTGTTTGATCTATGTTGTAAAGGAGAGAACACTGAAACACATAGCTTTAGCTCAAGTATTGATCACTGGAAAAAAATATGTTTAAATAAAGAATATAGAACATTTCCAAGGGTAGGAAAAAAAGGGGAGAAATTATTCTAATTCACAATCAAAATAAAAATATTAAGAAAAAAGAGGAATTAATAGAAGAGGCAAACTCAGTTTCATGCTTCAGACAAACACAGTTTTTCACAATTAAAAGGAAGGATATTGATAACTGAAGTTTAAAAGATGCTTTACCAAAGGATAGAACCTTCTCTCACCTTATTGTCAAAAGTCACTAAATTAAGTGAGAATCATCAGAGAAAAACAGCTATCTCCGGAGATGATTTATCCCCCAGTCTCTGCTAGAAACCTACCTTAATGCAGGTCAGACTGACCTGTTGAGCTGCTTATCTCTGATGACTAATTTTGAGACTAATCTAGATGACCAGTTCAGATGAGGTGTCCAATATTCAGGCAGCTAAATTTAGATGGCTCTTTGGTATGATTCATCTCACCTAGCTGCTGTTGCAATCAATAGGAAGACAAGTTCTATTTGAGTGGTGTACTATGAATGGCAAACCAGCCATTTTAGCAAATCAGTCATACTACAGTCATGCTGTAACATGCCATCCCAAAACCTCTAAGTACTGAACTGTTTGAAACACTCCAGCAGGCCTCTAATCCAGCCTAAGCGCAACTCTGTATTTATCATCTGGGACAAATTACAGCCCAGGAACGTGGGTAATTTGGCTTGTTAGAATAGCTTTCGGACAAGGAAAGATAAGAAAGTTTGTGTTTCATCTTTAAAGATATAGAGCTGTAGCTTCAACCTGTATTCATGGGCACCCATATCCACGATGGATATACGGAGCTGCTACTACAGAACTGCTGGAACTTGCAGCACAACTCTACAGCTAAGAAACATCAATACACACAGCAGTTAAGAGAGGTATCAATAGCTGGCACTTGAGTATAAACTATACCTCCATGAAGTCAGGAAAATGTGCACCGCAGTACTCTGTCAGCCTTTAGATGGACTTGAACAATGCAGAAGAAAATCCCACTCAGTGTTGTAGGGTAGGCAGACTCCAGCCTGAGTGCAACATCCTTTTCTAAAAGCATCAGCAAGTCCAAATTAACCCAAGATCCCATCTACACAAAAGGTAACTGCCACCAACAGGTTAGCACAGGGACGCCTTCTGTAGATAAAAAAAAAAAAAAGGACTGTTATGAAACATTCAGTTCTTTCCATGTCCACCTTTTCTTGACACATGAACTTTCAACATCCAGTGCTGCGTGAAATAACGGCAATTTTCCTTCAAGCTCCTATTAACAGTGATGAGCTGACAGAGAGGAAGCACGTGACCAGCCCACTCAACTTTCTGTGTACCTGCCAAAACAACGATGCTACAGAATGAAACCCGCCCTCGGCTTTACATATTTTCCAGAGAATCTGGTGCGAAAACTTTCAGAACATCTGTAAAATAATAGGAGAATCAGTAGCAAACAATTTGTGAAGTGTCAGCCTGATATTTGTTTCAGATAGTATCTGAATAATGAATTTTACAGGGAAGTAGATTCTTTCCGCAATTTAAAGTTTATACAAAGCATATTTAAAAAAAAGCTTCCTTCTCCTAACAAGTCACTAATCTGCCCGTAGGAGGCAATTTTCAAGCGCTTCCCACACATAGACACAAAGATGTGCCCATCTCCCTATTGGAATCCTTAGGCTCCCTTTTATTTGGTATGTTCCCTTGTAGAAGGAACTACAAAAGACTGAGTAATCCAGTGTTTTCAAAACATTTATTTATTTATTTTAAAAAATCTGTTTAGTTATCTGACTAGGAAGAGTAACAGAGAAAAAAGTAACTCAGCCCCAGTTAACTTCTTTACCAATCCCCTCTGTTAGGAAGTTGTTCAGAAAAATACAGAAGCTCCCTCCTGGCACCACAGAGAAATGACGAATGCAAGCAAGAAAGCATGCCCAAGCACATAGGGTCAGGACAGCCACAGCCTCCTGTTCAGTGCAGCATTTATAGCCACACTGCTGGCTACAATGCCTACAAATTCAGACCCTGCCATGGAATTTGACACCAGGCATACACTGCTGCAAGTGAGGAAGGATTTGGAGTGCCAGGGGGAACTGGTCATATAGTTTTCTTCCTTCCAATGCCATTCCTAATCCAGAGCCATGTATATCCCCTGCCTGCACTACAGGTTAAAACCAGCTTTTAGGCCTAAAGCCTAGCTTTCTGCACGTCCACCTCTCCCAGTGCAGAGAAATCCTTTTTTCAGTCAGGACATCAGCACTTGAGCCTCTACCCAGGCCCAGGCATCCCCACAGGCCTCACGTTGCCCTCTGCCAGCCTGGCATGTCTGTAGGCCATGCCTTGCTGCCACCTCCTCTCCTGTGGCCTTGGCTGAGGCAAGCCAAGTCCACAACTGCTCCTCTTTTGCTGCCCTTGTCAGCAAACACCCTGTTCAGGTAGAGTTAGCCCTCAGGCTGAGTTACTTGGGCCTAACAAGGTGTGAGATTCCTAAAAATAAAATAACATAGTAAATGAAAAGATTAGGGCTGCAATCCAGGAGACCACAAGCCATTCAAGGCAAAAAAAGTAGGCGGGTAACTGTTGTGGCTGTTGGGGAAGCCAGGACAAAAAGCCCTGGCTTACAACAGAAAAGGAGTAAGTTTTGTTTACAGATATCTTGCCCATTATTGACCACTGATTATGAGTTTTTGCTATTTAGAGAATCCTCATTCTCTAGTTTCTGCTTGCTACTTGTGGTAGCCAAATCTCCAAAGCTATGTTTGTTTGGAGAGAAGAGTTTTGGATTTTTCAGCAAGATGGCCTTATGGAAGAACATACAGCCCACTCCAGACTTGCCATGCCCGCAGAGCTGTGCTCAGCGCAGTGCTGCTGAGGGACCCGAGCTCTTGTTTCCCCCACTGGCTGCTCCTGGTGTCCCACTGGGGCTGTCCCATGCTGCCAGCAGCACACCGTTCCTCAGCTCCAGTATGATTCCAAGACATCATTCTTGCAGAGCAGATGCTGGTCATAAAGTGTGTATGGATTCAGTCAAGGCCAGCTCTATGGTAGTCCCCATATCCCATCAGATTCTGGTCCTGCCAGAATCTGGTGGGCAGACACCAGAAAAGATTTTCGTCCCAGATGGCCTAGGGATTTTTAGTAGAATCTCCTCAACTGACCCAAGCTTCAACAAGGAGAAACTTCTTGGTTACTCACAACTTAATAAATGAAAAAGTGCAGAGGTCACAGTAGTGACATAGCATAGTGAGTGGTGTGATCTAGTGGCAAGGCCAGACCACTTCAGGAGCTATGAAGACCACTATGGCCCAGAGCCTGAAGCCCAAGGAAGGTATTAGGCCTTCATTGTTATCCAGCCTCATTGGTATTAGGGCATTCCCTGTGGTCCCAGGAAGGGATCTTTGCCTATACCAATGGGGCCAAAGCCACACAGGTGTGTCACACATAGCTTGTCCCTGCACTGCCCTAAGGAAGTATTGGTGTTTCCAGAAGACCTGAGTACTGCTAAAAAGATATCAAGTAACCACCATCTGACCTGTTACAATAGTAACCAAGGCTTTTTTTCCTGACACACAGCCTGGAAATCATAGGGAAAAAAAAAAAAAATCACGTTTTAGAAATGGAATCCTAAAAGACTGTTCCTTTGAAGAGAGCTCAGTAAATCTCTCTAAATTAGCTTCTGAATAGCTCTAAATTAACTTCTATTCAGGACTAGATTAAGGCAGTCTGAGTTCAAAGGTGCGTTATGAGAGAGAGCCACCAAATGATCCTGCAATCATCCAAATAATCCCCACCAGGGATAGTCAGAGTGACTGAAAGTGTAGCTCAGGCCTTCCTCTCTCTCAGAAGTGCTGGCAAGGCCTGCTCTGTTTTCTGCAGAAAAGAAACTTTTACCACCAGCAGGACAGATCAGTGCTAGTGGACAAGTGGGCAAGACTTACAGCACATCCTTCCCCTTGCCACTCTACACAGTCTCTTGCTGGTATTTCAAGCTGGTGCTTTGACACTGGCAGGCACCTTGTGGCCTGCTGCAGTTTCAAGGCTCTAGAGAAGCTGAGGCAGCTGAAGAAACACTGGTTAGACTCAGGCCATATTGCTGGCATCTCTTTATTCAAGACACAATGGCAGTGCACATCTTTGCATTGAAAGCAAATTTTAAAAAAAAAGTAACTCCCTGTGGTAATACTTTAAATAGCTTGTTCAAGAATTCCAGATCGGTGCTATTTTGAAACAAAAATAATACAATCTAAAACTGAACTCTCTGATAACAAGATGACTTGCACTCTGGAATATTCATACTATGTTCAGCTTCACACGCTTTTGGACACATCTTGCAGCTCTTGCATTTGGAGGTGGCTCCTGTAGCCTGCCATAAGATGGAGGGCTTACTTGTCAGCTTCACACTTGCACAGGGGCTTGCACACCATAATGCCAGGGCAGTCCTAAAAACACAACACATGAAAAGCCTCACAGGCACCTAGAGCTGTTCTGGAAACCATGGGATCTTTGGTAGTAGAGGGAAAATTCCTTCAGGGAGAGAGTACAATTTGGTTCCCAAACAGCAAATATGTATTTTAAAAAGCCTTTTTCCCCATTATTTTTACCTCCTTTTCTCTGTCCTACTTATCTACAAAATAAACAACCTGCCTCTAATGACACACCACACCACCACTCCCAGTGGTCCCAGTATTGCTGGCCTCTGTGCCCCAGTTTGATGTGTCTGACATTGTTACCAGGTAGTCTCAGCTCTGCATGGCATTTCTGACATGTTTACCTATTTGCTGTTTGCCTTGCAAGACTGCACTCGCGCCCCCTGCAAAGTACCCTGCCATTATTTCTGAAATCCAGCTGTTTCTCACGCAACTATACCTTAATCCAAATAATCTTAACAGTTACAGCAAATCTGCAACTTCTGTTAGTTTCTTACACTATTACCTGTCACAGAGCAATTTCCCAAATCATGTTCCAGTCAGTTTTTCACATCTTCAGTTAGATTGCCTCAGGACAGGGCCTGGTCATTTGCCTGCAGCCCAAACAGATGTATATAACAGGGGAAACATCATCCTCCACTACAGGTAGGCAAGAATGCAATAGTTCCCTGCTTCTATGGATGAAGAAAGAAAGAAAAAAAAAAGTAATTATTGAGGTTATTCTGAGAGAAACATCCTCTTGCACCCAGACAAATGAACAGAAGGTAAGGTGTCTCATGCTGTCCTCTTATGCATTCCCCTGCACTCCACACTACCAGGTTAATAGTGCATAGAGGTTGTATCACTTATTTTAAATCTCAGCCACTGTTTTATTAATCTTATAAATTTAAAAATAGGAGACAAAACTGTAAATTGTCCTCTTCCACTGTAGAATTTTCCAGTTCTATCAGATTACTTAAAATCATACAGTTTGAATTAGCAAGAAAGCCTTAAGTTAGTTGTATCCGTAGAGCAGAGAATTATAGCACCTTATAAAGTTACACCTTATCTCAGTCTTCTTTAAGAGTCTTAAGAGACATTGTAAGATTCTCATTGCAAAGTACAGTTATGGTAGGTAGGAGTAGTGAACTCATGTTAATCATATATAATCTCACATTCCAAATAATACACATAATAGATGTGAATAAAAGCAAAAGAAAAAATAATCAAGAACTTTCTAATAATGTGACTTAACCCTGGTTTCTATGTAATACCTCAACCCCCAGCAGCCCAAAGTTAATTTAGAAGACACTAGACACACACTATGTGACAAAAAAAAAGGAAAAACTTGACTAGCTTTTAGCCTAGGAGATTAAGGAGGAAAGAGGTCTTCAGAATGATATTTTCAATTATCACCTTTGTTTCCATGACCTCCCAAAAATTAATGACAGTTTTTATTCACCCTACACTGATTTATAGGAACCAGTCTTGGCCATAAAGAAAGAGAGAATGAATAACTTCTTCCTTTTACCTTGGCATCAGCTGTAAACACCTCAAAGTCAAAAATAACCAAAAGGGAAGCATTTTGGAAACACCATTTCTTTCCTGCTCACGCTACCATGATCTCAGTCTCTGTGAATTTTCTACTGGTTCTTGCTAGAGATTTTTATTTTGTTTTTAACAATTCTTTCCGTGAACATGAGGTCCATACCACTGCAGCTGATTATTCTTTTCAGACGGTTTCCTTCCCTAACATCCTGAGACTTAATTCTTGTTACAGTACTCTCCCTACCCTGAGGAGCACATTTCCTATTGACCAATACTCTGCTCAATTCTGATTATAATTGTAAAGGCACTGCACTGAGATTAAACCTCCTACTTCCACATCTCATGCACAGCAATCTGAGAGGGTTATTAAAATAGACTCCCTTCTGATCATCTTTGTAGACATTTTAATCTTACATTTGGTGTTTTTATATCCAAACTTTGCTCCTCATACACAGAGGGAAGGGAATTAATTGAATTGAGTGGGAGGTTGATTTGGTGGAGTCCATTGGAACTCAGCAAACGCATAGTTCATCTATTGAAAAGCACTTACCCTGAATTCTAACAAATAAGCCCATTTTTAAACTGTTCACTTCAAAGGAAGGAGTGGGAATTGCTTGTGCTCTGTCTTTCCCCACTAGTGTTTCTATTATCATTTCTCTTAAAAACAAAACAGGCACATGGGAAAGGATGATACAACCGCAACGTATGTAGTGGAACTCTTTTTTTCCCCTGCTTTTTGATAAGGAAATGTGGAAGGCGGAGTCTTCAGTAACTTTTAGTGGAGTCATGGGACAAGGATAGACTGTGGGGGAGACCATGAGGCAGGCAAAACTGTACTTAGTCGTCTCCCCCTCTGCATGAACCCAATGGCTTGGGTTCACTGACGAATTGTGGTGGTCTTACTCGGGTGGGCAGCCGAGCTCCACCACAACCACACTCTCACTCCCCCTCCTCAAAGAGGAACGGGGAGAAAATACGATGAAAAGGGCTCAAAGGTTGAGATAAAGACAAGGAGATTGCACAGTAATTATCATGACAGGCAAAACAGACTCAGCATAGGGAGATAGTAAGATTTATTGCTAATTACTAACAAGCTAGAGAAATGAGAAACAAAGGAAAGAAAGCAAAAGCACCCCCCCCCCCCATCCGCCCTCTTCCACCTCCTTCCCCCAAGCTGTGCAGGGGAACGGGGTTTTATGGTCAGTCTATAGTACTTCTCTCCCCACCACTCCTTCTCAGTCACTCTTGTTGCCTGTGCTGTGGGGTCCCTCCCATGGGATGCAGTCCTCTGCTCCAGCAGGGGTCTTCCACAGGCCGCAGCCTCCGTCAATGCAGGTCCACCTGCTCCACTGTGGTCTCCTCCACAGGCTGCAGCGTGGGACCCTGCTCCACCGTGGTACTCCATGGGCTGCAGGGGGACATCCTGCTTCACCATGGGCCTCACCACAGGCCGCAGGGGACTTCTGCTCCGGCACCTGGAGCACCTCTCCCCCTCCTTCACTGATCTTGTCACCTGCAAGGCTGTTCCTCACTCCTCTCACTCTCCCAGCTGCTGTGTGGTGCAGCAATTTTTTTTCCTGTCTTAAATATGCTCTCACAGAGGAACATCACTTATTGGCTCAGCTCTGGTCGACAGTGGGGCCCTTCCCAAACATGGGGCGGCTTCTAGATCCTTCTCACAGAAGCCACCCACCCCTGTGGCCCCCTGCTACCAAAACCTTGCCATGTAAACCCACTACACTGATTTTCTCACCTCTTCTACCTAGTCATTAGTCATACATAAAGGCCACAAGAGGTGGCAACAGCAAGAGAAAGGATTCACCTAAAGCCTCCATGCAACGTTAGAACCATTGGAAGCAGGAACTTGCTCCTCAAGAGTGTTCCTGAAAGGAAGAGCTGAAAGAGCTGCAGTAAGGACACCTGCTCTCCCCAGATCAGATAAGCTATGAACAGCAGCTTTGAAAACGTAGGTGTAAGGTAACCCTTTGGCTTCTACTGCTAAATAAAGTTTTGAACTTTCAAAGACTAGAAGACGGCACTCCCAAGAAGCACTGCTATGCAGTTGTATCCTTGGCTTCCAGGGTCCCTCAGAGAAATTGCAGGCATGCCTCAATGCCCATTGCATGTAAAGGTGTCCTCTGGAGTTCCACATTTCCAGCTTTGGCATCAAGAAATGTAAATCCACATTTTGCTACTCTCGCTCTTTACTTTTCTGATAGGTAGCGGAATCTCAAGTGAGCCTGGCAAGCACAAAGCACCTGATTGCCCCAGAGCTCCTCTCCCCAATTAAATAGAAGCCTGAAAAGATACCTGGGTACCTGCAATCCAACAGAGAAATCCTGGGTGGTAAGGACATATTTTCTGCTCAGCTACAGTGGCTACTTCAGGACAAACAACATCAAATACTGAAGCACAAAGACGAGGAATTCCAGGAGGAATTAAAGTTCTCTCCAACAACGAAAAATTAGTTGTAAGGAAGCTCATGACATCAGGAGCATTAGCAGCTCTGTAGCATCTCGCTCTTACTTATGTTAAAACTCCCCTCACTTGCATTCAACAACAAGCTACTGTCCTCCTCAATATTTGTAATTAATTGCTTTTATTTACTAGATTTTACATTTCTTAATCTGATCAATATCAAATTAACCTTACCATCAAAGTCATTAGTGAGCACACTGAAATTGTTTTCAGAAAACCCTGGGAATAGCACATGTATTCTCCCTGTTTGACACTGGCAATCATCTTCTCTTCTGTCAATCAATCCTTTCTCACTGGTAGCCCTTCCTTTAGTATATCAATACAATTTCTGTGAGACATATATATATATATATATATATATATATATATATATATATATATATATATATCCTGCCAATTCTTCAATATTCAATTGGTACCCAGCCTGAGAAACAGGCCTGGACAGAAGGGGCTAGTCAGGTGGCAGAATACCAAGAAACCTCACTTATATTTTCCACGTCAATGGATTGGAACAATAAAGAGTGCATTTTTGAAGCGTTGCTACCACCACTGCAACATTATCAAACATTTAAAGTCTCTTCACCCTGTATATGCATCCATATAAAGCATAACCCTTCCCGTTTTATCACTAAGACCATCCCTGTTACCTGGGCACCTCCCTGCTGAATCTGGTGGTGTTCAATGTACACTATTGGACTTACTTGGGTCTCCCATCACACAGTTTTTGGTAGATCTGCAGGTAGGGTCTCCCAGAGCTGGCACTCTGCACACGGGATGCGAATGATGAAGACGACACACCAGCAGGTAGTGCTCTCTCAGCTCGGCCCTCCCCAGCAGTGTGTTACTCCAGCTGGGGAAGACAAAGCATTTTCTGAACCTTTACCCAATAGCTCCTAGTGTTTTTCCCCCCTGCAAATGGCTAACAACAGAATTTCAAAGGCCGAGTTGCACAGTACCATTACACTTTCACCAACCATCACAGGGAACACACACCAAATGTCTAGGGATCATTTACAGATAAAAAGTAGTGCTCAAGGGCCAAGGAGGCAGCAGAAACAGCAAAATGCACTGTGAATGAAACAGGAATGGAGTATCAGCAGTATAAGATGCTCTAAAGTGGGGTGTTGGTTTTTTTTTGGGGGGAGAGGGGAGGCAAGGGGGAGAAGGTATTAATGGCAGAGAAAGGAAACACTCATTTTACTTAAGGTTTGGTCTGGTATATCTAGCCCGAGCTACATAGGAAAGTGGGAAAGGACATGAGAAAGAGTGAGAAAAGACATGAGAAAGGGAAGAGGAGATGCAGGATTTCAGACAAGACAAACTCAGTCTAGCAGAACTTTTACTGTTCAGTCCACTTAAGACTTGAACTCTAAAGAACAGAGCTATTGATACACTTTAGAAATTTAGTACAGGGACTCCTATGCTTAAGAGCTGATTGCATGCTGCAAAATTAAGTATGACAATGCTTATCCCCCTTACTTCACCTTTTAGCTATATGCAGAAATATTTTAATCTGTTCCTCCACTATTATAGCCTTTTACAATACTCTTATAGTACCGAATCAATTTGGTGAAACAGCTTTATTTTTGGCTCACTTGTTTTGACATCCCAGATCACAGTGTGTTAATATACATGGCAATTATATTCTAACTACAAATGCTACAGTATTTTTCTTTATTCATTACTATGCCTGTAAATTTATGTGCATGGCTCATAAGTAGTAAATATTGCCATTATCTGTCATGATAAAACAGTAAAAGCCTGGCTCACAAAGCACTAATTTCTTGCCTTTCTCCCTTTGTACTACAGTGAGGGGCAAAAATCTGAAAAGTATGAGTATTTTTACAGTCTTTACAACATGACCAACAAAATGAGCCTTTGCCTTAAGAAACTTAAGGTATATACATCAGCCAAACTCAACGTGGTGAAAGCAAATACATGTATTCTCGTCACAGTTAACAAGGAGCTAACACACTGTTTCAAAGAAGCATCCCTCGAAACAGAAGAACGGAAAGAAACTCACTGAGACAATGACTAGAGACTTCAGAGTAGTTGTGTCTGGAAAGTCCTGCTTGGACCTAGAGTGGCAATGGCAGATATACAACAAAAGTGGCAAGATACCTACTGAAGGTAGGTTAAAAAACCCCATCATGCAGAATAATCAACACCCCTGAGACCATCATCATTAGTCCACCATTAAAAAATATTTTTTCCACCTCATTGAGGGGAAAAAGAGGCATTCAGAATTTAAATAACTTTACTTAAGGAAAACATTCAGCATAGCCCATAAAGCTGATATAATTCAGCATTTGGCAGCATGTGGCAAACCGTTTTGTAAGACGCTGCTGCTGCAGTGATGTGTTTATTATGTTAATCTATGTTACATTATATCTCTGTATAATATACAGTATTTTTAGAAATTATTAGTGTCTGCGAGCTTAACAGCTTCTTACAGGCATTTAGGTCCATGAACATCCCAGTGTGTATTAATTTAGTCCTAGAGCTACTCAGTATTTCTACCTATACCTAAAATTCGCACCAGTTCTGCTTTTAGGACTGGTAAATTATATCATCATGAAGTGTTTTAAAATTGACATTTGCCCTGGTTTTGGCTGAGACAGTGTTAGTTTTCTTCCTACTAGCTGGTATGGTGCTGTGCTTTGGATTTAGGATGAAGAAAATACTAGTAACTCGCGGCTGCCTCTTGCAATGCAAATGGTGTGTTTGGAACACCTTCCTACCCTTGGTAGCCACATTAACAAGAGGACAGAGGAAAAATGGGTTATGTTGTTAGTGTCTATATATTTCAAGTGAAATGCCTATTGTGTAGTATAAACATTTCATATAACAGTATTAAGAAAAAGGATGTAAGCATATAGTTCATTCATTTTTTGATTTATTGAAAAATAACTCCTTGTATTTTGCTTATTGAAGGATCACATTTCAAGTGATTTTCTAGTAGCTGTATATACTGGAGACTTCAAAAATCCAACTATAAATTTACAAGCTTCAAGTATATTTCTTCTGCCTTCCACTTACCAGTTCCTACAGTCCTTTCAGTTTCACTAGTTCAAAATGCACAAATCGGACATTTTGCAGAATGACTGAATCAGCATTTATGAAATAATGTTTGAAAGTTCCAGGTGATAGTAATCTGTCATCTTCATATGGTGAAGTAATTGAGAAGGCAAGTACTGCCTCACCGTGTTAGTATTCCTAAAGATGAGGTGCATCACACTGCTTTTACAGGAGGGGCCTGAAACATTAGTTACTGATAACCTACATCAACTTTGCAAAGAAATTGTAAATTCACATTTAAAATTTGTATTAAAAAATATATTAAAATAAAAAAGAGACGCAGGGAGACATAGGCAGACAGTGGCTGAGAAACCACACCGCACGGAGACGCAGCCCTTGCCCCACAGATACTGCCATCTTTCACAGAGGAAAGTCTCTGCTACTGTTTCATCTCTGGGGAGCTGAAGTTCTTGCACAGCGACTCAGTATTACCATACTTCTCTCTCCCTTTCTCCTTTCCCTTGCATACTTGGCCACTGCATCTGGATGGATGGACTTGTTTTTCTACCTAGAAATACAGTTTTGGCTGGGCAGAGCAGACACCTGCAAAGAGAACATCTCACCATTCAGTAGCAGTTGCCTGGATACAACTTCCTAAGCGGCAGAAGTCTACACTCAGATTTTCCAGCACAGAAAATTAATTCCCTTTGTTGCAAACTCAAATCCCACTGAATCTACAAGTCACAGATGCCTAGAAATCTACTAGCTGCACTAGACAGCCAGGTTCTCTTTGAGCGTGATGTCTCCATGAGAGAAGTTCGGTGTTACCATACTGTGCAAGTACACCAAGTACAACGCATTTACTTCGCAGTAAACCTGTCTGGAAGCTTACCAAGCAATTATAGGTACATAGGACAGCTGAATGCCTTCTCCAAATTAGGAATAAAATCTCTACAAAGTTTCCTTAGCTATGGAGGAATACGTTGCTTACATTGTCTCCAATCAAGGCTTTGAAAATGCCCTGATTTTCAGATTCCCCTTCTACAGAAAGCAAGGAAGCTGCAGTGGCCTTAAAACGGAAGGGTGTTCAGGGGGATATTCTTTCAGATCAGTCAAAATGCAAGTTCTCAGCTGGATCAAAACTTGCATGAGCTGGAATCAGAAATTAAATGCAGAATTGCTCTATTTAGAGGAACCTATTCAGAAAGCCTGCATAAAGCTTATAGATAGCCTGCACAAACGAAGTCTACGCTTCTGTGAAAACAATTCCTTGACTTTACTGTTTGTTTTGAAAATTGAACTACTTTAACCATTTTCAGGCACCCATAAGGAAACGACAAATAAGCGTCAGCATTGGCCTTGTCAGTGTTGATACACTACAGACTTCAGTTTTACTTAGCCAGGCACTTGCTAGTGCTAACGGGTGGCCATTTGGTAATTCTACTGCAACAGCTAAGAACACATCCCTTCCTGGACCAAAACCTGGAGGAAAAAAGCTACGTAGAGAAATGCAGAAGTGCTTATTGTCACCATTCTTGTTCTCCTTTCATAACCAAAAGAACAATGCGCTCAAAGTATACCCACCTCTGTGAAACAAGTTGGCGTCACAAGCACCTTCACACTTAAGGACCTTCGTGAGCAAAGAGCCACCTGTGAGAAAAAGGCCATCTACTATAAACCACATATTCTGAAGTAACAAAACCAGAGACGAGGTTTAGCTACGCGTAACAGAGGAATTTGAAAGTCACATTCTACAACCCAAAATGGACTTAAATTTCAGCAAAAGATTTACATAAAAAGGTTTTCCCTGTTCTTACTTGTGCAGCTTCTGTCTTCAAAGTTGAAAGACCAAATCAGACAACTCTGCCCCAACTGGTTAAGGCTTACTGGCTCAAGAGCTGGGAAACAAAAGCTGCTTTCTGTAAAGTTCAACAGGAAGATATTGACCCCCAGGGAAATTGTTTTTGCTACAGAAAAAACAAATCAAAAAATAGAGGGGGTGAGGGAGGGAAGCCCCCCCCCCCCCCCACACACACACACATACACACACACTTCTGAACACAACCCACTCAAAAAAACCATACCCAAATTACCTTTACATCAATACCTGGAGGTTCACGTTCAGCCCCCATGGCAGAGCATGCTGGCGAGTGTGCTGTTGGCAGGGCACGGGGCTGTCGGCCAGCTGAGGACTGCCAACGCTTTGAAGCAGCGGCAAGGCTGGCGTCCCCTGCTCGGCACACAGAGCTGGACACCGGCGCTTGTCAGGTGCAGCTGCCAAGACACTTCTCCCTCTTCAGAAAGAACAGCCCAGCCCAGCGTGATTTTGGCTGCCCAGCTGAAACCTTCGCAGGATGTCGATGCTGCAAGAGGTAAGCCTGAGCATTCAGGAGCTAAAGGGGATGGGGTGAGGAGGGATACCGAAGCATTGTTCGATCCTTAACATCAACTGCATCACTCAACAGGATACAGATGGGCAGTTGTCTAGCAGACACTTTCTCATCAAAAAATCAGTTCCCTAATGCATCAGTTTTGATGACTTTTCTAAAAGATCTCTTCCTAGACCCAGCTATCTCCCGGTACGGAGCTCTTTGGAAGCCGTCAGTGTCCACCACCCCAAACCAGTGACATGCAGCCCCTCCAAGGGCTAGTGGCTTCGGGCTTTCAGTCTTGCTGGCTTCTCAGGATGATCATGACTCATCCTGGGGAGACCAACTTCCACAGCAGGCTGCATTAATTACAAGCTCCAGCATCTCAACAGCTGATGAGTGGAAGTTACAAAATTGGGTGAATGTGAGGTAAATACTCTATTTTAACATGACTCACTTCTAAAATAGTAAGTAAAATAATAGTAGTTCTCCCCTTACCAGCAGTTTTGAAGGTCTTATTTACACCAGAAGGAACTTAAAAGAAGCCTATTGAAACCCCCACCTTTCTGCCCTGCACTCCTCCTGCTGCAATACAGCCCTTTCCCTGAATAAATTATTATATTAAAAGGAAAAAGTTAAATAATCTGAAGGTTCATTACTGTTGCACAGAATTCCTCAGCAAGGCAGGAACCTGGTCACTGGTTCTAGCAGGCTAACTGTAGACTAACAAAATAATTTCTAATGGATTTTCATTCCTTACAGTTACTGCAGTCCATTGATTAACTTTACCAAGGCCCATTAAGTAGAAAATAGCATGCCAAGTATCTTTGTTTTGGAAAAGAAAAAAAATAATCCATCTCTCTCCTCATAACCTGCATGGATGAGAGCTGTACTAGCACGCTGCAGCTGCCTCTCAGGAGAACAGTGCAGTAAGAAATACTGATGACATTGCATGACGAGGACCTTGGAAAACCTATCTTGACCACATTCACAACCCAGTTAGCCCTTTCTACACATGCGAGGATTACGTCTGTATTGTTGCTTTCATGCTGTGACTTACTATAATAAATGAACTTAGTGAATCAAAAGGATTTTTTTCCCTTAAGATAGCTTATGAAACTGCAAATTACTGTAAAACATTAAAAGTGGCAACCTACAGTCATTTGAGCTGTTTGTTTGAACTGTTATTCCTGCAGGGCAAAGGTGCCTGTCAATGAAATGTTAAATCACAATAAATAAAAGTACTTGCTACAATTTTTAGTCAGAATGCTAATGCCGGTTTTATTTTAATTCATTTATATACTGTATGTGCCAATAGATATTTCCTGACCAACACCTTTGGAATTCTTTCACTGCTCCATTAATAATAAAAAAAAAAAAAAAAAAAAAAAAGGAAAGTAGAAATCAGCAACCACCTTCTATTCATGTCAAAAAAATAAAATTATTTAAAAATCTGAAATTGAGCTTGGAGTATCAAATGCCTAGGGCAAAGCACTACAACAATCTAAAACTCATTCCACTGAGTGGATCAAGTTAACTCAATCCTTTTTTTTTTTTAGTGAAATTATAATAAAAATGATGCTTTGCATTTTCACATTCTGAAGAGCAAACAATACAACTTCTTTATAACAATGCATGTGCAAATATACCCCCTTTAAAGACTATGTATCAATAAATAAACAGGGATTTTCTTCACTGAGTTCATAAAAAAACACTTCCATGCCATTTATGACTATCATTGCTTTTAATTGTGACTGATACAAATATACGCTCTTAATAAAAGTTGCTTAGTTTATAACAATTTCAATATACATTCTTTCCCTTGAAATGTTTTTCCACAGAGCTTTTCAAACTGAGAGAAGTATAGAAACCTAAAAATTAAGGAAATAGGCCTGGCAAGAGGAATGAATTAAAGTTATAAAAACCCCTCTATTTGTAAACACTCAAGCACTGCAGATACTTGAAGTTATCTCAACATTGTACATATGGCAATCACTAAATGCTATCTGATACAGATGTTTCAGAGTAGAAATAGTTCAGCACAAGCTGAATCCACCCAAAGAAAGCTGAACCCACCCAAAGCACAGTAAACTTCGATTCACACTTCTGTTTGAAACATGCAAGCACATTCTGAAATCTGACACATTTTTACTTTAAAAAATACGGAACACCACACTACATAGATGAAAAGCTTGAGAGAGCAGCTCAGTCAGATCCGTAACTACTGTTCAAGGCAATTGTGAGATAGTCACATCGATGCCTTTTGGTGTCTGAGTCTTGAAAAAAAAAAAAAGATGTTGATTCATGAGTTTCACATATGGATGAATCTTATTTTGCTAGTATTTCAGATTGAGTAACCACTATGATATACGAAGTATATCTTTTAAGTCAGATCTTGGGTGTATTTCTGATAAAGCAGATAAGAACTTAATAAAATTTATTTCACACAGTGAAGTCTAATGAAAGCCCCCTAAGTTAGACCATGACCTTTAAATAGCTGATAGCTATTTATTGATTTCAAAGCCAACTCAAAGAACAAGCACTGGGTCACAAAGTAATCAGACATCAATAAATCTACAGTAGGTATATTGGAGAAGTGACAGAAAACTGCTTTGAATTGAACATTGTGATAGCTTTTACCACTGTAATGCTTCAGTCATACAGTTATTCTTAAAAGGGGACTGTGTAAATGTTTCAATACTATTTCTAATTGAGGAAAAACAATCACAGAGTGAAAAATAAACGACAATTCAAAATATCATGGATGTTGAAACACTATTAAAGTGCCCAAACTGTTTTTACATTCATTTGAACCCATGTCTCTAAAAAGGTGAAATATCCCGGTCTAGATTGTATGGTCCGCTCAACTCACAACTTTGATACTTTAACCTGTAAGGATACTGTATGATTAGTAGAAAATCTTTAGCAGACAAAAAAGAAAAATGAAACTGCAGCAAGAGAAAAATGAAACTGCGGGCAAACCTGAGATCCATTAGTGCATAAATCTGCTTAAAAACTAAAAAGATAGAAAGAGAAAGCTAACAAACTACAATAAAAGTTATGTGTTTAAAGCAGTAAGTTTTAACAGGGTGGGAAACGTTTAATATACACCTGCAAAAGGATCGCTGTGTTTCTGAACGAGCTGGTACTTTTTGCAGCATCAGATTTGCAGTAAAAAGACTTAAAATTGTATTTATTAATATTATGCTTTTCCCACCCTGACAGAGAATAAACATGAATTTAGAAGCACAGTAGAAGTGGAAAACAAAGAGTAGGAAGAAAAGAGAGAAAGCAGCAGAGAAAGACAGAAAAGGTGAATACAGAGCTACAGAAGTGTTTATTGAGCATGCTACAGAGGTAAGCAGAGTACACACAAAATGAAATTAAACAACCATCAAACCTCCCGACTTTGTTAGAAAATTAATTTTTAATTGTGCCACTTTCAAACTATACTGAATTTTACAATTCTAAAGATGTAAAAACTCAACTAATAGAAAATATACATGACCATTTTCTCTACATAGATAACAGAATCTATGAATCTTGAAACTAAGTACATCAATTTCAAAAAGCATTGGTCATTTAAACAGAATCAAGGTAACAGTTCAGATTGACAGAGAACTGCTTTCAAATTAACTGGATCTGTAGATTCTGAGCCATGTGTATAGTAAAGTCAGATTAATTTCTAAATACAAAATATTTTGAAGAGATTTATTAAAACTGAATATTACAATGCAAGGTAAATTAAGACTAAAGGCACATAAACTTTGGTCCCACCTGGTTGTCAGTTTTAGAAAACTGCCACAAAATTTCCTGCAAGTGTTCGCAGAAAACTTTCTTCATCATTGAAAAATACATGCACCATTTCCTGAACTAGCTTGACCAGTCTGTACATGCTCAGAAATCCACAACCATATTCCATATCTTAATTACAAACTAAAGATGGCAATATATATTTAAATGCACATAAGTCATGTCAACTTCAAAAACATCTACGAAAAATATTCAGCCACAAACAAGACATTACTTAGTGCTGACATTTATATGATACATCCCACAAGAGTGTGTACAAAAAGGTTAAGATTCTATAATGCTTTTCACTTCGGGCTCAAAGTCACAGAAGTCACTTCTTGTCCTTTACAAAATTAATATTCTGTACCTTGTTAATTTTAACAAATGCCTACATTCATAACTGAATCTAGACCAGAACCATGAAATACAAAAGGCCTTTTCTTTTTTTCTGAAAAAAGCACAAAGCAAAAAATTGCAAAATCAAATAACATTGTTTTATTCTTTCAGCATAATGCATCTTACCCAATTAAAAAGAAAAATACGTGACAGGCCCGCAGATAAAGAAATCAATTCCAAGCAGGAGAAACAAAAGCTTAACCTTTTTACACACCCCTGCCTAAACATATTGAAATTATCATGTAACAGTGTGCCCCAGACAACCAAATTCATTTTTACTAGTTACGCGATTTCAGCAGTACTAGTTTTCCCTTTTAAGGCACGTATGTCAACTCAGTTGAAAAACTGTGGTATTAACTTGAAATCTTTGAAACAAAATGATGATTTATCTAAACAACAGTTGGACAACAGCAGTTAGTATCACTGCTTTTTAATTTTTATTTTTTTTAATTTTTATTTTTTAAACAAACAAGGAATGATAACAGCATGAAAGAAAATCCAAAAATAGAAGACAAACTCTGGTCCCCACTCTCCTGAACAGTCAATAGGTGACAACACCAAACAATGCAATACACCCTCATTTTCAATCTGCCTTTTTAAATAGTTGACTTGGAGAAAGAAACTCTCAGATGGTGATTTTCTCCAAGATTGTAATTGTGAAGATCAATCAAAGCCTGAATAGCTTCTTCTACTGTTGACATCTGAAGAAGGGCCATCTTGTGATCTCTTCTGAAACAAAATAACGGCATTAGGAACTCAAACAATACAGGGGTTGTTACTAATGTTTTCCTTAAGACATGCCACAAAAACACAATTAAGCTGTCCTTTGTTGAAACTGTGTACAGAAAAGTTACTTACTGAAAAAATTTAAATGCTTTCACAGTGCCTCCAGTGTTAGCAAACAGTGTGCGGAGATCCTCTTCTGCTACGGATGGTCTACAGACAGAAAACAAGTATAACCAGAAAATTACTAATCCATTCAGTGTGTTGTGATAATATTAATACTACTGCCTTACTGACAGCCAACACTCACGGAATATTGGACAGATGAAGAGTTGCAGATGGAGGGAATATATTCTGAAAGTTTTTTGAACCAGGTTTCTTGAAGCGATGCAGCGGTGAATTACCAAAATCTTTAGTCAACCCTTGGTCATCAAGTCCCTCTCGAGGTAGTTGTACTGTCTGATGCTTAGAAAGGGTAACCCGAATAATCTTTCCATACATTTTTTGTCCATTAAGATGGCTCATGGCTGAAAAAGACAAGAGGTTTACTCAATTTAGTATTTCAATAGCATGTTGCATATCACACATAACCCTACAAACAAGGAAAAAAAAAACACAAGAAAATCAAAGGGTCGTTGTACTAGAATCAAAAATGAGGTCTGCTGAGTGTTTAAAGACCTCCACACGTGTTTCAGTTGTTGAATTCATTTAGGCTATTGTGCAAACTTTTTGGAACCTAATACAATAGGATTTTGGATCTTGTTAATACAACAAAAATTGACAGATGAAAACATGCTTAGTTCACCTGATTTCACATAGCTTAATTTCAAATACTTAGACTATTGGGAATAGAAACAGAAATCTAGTCTTACCCAGCTGCGACTGGTTTCCATCAGCCATCTGTATAAGAGCACTGTCTTTCTTATTGTATAAAATCTTCACACGCTGCACATCACCATAAACACCTTTTCAAAGTCAAAGGTAACCCAAAAGAAAACGGTTACTTTAAAGCCAGTCAACTAAGTTACGCATTTTGACATATCAATGGAACATTCAGACAGCAACAAGATCACTCACTCAAACTCAACACTCTCACAAATGAATAAAGGAGATAAAGATTTTGAATAGTGAATTTTGAAAAGAATAATTTCTGATAAACCCTCAAAGCTATGTGAATGATATTAAATTAAAGACCATGCAAAATATATTAGCATGCATTAAAAGAAAATCCGTGTCTATGGAGAGTTTTAAACAGCAAAAGAAAAATAGCGAAAGATTTACTATTCAACTTTAAGCCAAAGTGCTAGCTACAAATAAGAATTAAGGTGAAACAAACAAAACAAAAACAAAAAAAAAAAAACAACAAAAAGCAAAACAAAACAAAATTAAATCAATAATAAAAGTATAGTGCTAACAATAACATACCGAAGAGGGTAAACAGACTTTGGGGCGTAACCATCTTTAGAAGGAGAGAAGAGCAAGCAGCGTAAGACAAGAAGAGAGAAGAGTCGAGGAAGAGCGGAGATGAACAGATCATCCATAACGAAGGGTGGTTCCCGCAGAATGGTGAGGTGGTCATGGATCATGGTTTCAAGGCGGTTAATTGGGGCAAGTTGGTCCGAGGAACATTTTGTTCAAGCACAGAAGCATGAACGTAGGGAATGAAGACAGGGAACACAGACAAAGACAAGGAGAAAAGGGTAAAACAGGGAAGGGCACGGGAATTTGGGTAAAGACAAGGAAAGGGAAGTTGAACACAAAGGGAAAAGGATGAAATGGGGAAGGGAAAACAGCAATGCAGAAGAAAAAAATAAGTGGGGAACAAAAAAAAATAAAATATAGGTCAGTACATAGGAAATGCAGGAATTTGGTCAGAAAATGGTTGGTTTATGTACTGTACAAGAAAAACTGAGTAAAATGTAGTCACCCAAGACAAATATGGGTAAAGTACATTCATATCAAAGAGTAAACTACAGCATTTCATCTCAACATGAAAATAAATTAAAAAAAAGCATGCAATAAAAATTTTAAACTTTAAACTTTAACTGCGTAAGCATGGCTGGTTATGAAATGCAGGCAAAAAATCTTTCAAAATGGCACTCTGACCTAAAACATTTTAACATGCAAGACTGGATGACAAACTAGTACCAGATGATAAAATAAGCTTAATGATTTATAGTGACAGAGGCCAGTTAAAAATGGAACAGCTAGACTGATACAAACTTCCCACATTTCATACCAGCTTTCACAGCCATCAAAATAAATGTAAAGGACAGTAAAAATGCGTGACTAAACAATCCCCTTTAGATTTCAGAGTTAGCAAGAAAGATACAGTGAAGGTAAAAAAGCTTTGTCACCATTTTTTTTTTTTAATAAGACAAATGAGTATCTGCCAAGAAAAAAATTACTAAGAGAGACTGGAAGAGTGCCTCACCGAGATCTTTGGGAGAACCTTTAAAGAAAAATGTGTTAGAGTAGTTCACATAAATTAAAACCTTAAAATGTGAGATAAAAGCATGAAATGAAGCAGCAAACAATTAGAAGAAACAAAAATGGGAATTCTAGTTTACATGATTATAATTGCAAAAGAAAAAAAGCTTTCAATTCAAATGTCAAACATGCAGTAATTACCATATTTTTCTTAGAAAATAAGGTAGCCAACTATCAAACGACATTAACTTGTTAGCTACCTGGAAAAACAAAAGTATTCAACAATAATGGTTTTTAAATTAACTTTGGGGGAGGGTAGGGAGTAATAAACAGCAAAAATACCATGAGCTTAAAATCCAAATATGAGACCAAATTCAAAGAAATTATAAGATACTGACTGATGAAGTATGGCAAAAGAGGAAAAACACTGAATTGTTTTACTGACCTCTTCATTTAAATTGCTAACCAGGAGGACTGTATTGCCACCAGCTGAGACTCCAGGCATTCCCACACGGCCAGCAGCAGCAGCAGCTGCAGCAGCAGCAGCATTTGGAATAGCCAAAGGACTCAGAGCTCCTGGAACAGCTGCAACAGGAAGCCCTAATTTTAAAATAAAGCATATTTTACGAAACACACACAAGTCGTTTAAGAAAAAAAGCACCTATATCAGTACAAGTGTTGCATACAACACTCTACAGAGCAGACCACTCCGCTGTTACAGTCATCCAAAGAGTTGTGATATAGGTTAAGTAAACATGAGGAACAGAAATCACCCTTTGAGAGGCATTGTTCACTTCAACTTGATGCTTCAGGCTAAATACACAGCACTAGAGTTGGTGAGGTGAAAAGGCCTACATAAACTGCACAAAGGAGATGAGGAGGCAAACTTCTAAATTCAGGATTCAAAGTAGCACCAAACTGGTTACTCCACGACTTTATGCAATCCGATTCTTTGAAGAAGCACACAGCTATTAGCTGAACCTTCAGCTGTGCTTTACTCTTCTTCAACAGAAACTGAAATCCTGGAGAGATCTGGTGGTTTTGCCTGGTGATGTCACTGGTATACCGGGCAAGTATGCTACTTCCAGGATCCGTGAAAGGTTCTTATGACACTACACATACTTCATAGGGGACCATCTTTATCATATGTTACCAACAGTTTATTTGTACATTTAACAGAATCCAGTAAAAGGATATTTATATAGCAAAAAGGGTAAAGAAAAGAAAAAAAAATCAGAACTTCAGTATTTTATTTTCTTCTACTGAAATTGGCTTCTCAGATTTCAGCATTTTGGCAAAATTTCGGATGTTTATATGATAATACTAAGCTAACACTTCTGACCAGTCTTCCAGAATGCCAGGTAGTCTAAATATAACCTGTACGCTATGTACGTAAGACTGTTTTCCTTCCTTTAAAATAAAGTTTGACGTAGGAAGTCATTATGAGAAAGCAAATTTCTTCAGTTTCAGTCGATGACCAAATATGACAATGACAACGGTAAAGACAGTCATCTGTATACTCAAAAAGATCCAGATTTAGTATCAAAAGGGAAAACATGTAGGGAAAGGAGATGTTTTCATACAGGGGGATAAATATAGTTACAATTATTATTTTTTTAATTCTCTAGAAAAGATCTCCAACACTACGTATACTTTATTACATGAATTCATAAAAAAAAAAAAAGTAATTCAGAAAATTAGATTTTGCTGGGCTGGACGAATGTCTCTTCAAAGGGAACAGGACATCCATCACAACTTTGTGAAAGCGCTTATCAAAGATAATACAGAACACACTCTGAAAAATATTTTCTAGTTGTCTCCTATCAAATCATGTAGAAATGTGTTCTAAGAAAGGAAATTAAAAAAAGATACAGCATGGCTTCTGATAAAAGCATTAGTACTCAGATCAAACCAGAGGCGTAAGACGTGCTGAGTAATGAAAACATCAGTTAGAAAATTCTAGTCATTTCTTATGAAACAATATAAAGGGAAAGTGTACTAGAATAGAACAACCATTTTATTGGCCTGTTCAGCCTGGAGAAGAGGAGGCTGAGGGGAGACCTCATCGCAGTCTACAACTTCCTCGTAAGGGGGTGTCGAGAGGCAGGAGACCTTTTCTCCATTAACACCAGCGACAGGACCCGCGGGAATGGAGTTAAGCTGAGGCAGGGGAAGTTTAGGCTGGACATCAGGAAGGGGTTCTTCACAGAGAGAGTGGTTGCACACTGGAACAGGCTCCCCAGGGAAGTGGTCACTGCACCGAGCCTGACTGAATTTAAGAAGAGATTGGACTGTGCGCTTAGTCACATGGTCTGAACTTGGGTAGACCTGTGGGGTGTCAAGAGTTGGACTTGATGATCCTTAAGGGTCCCTTCCAACTCAGGATATTCTATGATTCTATGATTGCATTACTTGCATTATTCATGGAACTGACCAATAGAAAACAGAAGGAAAAACCCTAATTTGTCATCCTTCCATCCTGCAAACACTCTTATTAGGATTTTATTAAATATGCAATGAAGTGACATGTAACGTGCTTCAGCACATAAGCCAAGCACCAGCTATTTGGGGTTTAAGAAAGCACTTCTCCCAGGTATGCCACTCTATCATCATCCATTATTGAGGCCATCCTCAGTCTTCTCTATGAGAACATAGAAGTACCAGCTGCTGTCAGAGAAAGAGTATCAAATTAGACAGACCATGCTAGTCCACACATAGTGATTACTGTTTCTCAAAATCAATTTTATAAAGACAGGAAAGCATAAAAACAGATCTATATACCTAGGTGTATAAATAGCAAGACAAAAATCTAATATAGGTCCATTTTGTTCTTGGGTTAAATCTGAAGAATATAGCTTTATTCAAGTAAAAACTATTAATAAAGGAGGCAGTTAAAGAAAGCAGCCCTGCAGAAGAACGAACAAAAAAAACCCAACGTGATAGGCAGGGAAAGTCTGCCAATATAAAATACAACTTCTCAAGTAACAATTTTTTAAAATTCTGTTCAGTTCTGAAAGTCATATTTTGGAAGTGCAGTTTAGGTGCTTTGTATTGCATACACTGACTCGTATTTGTTTATGCTTGGCTACCACAGAGGTCATACAGACAGAAATGTGATAAATGACGATATGGTGCGACGGATGTTCACCTGAAGAGAAACAGGTAATCATTTAGCTATGAAAAAATGCTGAGACATTAGAGCATTTCAAGTCATTTAGTGTGTCTAAGCACCTCTCCCTACCCTTAGAAGCTTTAAGATAGTCCAGCAATTTTAGGAATAAAGGAACTTTAAGGATGCTAGTGATGCTGTTATGGTTGGGTGTAACCAAGTAGTTGCCTTTAAAAGGCAAAATTCTTCATAGCATTAAACCCTCTACGTGACATTCTTGGTCTTACTGATGAAGTTAAAACCAAACATTAATTCAACAGCATTCATACAAAAATGTTCTCAATTGTTATCCTCTGAAACAGATTCATTAAGAATGTTTAGAAGGAAAATTAGTGGAAAGGAATAATAAAACCTATGAAAAGCAGCGATGAATAAAAGTTGTGGTAGCCCATAACTACAGCAGCATATTTCCAGCTGTTTATTTGTATTTAGCATAATTTGTAGTGGTTAAGTACAATACATTTCCTATTTATTCTAAGGTTTTTTTCCTCTCTAAGATCTCCTATAACCTTCGTCACCTCGTGTATAAAAGAAATATACACTCAAAACCAAACAACCATTTGCTGCTGATAATTCATTTGAAAGCAAACAATTCTGTCCATTACTGATTTTCTGCTTTCAAAAGAAAGCAAGGCTCATTGCAAATACGTACAATTTACAGTCTCTAAGATTTCTGACAACTTAGTTACATCAAAACTGATGATGCAGTAAATATGAACGAGTATATTATTCACGTGAGCTAGGATCACCTAGTCAGAAAATATTTTTCCACCTGATTATATAGCAGACAGACCTTATTTCTTAAAAGGGTCAGACAAATTATGAACCCATAGAAAACAATTCTTGATCTGTAGGTCCCTACCATTTGCTACTGTAAGTCAAAATTGTAAAAAGATTAATTTGTACTGTAATTATTAGTTATCGCACAACACACTGGTGACGATTTGAGGACTCACCTGCAACTATTTAGAAACATGAGCTACTTTGTCAAGAAGATGAACTGGTATTTGAAAGCTCTGTCATCATTAATTTTATTTTAGCTTTCAACAATTACAGATAACAGGATTTTGCTTTTTCTGGATAATAATTGAACCATACAAACATTATACATCTTCCTTCCTAGCCACTGAGTCTTTTACCTGAAAGGTCAAACACAGTATGTCATGTATTACTTATTCGTCCTCGAAGTACTTTTTTCCATGACTTTTGAAGTGCAAATTATTAATGACATTTTAATACAAGGCAAATTAAAGCTATACTAAAAATATAACATGAACTTGTGTGGAAAAACATTGGCAGGAATAGTCACCTTAATGTAGGAATGTGTAACTATGACTGAACTAGATTTACTCCCTACATTTTTCATTGCAGAAAACAATTGTAAAACAAAATAAAATGTGAAAATAAAATACAGAAGCAGGAAGAAGTGACTGCCATCATTCTACCATATTTCACTCATCATGGTTTGCTAACCTCCATCTTATAACTCTGAACTTTAAAGTGTCCTCACCTTTCTCCTTTTGCATATCTGAATAGAAACACAGCCACAAACTGCATGCACAAGCACCCGTTCAGGCTTTCGTTTTTTCTCTCCTATCCTTTCTTATTGACGTTATTAGTTTTTTGTGCATTTTTGCACGGTAAACAGCACAGAACGAGAACCCTGTTCTTCCATATTCAAGCGATCATCATTCCCAGTTTGACATCTGAATGGCTAAGACAGCAACAGTACTAACAGAGACCCCTTTTGTGAAGTTTTACAGACTTTGAGCCCTGCAGCTGAAAAAAGGCAACCATGGAAAAAACAAGCAGCACAAGAAGAGATGACAGTATCGTCATCCTCACTTGCCAGATGAAGCACAGTTAAGACATACCCAGCTATCTCAAGTCTCTTCCAATACATAATCCTCATTACTCATCAAAATAAACACATGACTGACTTCACTGATGCTCAGAAAACTTTCAACAGCTGCAATCAAAGTTACTTGTGTTACAATCCTTTTATTTTCCTGCTGCTCAGGAAACAAGTGCAACTGAAGAGATGTATTCAGACAGTGAGAATTAAAATATTTAATTAGTTAATATGACTGGCATCTTCATAATTCTACTAGCAAAAAACATGAATACATAGAAGAACAAGCCTAATTAAAATCAAAAGGTTAAAAGAACTTGATCAGTTTTGTGGACAAAAATCACAAAAGCATCAAAGTAACTTACAAGCCTAATACACCAGAACATGAGGTCTCCTAAACATAAGTCATTTGGATACTCTGATAACTTTACAACTATAGTAAACCCAATTACTAAACACATCCAGAGTGATCCAGTGATTCAAGTATCTTCAAAGTGCTATTCCATTATGCCAAGCAAATTAAAGTCGTCAGTTTGACATGTACTAGGAAGCACTATACACCAAGAAATATGTTAGAAGACAGACTGGAAATCAACTTCTCAGGACTCAGGAAAATGTCAGAATTAGAGCTACATATTTCATGTATTTGACACCGTTTTTCATGACTCTTTAACTCTCTTCTCCCAAATCCACGCCTTACAGCGCATAAACAGATTGGTCTCATTAATAAACAGATTTGGTATTGTTTTTTTCTCTTTACTGTTCATACTGCAGCCCCACATCTAGTACCACTGTGCTCTGACAAATGAATTACTAATTGCTTTGAGTGCTACAGCACTCACCTCTATGGTGTCAAACTTCACACTCATCCATCTTCCCTATCAATCTATGAAATGAAAGATTTCATACTTCCAATTTTTAACAATGAGCAGTTAAAACAAGATACCTTACTGGGGGGATTCTACACCTAGGTATGAAATGTATCCTTTAAATAATCAGATTTCTGAAAAAGGCAGCTAATGCAGCTTTCAGTAGCCATAACTAGTACACTGACCCTCTTCCTGTGTTTGCAGCTTTCACTATGGGCTGCCTAACTGCTGTAACACGGAGTGCAGAGGCTTGCCTTTACTCTTTACATTTCCTCTTTACTTTGTATTAACTCTGACTCACTCCGAGTTGGCCCATCCTTTACAAAAAGCAACACAAGAAATCTGTTGTTCTTAAGTTCGCTGTAGAAGAAAAATGAGAAATGATGAAGAAAAAGGAAAAGACTAAGTGGGAAGAACAGTGATCGCAACATAAAAAATCACGTTTCATAAAAGTCGTAAGATTACGTCTGATGTTTTGAAGAGTGAAAGGTGTTTGCACCGAAGAATATCAACTTCACAGAAGTAGCAGTGAAACACATGTAATGAACTATAATAAATTAAAATAAAACCCAGAGTAATACAAATTTCTCCCAAAGCATGCAGAACATGCTGAATTCAGTATTTTGCTAACACTTGAAGATGTAATTGTATGTTTCCTCAAGGTGATTCACCTATTTCTTGTGATGAGCTCGAAAACTGACTGGATATTAGAACTCATCTACCATAAACCATAAATCTAGAAGTGCAGCTACCTATTTTCTTTTCCTGCAATTTACAAAACAAAGGGGCACCTTTTTTTTTTTTTTTTTTTTTTTTTTTACACAAAGAGCATAATCATTCCGCATTGAAGGAATAAAACTAAATGCTATTTTTAACTACCTGATATTACAAATAAGCATTCATGAGAGTGCAACATGCAAATCATGTTAAGTCTGTTACAAACATGGTTGGGAGAGTGGGCAAGGTGGGCTGTAGCAGTTGACTAACAGGAACATTAGA